>NC_054471.1:155227644-155533773 GCF_017639515.1 Carcharodon carcharias
TACAAACTTGCCTCCAATGAATCAGATTAAGTTACCTGCCCCCTATTAATCAAATTCAGAAACCAGCACCCAATGCATCAGATTCAGAAACCTGCCTCCTAGGCATAAGATTCAGAAACATGCCCCCAATTATCAGATTCAGAAACTGCCTCCAATTCATCAGATTCAGAAACTGCCTCCAATATATCAGATTCAAAACCTGCCTCCCATGGATCAGATTCAAAAAGCTGCCTCCAATGCATCCGATTCAGGAATCTGCCTCCAATGCAACAGATTCAGAAACCTGGCTCCAAAGCATCAGAATCAGGAACTGCCTCCAAAGAATCAGGTTCAGAAACCTGCATCAAAAGTATCAGATTCAGAATACTGCCCCCAATGTATCAGATTCAGAAACAGCCTCCAATGCATCTAATACAGAAATTTGCCTCCAATGCGCCAGAATCATTAACCTGCCCCCATTGTATCAGATTCAGAAACGGCCTCCAATGCATCAGTATCAGAAACCTGCCTCCAATGCGCCAGAATCATTAACCTGCCTCCAATGTATCAGATTCAGGAACCTGCATCCAATGCATCAGAATCAGAAACCAGCCTTCTATGCATCAGTATCAGAAACCTGCCTCCAATGCGCCAGAATCATTAACCTTCCTCCAATGGATCAGTTTCAGGATCCTGCATCCAATGCATCAGAATCAGGAGCCTGGCTCTAATGAATCAGATCAAGAGCCTGTCCCAAATGCATCAGATTCATAAAACTGCCTCCAATGCATCAGATTCAGAAACCTGCCTCCAATGCATCAGATCCAGAAAGTTACCTCCAATCCATCAGAATCAGAAACCTGCCAACAAAGATATAGAATCAGGAACCTGCCTCCAATGCATCATTTTCAGAAACCTTCCCCCCAAAGAATCCGATTCAGAAAATTCCTCCAATGCATCAGAATCAGAAACCTGCCCCCAATGCATAAAATTCAGAAACCAGCCTCCAACAGATCAGGTTTACAAGCTTGCCTCCAATGAATCAGATTAAGTAACCAGCCCCCTCTCCAATATAATTCAGAAACCAGCGCCCAATGCATCAGATTCAGAAACCTGCCTCCAATGCCTCAGAATCAGAAACCTGCCTCCAATGCCTCAGAATCAGAAACCTGCCAACAAAGAGTCAGAATCAGAAACCTGCCTCCAATGCATCAAAATCAGAAATTTGCATAGAATGCATCAGATCCAGAAACCTGCCACCAATGCATCAGGTTAAGAAACGTCCCTCCAAGGCATAAGATTCAGAAACCTGCCCCCAACGCATCAGATTCAGAAACTGCCTCCAAATCATCACATTCAGAAACTGCCTCCAATATATCTGATGCAAAACCTGCCTCCCATGGATCAGATTCAAAAAGCTGCCTCCAATGCATCTGATTCAGAAATCTGCCTCCAATGCAACAGATTCAGAAACCTGGTTCCAAAGCATCAGAATCAGGAACTGCCTCCAAAGCATCAGGTTCAGAATCCTGCGTCAAATGTATCAGATTCAGAATACTGCCCCCAATGTATCAGATTCAGAAACGGCCTCCAATGCATCAGATACAGAAATTTGCCTCCAAAGTGCCAGAATCATTAACCTGCCCCCAATATATCAGATTCAGGAACCTGCATCCAATGCATCAGAATCAGGAGCCTGCCTCTAATGCATCATAATCAGGAGCCTGCCTTCAATGCATCAGATTCAGAAACTTTCCCCCTAAAGAATGTGATTCAGAAAATTACTCCAATGCATCGGAATCAGAAACCTGCCTCCAATGCATAAAATTCAGAAAACTGCCTGCAAAGGATGAGATTTACAAACTTGCCTCCAATGAATCAGATTAAGTAAACTGCTCCCTTTCCATCAAATTCAGAAACCAGCGCCCAATGCATCAGATTCAGAAACCTGCCTCCAATGCATCAGATCAAGAAACATGCCTCCACGGCATAAAATACAGAAACATGCCCCGAACGTATCAGATTCAGAAACTGCCTCCAATGCAACACATTCAGAAACCTGACCCCAACGTAACAGATTCAGAAAGTGCCTCAATGCGTCTGAATCAGAAACCTGCCTCCACTGTATCAGATTCAGAAACTGCCTCGAATGCATCAGATTCAGAAACCTGTCTCCAATGCATAAGAATCGGATAATGGCCTCTAATGTATCCAATTCCAAAATTGCAATCAATGCATCAGAATAAAAAAACCTGCTGCCAATGCCTCTGAATCAGAAACCTGCCTCCCAAGAATCAGATTCAAAAAGCTGCCTCCAATGCATCCGATTCAGGAGTCTGCCTCCAATGCAACTGATTCGGAACCTGGCTCCAAAGCATCAGAATCAGGAACTGCCTCCGAAGCATCAGGTTCAGAAACCTGCCCCCAACAAATCCGATTCAGAAAGTTCCTCCAATGCATCGGAATCAGAAACATACCTCCAATGCATAAAATTCAGAAAACTGCCTCAACAGATCAAATTTACTAACTTGCCTCCAATGAATCAGATTAAGTTACCTGCCCCCTATCCATCAAAGTCAGAAACCAGCGCGCAATGCATCATATTCAGCAATCTGCCACCAATGCATCAGTTTAAGAAAGCTGCCTCCAAGGCATAAGATTCAGAAACCTGACCCCAATTATCAGATTCAGAAACTGCCTCCAATTCATCACATTCAGAAACTGCCGCCAATATATCAGATTCAAAACCTGCCTCCCATGGATCAGATTCAAAAATCTGCCTCCAAGCATTCCGATTCAGGAATCTGCCTCCAATGCAACAGATTCAGAAAACTTGCTCCACAGCAAAAGAATCAGGAACTGCCTCCAAAGCATCAGGTTCGGAAACCTGCCCCCAACGAATCCCATTCAGAAAATTCCTCCAATGCATCAGAATCAGAAACCTGCCTCCAATGCATAAAATTCTGAAAACTGCCTCCAAACAGATCAGATTTACAAACTTGCCTCCAATGAATCAGATTAAGTTACCTGCCCCCTATTAATGAAATTCAGAAACCAGCACCCAATGCATCAGATTCAGAAACCTGCCTCCTAGGCATAAGATTCAGAAACATGCCCCCAATTATCAGATTCAGAAACTGCCTCCCATGGATCAGATTCAAAAAGCTGCCTCCAATGCATCCGATTCAGGAATCTGCATCCAATGCAACAGATTCAGAAACCTGGCTCCAAAGCCTCAGAATCAGGAACTGCCTCCAAAGCATCAGGTTCAGAAACCTGCATCAAAAGTATCAGATTCAGAATACTGCCCCCATTGTATCAGATTCAGAAACAGCCTCCAATGCATCAGTATCAGAAACCTGCCTCCAATGCGCCAGAATCATTAACCTGCCTCCAATGTATCAGATTCAGGAACCTGCATCCAATGCATCAGAATCAGAAACCAGCCTTCTATGCATCAGTATCAGAAACCTGCCTCCAATGCGCCAGAATCATTAACCTTCCTCCAATGGATCAGTTTCAGGATCCTGCATCCAATGCATCAGAATCAGGAGCCTGGCTCTAATGCATCAGATCAAGAGCCTGTCTCAAATGCAACAGATTCATAAAACTGCCTCCAATGCATCAGATTCAGAAACCTGCCTCCAATGCATCAGATCCAGAAAGTTACCTCCAATCCATCAGAATCAGAAACCTGCCAACAAAGAGTTAGAATCAGGAACCTGCCTCCAATGCATCATTTTCAGAAACCTTCCCCCCAAAGAATCCGATTCAGAAAATTACTCCAATGCATCGGAATCAGAAACCTGCCCCCAATGCATAAAATTCAGAAACCAGCCTCCAACAGATCAGATTTACAAGCTTGCCTCCAATGAATCAGATTAAGTAACCAGCCCCTATCCAATAAAATTCAGAAACCAGCGCCCAATGCATCAGATTCAGAAACCTGCCTCCAATGCATCAGATCAAGAAACGTGCCTCCTAGGCATAAAATTCAGAAAGATGCCCCGAACGTATCAGATTCAGAAAATGCCTCCAATGCAACACTTTCAGAAACCTGACCCCAACGTATAAGATTCAGAAAGTGCCTCAATGCGTCTGAATCAGAAACCTGCCTCCACTGTATCAGATTCAGAAACTGCCTCGAATGCATCAGATTCAGAAAGCTCTCTCCAATGCATAAGAATCGGATAATGGCCTCTAATGTATCCAATTCCGAAATTGCAATCAATGCATCAGAATAAAAAAACCTGCCTCCAATGCCTCAGAATCAGAAACCTGCCAACAAAGATTCAGAATCAGAAACCTGCCAACAAAGTTTCAGAATCAGAAACCTGCCTCCAATGCATCAAAATCAGAAACTTGCGTAGAAAGCATCAGATCCAGAAAACTACCACCAATGCATCAGGTTAAGAAACATCGCTCCATGGATTAAGATTCAGAAACCTGCCCCCAACGTATTAGATTCAGAAATTGCCTCCAATTCATCACATTCAGAAACTGCCTCCAATATATCAGATTCAAAACCTGCCTCCCATGGATCAGATTAAAAAAGCTGCCTCCAATGCATCTGATTCATGAATCTGCCTCCAATGCAACAAATTCAGAATCCTGGCTCCAAAGCATCAGAATCAGGAACTGCCTCCAAAGCATCAGGTTCAGAAACCTACATCAAATGTATCAGATTCAGACTACTGCTACCAAAGTATCAGAGTCAGAACGGCCTGCAAATGAATCATATAAAGAAACCTGCCTCCAATGCATCAGATCAAGAAACGTGCCTTCTAGGCATTAGATTCAGAAACCTGCCCCCAATTATCAGATTCAGAAACAGCCTCCAATTCAACACATTCAGAAACTGACTCCAATATATCAGATTCAAAACCTGCCTCCCAAGGATCAGATTCAAAAAGCTGCCTCCAATGCATCCGATTCAGGAGTCTGCCTCCAATGCAACAGATTCAGAAACCTGGCTCCAAAGCATCAGAATCAGGAACTGCCACCAATGCATAAAATTCAGAAACCTGCCTCCAACAGATCAGATTTACAAACTTGCCTCCAATGAATCAGATTAAGTAAACTGCCCCCTTTCCATCAAATTCAGAAACCAGCGCCCAATGCATCAGATTCAGAAACCTGCCTGCAATGCATCAGATCAAGAAACATGCCTCCTAGTCATAAAATTCAGAAACATGCCTTGAACATATCAGATTCAGAAAATGCCTCCAATGCAACACATTAAGAAACCTGACCCCAATGTATCAGATTCAGAATGTGCCTCAATGCGTCTGAATCAGAAACCTGCCTCCAATGTATCAGATTCAGAAACTGCCTCGAATGCATCAGATTCAGAAACATGTCTCCAAAGCATAAGGATCGGATAATGGCCTCTAATGTATCCGATTCCGAAATTGCAATCAATGCATCAGAATAAAAAAACCTGCCTCCAATGCCTCAGAATCAGAAACCTGCCTCCAATGCCTCAGAATCAGAAACCTGCCAACAAAGAGTCAGAATCAGAAACCGGCCAACAAAGAGTCAGAATCAGAAACCTGCCTCCAATGCATCAAAATCAGAAACATGCATAGAAAGCATCAGATCCAGAAACCTGCCACCAATGCATCAGGTTAAGAAACGTCCCTCCAAGGCATAAGATTCAGAAACCTGCCCCCAACGTATCAGTTTCAGAAAGTGCCTCCAATTCATCACATTCAGAAACTGCCTCCAATATATCAGATTCAAAACCTGCCTCCCATGGATCAGATTCCAAAAGCTGCCTCCAATGCATCCGATTCAGGAATCTGCATCCAATGCAACAGATTCAGAAACCTGGCTCCAAAGCATCAGAATCAGGAACTGCCTCCAAAGCATCAGGTTCAGATTCCTGCATCAAATGTATCAGATTCAGAATACTGCCCCCAGTGTATCAGATTCAGAAACGGCCTCCAATGCATCAGATACAGAAATTTGACTCCAGTGCATCAGAATCAGAAACCAGCTTTCTATGCATCAGTATCAGAAACCTGCCTCCAATGCGCCAGAATCATTAACCTACCTCCAATGTATCATGTTCAGGAACCTGCATCCAATTCATCAGAATCAGGAGCCTGCCTCAGATGCAGAAGATTCATAAATCTGCCTCCAATGCATCAGTTTCAGAAACCTGCCTCCAATGCATCAGATTCAGAATGTGCCTCACTGCGTCTGAATCAGTAATCTGAACACACTGTATCAGATTCAGAAACTGTCTCCAATGCGTCAGATCCAGAAAGTTACCTCCAATCCATCTGAATCAGAAGCCTGACCACAAAGAGTCAGAATCAGGAACCTGCCTCCAATGCATCAGATTCAGAAACCAACCGCCGAAAGAATCCGATTCAGAAAATTCCTCCAATGCTTCGGAATCAGAAACCTGACACCAATGCATAAAATTCAGAAACCTGCCTCCAACAGATCAGATTTACCAACTTGCCTCCAATGAATCAGATTAAGTAACCTGCCCCCTATCCATCAAATTCAGAAACCAGCACCCAATGCATCAGATTCAGAAAACTGCCTCCAATGCATCAGATCATGAAACGTGCAACTAGTCATAAAATTCAGAAACATGCCACGAACGTATCAGATTCAGAAACTGCGTCCAATGCAACACATTCAGAATCCTGACCTCAACGTATCAGATTCAGAAAGTGCCTCAAAGCGTCTGAATCAGAAACCTGCCTCCACTGTATCAGATTAAGAAACTGCCTCGAATGCATCAGATTCAGAAAACTGTCTCCAATGCATAAGGATCAGATAATGGCCTCTAATGTATCTGATTCCGAAATTGCAATCAATGCATCAGAATAAAAAAAACCTGCCTCCAAAGCCTCATAATCAGAAACCTGCCTCCAATGCCTCAGAATCAGAAACCTGCCAACAAAGAGTCAGAATCAGAAAACTGCCAACAAAGAGTCAGAATCAGAAACCTGCCTCCAATGCATCAAAATCAGAAACTTGCATAGAAAGCATCAGATCCAGAAACCTGCCACCAATGCATCAGGTTAAGAAACGTCCCTCCAAGGAATAAGATTCAGACACCTGCCCCCAACGTATCGGATTTAGAAACTGCCTCCAATTCATCACATTCAGAAACTGCCTCCAAAATATAAGATTCAAAACCTGCCTCCCATGGATCAGAATCAAAAAGCTGCCACCAATGCATCCGAATCAGGAATCTGCCTCCAATGCAACAGATTCAGAAACCTGGCTCCAAAGCATCAGAATCAGGAAAAGCCTTCAAAGCATCAGGTTCAGAAATCTACATCAAATGTATCAGATTCAGAATACTGCCCCCAATGTATCAGATTCAGAAACGGCCTCCAATGAATCAGATACAGAGATTTGCCTCCAATACATCAGAATCAGAAACCTGCCTCCTATGCATCAGTATCAGAAACCTGCCTCCAATGCGCCAGAATCATTAACCTGCCTCCAATGTATCAGATTCATAAACCTGCCTCCAACAGATCAGATTTACAAACTTGCCTCCAATGAATCAGATTAAGTAAGCAGCCCCCTATCCATCATATTCAGAAACCAGCGCCCAATGCATCAGATTCAGAAACCTGCCTCCAATGCATCAGATCAAGAAACGTGCCTCCTGGTAATAAAATTCAAAAACATGCCCCGAACGTATCAGATTCAGAAACTGCCTCCAATGCAACACATTCAGAAACCTGACCCCAATGTATCAGATTCAGAAAGTGCCTCAATGCGTCTGAATCAGAAACCTGCCTCCACTGTATCAAATTCAGAAACTGCCTCCAATGCATCAGATTCAGAAACCTGTCTCCAATGCATAACAATCGAATAAAGGCCTCTAATGTATCCGATTCCGAAATTGCAATCAATGCATCAGAATAAAAAAACCTGCCTCCAATGCCTCAGAATCAGAAACCTACCTCCAATGACTCAGAATCAGAAACCTGCCAAGAAAGGGTCAGAATCAGAAAACTGCCAATAAAGAGTCAGAATCAGAAACCTGCCTCCAATGCATCAAAATCAGAAACTTGCATAGAAAACATCAGATCCAGAAACCTGCCACCAATGCATCAGGTTAAGAAACGTCCCTCCAAGGCATAAGATTCAGAAAACTGCCCCCAACGTATCAGATTCAGAAACTGCCTCCAATTCACCACATTCAGAAACTGCCTCCAATATATCAGATTCAAAACCTGCCTCCCATGGATCAGATTCCAAAAGCTGCCTCCAATGCATCCGATTCAGGAATCTGCCTTCAATGCAACAGATTCAGAAACCTTGCTCCAAAGCATGAGAATCAGGAACTGCCTCCAAAGCATCAGGTTCAGAAACCTACATCAAATGTATCAGATTCAGAATACTGCCCCCAATGTATCAGATTCAGAAATGGCCAACAATGAATCAGATACAGAAATTTGCCTACAATACATCAGAATCAGAAACCTGCCTCCTATGCATCAGTAACAGAAACCTGCCTCCAATGCGCCAGAATCATTAACCTGACTCCAATGTATCAGATTCAGGAACCTGCATCCAATGCATCAGAATCAGAAACTTGCCTCCAATGCATCAGATTCAGAAACCTGCTCCCAATGTATCAGATTTAGAAAGCTGCCTCCAATGCATAAAATTCAGAAACCTTCCTCGAACAGAACGGATTTACAAACTTGCCTCAGAAAGAGCCTCAGTGGGTCTGAGTATGAAAGCTACCTTCAGTGTACCAGATTCAGAATCTACCTCCAATGCATCAGAATCAGAAACCTGCCAACAAAGAGGCAGAATCAGGAACCTGCCTCCACTGCATCCGAATAACAAACCTCCCAACAATGCATCAGAACAGGAGCCTGCTACCAATGCATCAGATTCAGAAACCTGCCCCCAACGAATCAGATTCAGAAAATTCCTCCAATGCACCGGAATTAGAAACCTCCCTCCAATGCATAAAATTCAGAAACCTTCCTCGAAAAGATTGGATTTACAAACTTGCCTCAGAAAGTGCCTCAATGGCTCTGAATATGAAAGCTGCCTCCAGTGTATCAGATTCAGAATCTACCTCCAATGCATCAGAATCAGAAACCTATCAACAAAGAGTCAGAATCAGGAACCTGCCTCCAATGCATCAGCATAACAAATCTGCCACCAATGCATCAGAACAGGAACCTGCCTCCAAAGCATCAGATTCTGAAACCTGCCCGCCAAAGAATCCGATTCAGAAAATTCCTCCAATGCATCAGAATCAGAAACCTGCCTCCAATGCATAAAATTCAGAAACCTTCCTCGAACAGATCAGATTTACAAACTTGCCTCCAATGAATCAGATTAAGTTATCTGCCCCCTATCCAACAAATTCAGAAACCAGCGCCCAATGCATCAGATTCAGAAACCTTTTTCCAATGCATCAGATGAACAAACGTGCCTCCTAGGCATTAGATTCAGAACCCTGCCCCCAAATATCAGATTTAGAAACTGCCTCCAATATATCAGATTCAAAACCTGCCTCCCATGGATCAGATTCAAAAAGCTGCCTCCAATGCATCCGATTCAGGAATCTGCCTCCAATGCAACAGATTTGGAAACCTGGCTCCAAAGCATCAGAATCAGGAACTGCCTCCAAAGCACCAGGTTCAGAAACCTGCCCCCAACGAATCCGATTCAGAAAATTCCTCCAATGCATCGGATTCAGAAACCTACCTCTAATGCATAAAATTCAGAAAACTGCCTCCAACAGATCAGATTTACAAACTTGCCTCCAATGAATCAGATTAAGTTTCCTTCCCCCCATCCATCAAAAACAGAAACCAGCGCCCAATGCATCAGATTCAGAGACCTGCCTCCAGTGCATCAGTCTAAGAAAGCTGCCTCCAAGGCATAAGATTCAGAAACATGCCCCCGGTTATCAAATTCAAAAACTGCTTCCAATATATCAGATTCAAGAACTGCCTCCCTTGGATCAGATTCAAAAAGCTGCCTCCAATGCATCCGTTTCAGGAATCTGCCTCCAATGCAACAGATTCAGAAACCTGGCTCCAAAGCATCAGAATTAGGAACTGCCTCCAAAGCATCATGTTCAGAAACCTGCATCAAATGTATCAGATTCAGAATACTGCCCCCAATGTATCAGATTCAGAAACGGCCTCCAATGCATCAGATACAGAAATTTGCCTCCAATGCATCAGTCTAAGAAAGCTGCCTCCAAGGCATAAGATTCAGAAACATGCCCCCAGTTTTCAAATGCAAAAACTGCTTCCAATATATCAGATTCAAGAACTGCCTCCCTTGGATCAGATTCAAAAAGCTGCTTCCAATGCATCCGATTCAGGAATCTGCCTCCAATGCAACAGATTCAGAAAACTGGCTCCAAAGCATCAGAATTAGGAACTGCCTCCAAAGCATCATGTTCAGAAACCTGCCTCAAATGTATCAGATTCAGAATACTGCCCCCAATGTATCAGATTCAGAAACGGCCTCCAATGCATCTGATACAGAAATTTGCCTCCAATGCATCAGAATCAGAAACCAGCCTTCTATGCATCAGTATCAGAAACCTGCCTCCAATGTGCCAGAATCATTAACCTGCCTCCAATGTATCAGATTCAGAAACCTGCCTCCAATGCATCAGATTCAGAAACCTGCCTCCAATGCATCTGATTCAGAAAGTTCCTCAATGCGTCTGAATCAGAAAATTGACCACACTGTATCAGATTCAGAAACTGTCTCCAATGCATCAGATCCAGAAAGTTACCTCCAATCCATCTGAATCAGAAACCTGACAACAAAGAGTCAGAATCAGGAACCTGCCTCCAATGCATCAGATTCAGAAACCTTCCCCCAAAAGAATCCAATTCAGAAAATTCCTCCAATGCATCGGAATCAGAAACCTGCCACCAATGCATAAAATTCAGAAACCTGCCTCCAACAGATCAGATTTACAAACTTGCCTCCAATAAATCAGATTAAGTAACCTGCCCCATATCCATCAAATTCAGAAACCAGCGCCCAATGCATCAGATTCAGAAACCTACCTCCAATGCATCAGATCAAGAAACGTGCCTCCTAGGCATAAAATTCAGAAACATGCCCCGAACGTATCAGATTCAGAAACTGCCTGCAATGCAACATATTCAGAAAACTGACCCCAATGTATCAGATTCAGAATTTGCCTCAATGCATCTGAATCAGAAACCTGCCTCCACTGTATCAGATTAGGAAACTGACTCGAATGCCTCAGATTCAGAAACCTGCCTCCAATGCATAAGAATCGGATAATGGCCTCTAATATATCCTATTCCGAAATTGCAATCAATGCATCAGAATAAAAAAACATGCATCCAAAGCCTCAGAATCAGAAAACTGCCTCCAATGTATAAAAATCAGAAACTTGCATAGAAATCATCAGATCCAGAAACCTGCCACCAATGCATCAGGTTAAGAAACGTCCCTCAAGGCATAGGATTAAGACACATGCCCCCAACGTATCAGATTCAGAAACTGCCTCCAATTCATCACATTCAGAAACTGATTCCAACATAACAGATTCAAAACCTGCCTCCCATGGATCAGATTCCAAAAGCTGCCTCCAATGCATCCTATTCAGGAATCTGGCTCCAATGCAACAGATTCAGAAACCTGGCTCCAAAGCATGAGAATCAGGAACTGCCTCCAAAGCATCAGGTTCAGAAACCAACATCAAATGTATCAGATTCAGAATACTGCCCCCAATGTATCAGATTCAGAAACGGACTCCAATGAATCAGATACAGAAATTTGCCGACAATGCATCAGAATCAGAAACCTGCCTCCCATGCATCAGTATCATTAACCTGCCTCCAATGCGCCAGAATCATTAACCTGCCTCAAATATATCAGTTTCAGGAACCTGCATCCAATGCATCAGAATCAGAAACTTGCCTCCAATGCATCAGATTCAGAATCCTAATCCCAATGTATCAGATTTAGAAAGTTGCCTCCAATGCATAAAATTCATAAACCTTCCTCGAACAGATCGAATTTACAAACATGCCTCAGAAAGTGCCTCAATGGGTCTGAATATGAAAGCTGCCTCCAATGTATCAGATTCAGAATCTACCTCCAATGCATCAGAATCAGAAACCTGCCAACAAAGAGTCAGAA
The DNA here is from genome assembly GCF_017639515.1 of Carcharodon carcharias. NCBI lineage: Eukaryota > Metazoa > Chordata > Chondrichthyes > Lamniformes > Lamnidae > Carcharodon > Carcharodon carcharias. The sequence goes on from NC_054471.1 coordinate 155,239,777, forward strand.
TCGGGAACCTGCCTCCACTGCATCCGAATAACATACCTCCCAACAATGCACCAGAACAGGAGCCTGCTACCAATGCATCAGATTCAGAAACCTGCCCCCAACGAATCAGGTTCAGAAAATTCCTCCAATGCACCGGAATTAGAAACCAGCCTCCAATGCATAAAATTCAGAAACCTTCCTCGAACAGATCGGATTTACAAACTTGCCTCAGAAAGTGCATCAATGGGTCTGAATATGAAAGCTGCCTCCAGTGTATCAGATTCAGAATCTACCTCCAATGCATCAGAATCAGAAAGCTTTCAACAAAGAGTCAGAATCAGGAACCTGCCTCCAATGCATCAGATTCAGAAACCTGCCCCCCAAAGAATCCGATTCAGAAAATTCCTCCAATGCATCGGAATCAGAAACCGGCCTCCAATGCATAAAATTCAGAAAACTGCCTCCAACAGATCAGATTTACAAACTTGCCTCCAAGTAATCAGATTAAGTAACCTGCCACCTATCCATCAAATTCAGAAACCAGCGCCTAATGCATCAGATTCAGAAACCTGCCTCCAATGCATCAGATCAAGAAACGTGCCTCCTAGGCATTAGATTCAGAAACGTGTCCCCAATTATCAGATTCAGAAACTGCCCCAATTCAACACATTCAGAAACTGACTCCAATATATCAGATTCAAAACCTGCCTCCCAACGAATCCGATTCAGAATCTACCTCCAATGCATCAGAGTGAGAAACCAGCCAACAAAGAGTCAGAATCAGGAACCTGCCTCCAATGCATCAGCATAACAATCCTTCCACCAATGCATCAGAACAGGAGCCTGCCTCCAATGCATCAGATTCAGAAATGTGCCCCCCAAAGAATCCGATTCAAAAAATTCCTCCAATGCATCGGAATCAGAAACCGGCCTCCAATGCATAAAATTCAGAAAACTGCCTCCAACAGATCAGATTTACAAACTTGCCTCCAAGTAATCAGATTAAGTAACCTGCCACCTATCCATCAAATTCAGAAACCAGCGCCCAATGCATCAGATTCAGAAACCTGCCTCCAATGCATCAGATCAAGAAACGTGCCTCCTAGGCATTAGATTCAGAAACGTGTCCCCAATTATCAGATTCAGAAACTGCCCCAATTCAACACATTCAGAAATTGACTCCAATATATCAGATTCAAAACCAGCCTCCCAACGAATCCGATTCAGAAAATTCCTCCAGTGCATCGGAATCAGAAACCTTCCTTCAATGCATACAATTCAGAAAACTGCCTCCAACAGATCAGATTTACAAACTTGCCTCCAATGAATCAGATTAAGTTACCTGCCCCCTATCCATCAACTTCAGAAACCAGCGCCCAATGCATCAGATTCAAAACCTGCCTCCCATGGATCAGATTCAAAATGCTGCCTCCAATGCATCTGATTAAGGACTCTGCCTCCAATGCAACAGATTCAGAACCCTGGCTCCAAAGCATCAGAATCAGGAACTGCCTCCAAAGCATCAGGTTCAGAAACCTGCATCAAATGTATCAGATTCAGAATACTGCCCCCAATGTATCAGATTCAGAAACTGCCTCCAATGCATCAGATACAGAAATTTTCCTCCAATGCATCAGAATCAGAAACCAGCCTTCTATGCATCAGTATCAGAAACCTGCCTCCAATGCGCCAGAATCATTACCCTTCCTCCAATGTATCAGATTCAGAAACCTGCCTCCAATTCATCAGATTCAGAAAGTGCCTCAATGCGTCTGAACCAGAAAGCTGACCACACTTATCAGATTCAGAATCTGTCTCCAATGCATCAGATCCAGAAAGCTACCTCCAATCCATTAGAATCAGAAACCTGCCAACAAAGAGTCAGAATCAGGAACCTGCCTCCAATGCATCAGATTCAGAAACCTTCCCCCCAGAGAATCCGATACAGAAAATTCCACCAATGCATCAGAATCAGAAAACTGCTTCCAATGCATAAAATTCAGAAACCTGCCTGCAACAGATCAGATTTACCAACTTGCCTCAAATGAATCAGATTAAGTAACCTGCTCCCTACCCATTAAATTCAGAAACCAATGCCCAATGCACCAGATTCAGAAACCTGCCTCCCATGGATCAGATTCAAAAAGCTGCATCCAATGCATCCGATTCAGGAATCTGCCTCCAATGCAACAGATTCAGAAACCTGGCTCCAAAGCATCAGAATCAGGAACTGCCTCCAAAGCATCAGGTTCAGAAACCTGCATCAAATGTATCAGATTCAGAATACTGCCCCCAATGTATCAGATTCAGAAACTGCCTCCAATGCATCAGATACAGAAATTTTCCTCCAATGCATCAGAATCAGAAACCAGCCTTCTATGCATCAGAATCAGAAACCTGCATCCAATGCATAAAATTCAGAAACCTGCCTCCAACAGATCAGAATTACCAACTTGCCTCAAATGAATCAGATTAAGTAACCTGCCCCCTACCCAACAAATTCAGAAACCAACGCCCAATGCATCAGTTCAAGAAGCGTGCCTCCTCAGCATAAAATTCAGAAACATGCCCCGAACGTATCAGATTCAGAAACTGCCTCCAATGCAACACATTGAGAAAACTGACCCCAACGTATCAGATTCAGAAAGTGCCTCAATGCGTCTGAATCAGAAACCTGCATCCACTGTATCAAATTCAGAAACTGCCTCGAATGCATCAGATTCAGAAACCTGTCTCCAATGCATAAGAATTGGATAATGGCCTCTAATGTATCTGATTCCAAAATTGCAATCAATGCATCAGAATAAAAAAACATGACTCCAATGCCTCAGAAACAGAAACCTGCCTCCAATGCCTCAGACTCAGAAACCTGCCAAGAAAGAGTCAGAATCAGAAAACTGCCAACAAAGAGTCAGAATCAGAAATCTGCCGCCAATGCATCAAAATCAGAAACTTGCATAGAAATCATCAGATCCAGAAACCTGCCACCAATGCATCAGGTTAAGAAACGTCCCTCAAGGAATAAGATTCAGAAAACTGCCCCCAACGTATCAGATTCAGAAACTGCCTCCAATTCATCACATTCAGAAACTGGTTCCAACATATCAGATTCAAAACCTGCCTCCCATGGATCAGATTCAAAAAGCTGCCTCCAGTGCATCCAATTCAGGAATCTGGCTCCAATGCAACAGATTCAGAAACCTGTCTCCAAAGCATGAGAATCAGGAACTGCCTCCAAAGCATCAGGTTCAGAAACCAACATCAAATGTATCAGCTTCAGAATACTGCCCCCAGTGTATCAGATTCAGAAACGGCCTCCAATGAATCAGATACAGAAACTTGCCTACAATGCATCAGAATCAGAAATCTGCCTCCCATGCATCATTATCAGAAACCTGCCTCCAATGCGCCAAAATCATTAACCTGCCTCAAATGTATCAATTTCAGGAACCTGCATCCAATGCATCAGAATCAGAAACTTGCCTCCATTGCGTCAGATACAGAATCCTGCTCCCAATGTATCAGATTTAGAAAGTTGCCTCCAATGCATAAAATTCATAAACCTTCCTCGAACAGATCGGACTTACAAACTTGCCTCAGAAAGTGCGTCAATGAGTCTGAATATGAAAGCTGCCTCCAATGTATCAGATTCAGAATCTACCTCCAATGCATCAGAATCAGAAACCTGCCAACAAAGAGTCAGAATCAGGAACCTGCCTCCACTGCATCCGAATAACAAACCTCCCAACAATGCACCAGAACAGGAGCCTGCTACCAATGCATCAGATTCAGAAACCTGCCCCCAACGAATCAGATTCAGAAAATTCCTCCAATGCACCGGAATTAGAAACCAGCCTCCAATGCATAAAATTGAGAAACATTCCTCGAAAAGATCGGATTTACAAATTGCCTCAGAAAGTGTCTCAATGGCTCTGAATATGAAAGCTGCCTCCAGTGTATCCGATTCAGAATCTACCTCCAATGCATTAGAATCAGAAACCTGCCAACAAAGAGTCAGAATCAGGAACCTGCCTCCAATGCATCAGCATAACAAACCTGCCACCAATGCATCAGAACAGGAGCCTGCCTCCAATGCAACAGATTAGGAAACCTGCCCCCCAAAGAATCCGATTCAGAAAATTCCTCCAATGCATCGGAATCATAAAGCTGCCGCCAATGCATAAAATTCAGAGAGCTGCCTCCAACAGATCAGATTTACAAACTTGCCTCCAACGAATCAGATTAAGTTACCTGCCCCCTTTCCATCAAATTCAGAAACCAGCGCCCAATGCATCAGATTCAGAAACCTGCCTCCCATGTATCAGATCAAGAAACGTGCCTCCTAGGCATTAGATTCAGAAACGTGCCCCCAATTATCAGATTCAGAAACTGCCCCAATTCAACACATTCAGAAACTGACTCCAATATATCAGATTCAAAACCTGACTCCCAAGGATCAGATTCAAAAAGCTGCCTCCAATCCATCCGATTCAGGAGTCTGCCTCCAATGCAACAGATTCAGAAAAATGGCTCTAAAGCATCAGAATCACAAACTGCCTCCAAAGCATCAGGTTCAGAAACCTGCCCCCAACGAATCCGATTCAGAAAATTCCTCCAATGCATCGGAATCAGAAACATTCCTTCAATGCATAAAATTCAGAAAACTGCCTCCAACAGATCAGATTTACAAACTTGCCTCCAATGAATCAGATTAAGTTACCTGCCCCCTATCCATCAACTTCAGAAACCAGCGCCCAATGCATCAGATTCAAAACCTGCCTCCCATGGATCAGATTCAAAATGCTGCCTCCAATGCATCCGATTCAGGAATCTGCCTCCAATGCAGCAGATTCAGAAATCTGGCTCCAAAGCATCAGAATCAGGAACTGCCTCCAAAGCATCAGGTTCAGAAACCTGCATCAAATGTATCAGATTCAGAATACTGCCCCCAATGTATCAGATTCAGAAATGGCCTCCAATGCATCAGATACAGAAATTTGCCTCCAATGCATCAGAATCAGTAACCAGCCTTCTATGCATCAGTATCAGAAGCCTGCCACCAATGCGCCAGAATCATTACCCTTCCTCCAATGTATCAGATTCAGAAACCTGCCTCCAATGCATCAGATTCAGAAAGTGCCTCAATGCGTCTGAACCAGAAAGCTGACAACACTTATCAGATTCAGAATCTGTCTCCAATGCATCAGATCCAGAAAGCTACCTCCAATCCATTAGAATCAGAAACCTGCCAACAAAGAGTCAGAATCAGGAACCTGCCTCCAATGCATCAGATTCAGAAACCTTCCCCCCAGAGAATCCGATACAGAAAATTCCACCAATGCATCAGAATCAGAAACCTACATCCAATGCATAAAAATCAGAAACCTGCCTCCAACAGATCAGATTTACCAACTTGCCTCAAATGAATCAGATTAAGTAACATGCCCCCATCCATCAAATTCAGAAACAAATGCCCAATGCACCAGATTCAGAAACGTGCCTCCAATGCATCAGATCAAGAAGCGTGCCTCCTAGGCATAAAATTCAGAAACATGCCCCGATCGCATCAGATTCAGAAACTGCCTCCAATGCAACACATTCAGAAAACTGACCCCAACGTATCAAATTCAGAAAGTGCCTCAATGCGTCTGAATCAGAAACCTGCCTCCACTGTATCAGATTCAGAAAGTGCCTCGAATGAATCAGATTCAGAAACCTGTCTCCAATGCATAAGAATCGGATAATGGCCTCTAATGTATCCGATTCCAAAATTGCAATCAATGCATCAGAATAAAAAAACCTGCCTCCAATGCCTCAGAATCAGAAACCTGCCTCCAATGCCTCAGAATCAGAAACCTGCCAAGAAAGAGTCAGAATCAGAAACCTGCCAACAAAGAGTCAGAATCAGAAACCTGCCTCCAATGCATCAAAATCAGAAACTTGCATAGAAAGCATCAGGTTCAGAAACCTGCCACCAATGCATCAGGTTAAGAAACGTCCCTCAAGGCATAAGATTCAGACGCATGCCCCCAACGTATCAGATTCAGAAACTGCCTCCAATTTATCACATTCAGAAACTGGTTCCAACATATGAGATTCAAAACCTGCCTCCCATGGATCAGATTCAAAAAGCTGCCTCCAATGCATCCAATTCAGGAATATGGCTCCAATGCAACAGATTCAGAAACCTGGCTCCAAAGCATGAGAATCAGGAACTACCTCCAAAGCATCAGGTTCAGAAACCTACATCAAAAGTATCAGATTCAGAATACTCCCCCCAATGTATCAGATTCAGAAACGGCCTCCAATGAATCAGATACAGAAATTTGCCTACAATACATCAGAATCAGAATCCTGCTCCCAATGTAACAGATTTAGAAAGCTGCCACCAATGCATAAAATTCAGACACCTTCCTCGAACAGATCGGATTTACAAACTTGCCTCAGAAAGTGCCTCAATGGGTCTGAATATGAAAGCTGCCTCCAATGTATCAGATTCAGAATCTACCTTTAATGAATCAGAATCAGAAACCTGCCAACAAAGAGTCAGAATCAGGAACCTGCCTCCACTGCATCCGAACAACAAACCTCCCAACAATGCACCAGAACAGGAGCCTGCTACCAATGCATCAGATTCAGAAACCTGCCCCCAACGAATCAGATTCAGAAAATTCCTCCAATGCACCGGAATTAGAAACCAGCCTCCAATGCATAAAATTCAGAAACCTTCCTCGGAAAGATCGGAATTACAAACTTGCCTCAGAAAGTGGCTCAATGGGTCTGAATATGAAAGTTGCCTCCAGTGTATCAGATTCAGAATCTACCTCCAATGCATCAGAATCAGAAAGCTGCCAACAAAGAGTCAGAATCAGGAACCTGCCTCCAATGCATCAGCATAACAAACCTGCCACCAATGCATCAGAACAGGAGCCTGCCTCCAATGCATCAGATTCAGAAACCTGCCCCCCAAAGAATCCGATTCAGAAAATTCCTCCAATGCAGAAAATTCAGAAACCTGCCTCCAACAGATCAGATTTACAAATTTGCCTCCAACGAATCAGATTAAGTTACCTGCCCCCTTTCCATCAAATTCAGAAACCAGCGCCCAATGCATCAGATTCAGAAACCTGCCTCCAATGTATCAGATCAAGAAACGTGCCTCCTAGGCATTAGATTCAGAAACGTGCCCCCAATAATCAGATTCAGAAACTGCCCCAATTCAACACATTCAGAAACTGACTCCAATATATCAGATTCAAAACCTGCCTCCCAAGGATCAGATTCAAAAAGCTGCCACCAATGCACCCGATTCAGGAGTCTGCCTCCAATGCAACAGATTCAGAAACCTGGCTCCAAAGCATCAGAAACAGGAACTGCCTCCAAAGCATCAGGTTCAGAAACCTGCCCCCAACGAATCCGATTCAGAAAATTCCTCCAATGCATCGGAATCAGAAACCTTCCTTCAATGCATAAAATTCAGAAAACTGCCTCCAACAGATCAGATTTACAAACTTGCCTCCAATGAATCAGATTAAATTACCTGCCCCTATCCATCAACTTCAGAAACCAGCACGCAATGCATCAGATTCAAAACCTGCCTCCCATGGATCAGATTCAAAAAGCTGCCTCCAATGCATCCGATTCAGGAATCCGCCTCCAATGCAGCAGATTCAGAAATCTGGCTCCAAAGGATCAGAATCAGGAACTGCCTCCAAAGCATCAGGTTCAGAAACCTGCATCAAATGTATCAGATTCAGAATACTGCCCCCAATGTATCAGATTCAGAAACTGCCTCCAATGCATCAGATACAGAAATTTGACTCCAATGCATCAGTTTCAGAAACCTGCCTCCAATGCGCCAGAATCATTACCCTTCCTCCAATGTATCAGATTCAGAAACCTGCCTCCAATGCATCAGATTCATAAAGTGCCTCAATGCGTCTGAACCAGGAAGCTGACCACACTTATCATATTCAGAATCTGTCTCCAATGCATCAGATCCAGAAAGTTATCTCCAATCCATTAGAATCAGAAACCTGCCAACAAAGAGTCAGAATCAGGAACCTGCCTCCAATGCATCAGGTTCAGAAACCTGCCCCCAATGAATCCGATTCAGATTCAGAAACATGCCCCCAATTATCAAATTCAAAAACTGCCCCCAATATATCAGATTCAAAACCTGCCTCCCACGGATCAGATTCCAAAAGCTGCCTCCAATGCATCCGATTCAGGAATCTGCCTCCAATGCAACAGATTAAGAAACCTGGCTCCAAAGCATCAGAATCAGGAACTGCCTCCAAAGCATCAGGTACTGAAAGCTGCATCAAATGTATCAGATTCAGAATACTGCCCCCAATATATCAGATTCAGAAACGGCCTCCAATGCATCAGATACAGAAATTTGCCTCCAGTGCATCAGAATCAGAAACCAGCCTTCTATGCATCAGTATCAGAAACCTACCTGCAATGCGCCAGAATCATTAAACAGCCTCCAATGTATCAGATTCATAAACCTGCCCCCAATGCATCAGATTCAGAAACCTGCCTCCCATGCATCAGATTTAGAAATAGGCTCAATGCGTCTGAATCAGAAACCTGACCACACTGTATCAGATTCAGAAACTGTCTCCAATGCATCAGATCCAGAAAGTTACCTCCAATCCATCAGAATCAGAAACCTGCCAACAAGGAGTCAGAATCCGAAACCTGCCTCTAATGCATCAAAATCAGAAACTTGCATAGAAAGCATCAGATCCAGAAAGCTGCCACCAATGCATCAGGTTAAGAAACGTCCCTCCAAGGCATAAGATTCAGAAACCTGCCCCCAACGTATCAGATTCAGAAACTGCCTCCAATTCATCACATTCAGAAACTGCCTCCAATATATCAGATTCAAAACCTGCCTCCCATGCATCAGATTCAAAATGCTGCCTCCAATGCATCCGATTCAGGAACTGCCTCCAAAGCATCAGGTTCAGAAACCTGCATCAAATGTATCAGATTCAGAATACTCCCCCCAATGTATCAGATTCAGAAACGGCCTCCAATGAATCAGATACAGAAATATGCCTACAATGCATCAGAATCAGAAACCTACCTCCTATGCATCAGTATCAGAATGCTGCCTCCAATGCGCCAGAATCATTAACCTTCCTCCAATGTATCAGTTTCAGGAACCTGCATTCAAAGCATCAAAATCAGAAACTTGCCTCGAATGCATCAGATTCAGAAACCAGCTCCCAATGCATCAGATTTAGAAAGCTGCCTCCAATGCATAAAATTCAGAATCCTTCCTCGAACAGAACGGATTTACAAACTTGCCTCAGAAAGTGCCTCAATGGGTCTGATTATGAAAGCTGCCTCCAGTGTATCAGATTCAGAATCCACCTCCAATGCATCAAAATCAGAAACTTGCCTCCAATGCATCAGATTCAGAAACCAGCTCCCAATGCATCAGATTTAGAAAGCTGCCTCCAATGCATAAAATTCAGAATCCTTCCTCGAACAGATCGGATTTACAAACTTGCCTCAGAAAGTGCCTCAATGGGTCTGAATATGAAAGCTGCCTCCAGTGTATCAGATTCAGAATCCACCTCCAATGCATCAGAATCAGAAAACTGCCAACAAAGAGTCAGAATCAGGAACCTGCCTCCACTGCAACCGAATAACAAACCTTCCAACAATGCACCAGAACAGGAGCCTGCTACCAATGCATCAGATTCAGAAACCTGCCCCCAACGAATCAGATTCAGAAAATTCCTCCAATGCACCGGAATTAGAAACCTCCCTCCAATGCATAAAATTCAGAAACCTTCCTCGAAAAGATCGGATTTACAAACTTGCCTCAGAAAGTGCCTCAATGGCTCTGAATATGAAAGCTGTCTCCAGTGTATCAGTTTCAGAATCTACCTCCAATGCATCAGAATCAGAAACCTGCCAACAAAGAGTCAGAATCAGGAACCTGCCTCCAATGCATCAGCATAACAAACCTGCCACCAATGCATCAGAACAGGAGCCTGCATCCAATGCATCAGTATCAGAAACCTGCCCCCAAAAGAATCCGATTCAGAAACTTCCTCCAATGCATCGGAATAAGAAACCTGCCTCCAATGCATAAAATTCAGAAAACTGCCTCCAACAGATCAGATTTACAAACTTGCCTCCAATGAATCAGATTAACTTACCTGCCCCCTATCCATCAAATTCAGAAACCAGCACCCAATGCATCAGATTCAGAAACCTGCCTCCAATGCATCAGATCAAGAAACGTGCCTCCTAGGCATTAGATTCAGAAACCTGCCCCCAATTATCAGATTCAGAAACTGCCTCCAATTCAACACATTCAGAAACTGACTCCAATATAACAGATTCAAAACCTGCCTCCCAAGGATCAGATTCAAAAAGCTGCCTCCAATGCATCCGATTCAGGAGTCTGCCTCCAATGCAACAGATTCAGAAACCTGGCTCCAACGCATCAGAATCAGGAACTGCCTCCAAAGCATCAGGTTCAGAAACCTGCCCCCAACGAATCCGATTCAGGAAATTCCTCCAATGCATCGGAATCAGAAACCTGCCTCCAATGCATAATATTCAGAAAACTGCCTCCAACAGATCAGATTTATAAACTTGCCTCCAATGAATCAGATTAACTTACCTGCCCCCTATCCATCAAATTCAGAAACCAGCGCCCAATGCATCAGATTCAAAAACCTGCCTCCAATGCATCAGTTTAAGAAAGCTGCCTCCAAGGCATAAGATTCAGAAACATGCCCCCAATTATCAAATTCAAAAACTGCCCCCAATATATCAGATTCAAAACCTGCCTCCCACGGATCAGATTCCAAAAGCTGCCTCCAATGCATCCGATTCAGGAATCTGCCTCCAATGCAACAGATTCAGAAACCTGGCTCCAAAGCATCAGAATCAGGAACTGCCTCCAAAGCATCAGGTACTGAAACCTGCATCAAATGTATCAGATTCAGAATACTGCCCCCAATGTATCAGATTCAGAAACGGCCTCCAATGCATCAGAAACAGAAATTTGCCTCCAGTGCATCAGAATCAGAAACCAGCCTTCTTTGCATCAGTATCAGAAACCTACCTGCAATGCGCCAGAATCATTAAACAACCTCCAATGTATCAGATTCATAAACCTGCCCCCAATGCATCAGATTCAGAAACCTGCCTCCCATGCATCAGATTTAGAAATAGGCTCAATGCGTCTGAATCAGAAACCTGACCACACTGTATCAGATTCAGAAACTGTCTCCAATGCATCAGATCCAGAAAGTTACCTCCAATCCATCAGAATCAGAAACCTGCCAACAAGGAGTCAGAATCCGAAACCTGCCTCTAATGCATCAAAATCAGAAACTTGCATAGAAAGCATCAGATCCAGAAAGCTGCCACCAATGCATCAGGTTAAGAAACGTCCCTCCAAGGCATAAGATTCAGAAACCTAACCCAACGTATCAGATTCAGAAACTGCCTCCAATTCATCACATTCAGAAACTGCCTCCAATATATCAGATTCAAAACCTGCCTCCCATGCATCAGATTCAAAAAGCTGCCTCCAATGCATCCGATTCAGGAACTGCCTCCAAAGCATCAGGTTCAGAAACCTGCATCAAATGTATCAGATTCAGAATACTCCCCCCAATGTATCAGATTCAGAAACGGCCTCCAATGAATCAGATACAGAAATATGCCTACAATGCATCAGAATCAGAAACCTGCCTCCTATGCATCAGTCTCAGAATGCTGCCTCCAATGCGCCAGAATCATTAACCTTCCTCCAATGTATCAGTTTCAGGAACCTGCATTCAAAGCATCAAAATCAGAAACTTGCCTCCAATGCATCAGATTCAGAAACCTGCTCCCAATGCATCAGATTTAGAAAGCTGCCACCAATGCATAAAATTCAGAATCCTTCCTCGAACAGAACGGATTTACAAACTTGCCTCAGAAAGTGCCTCAATGGGTCTGATTATGAAAGCTGCCTCCAGTGTATCAGATTCAGAATCCACCTCCAATGCATCAGAATCAGAAAACTGCCAACAAAGAGTCAGAATCAGGAACCTGCCTCCACTGCAACCGAATAACAAACCTTCCAACAATGCACCAGAACAGGAGACTGCTACCAATGCATCAGATTCAGGAACCTGCCCCCAACGAATCAGATTCAGAAAATTCCTCCAATGCACCGGAATTAGAAACCTCCCTCCAATGAATAAAATTCAGAAACCTTCCTCGAAAAGATCGGATTTACAATCTTGCCTCAGAAAGTGCCTCAATGGCTCTGAATATGAAAGCTGTCTCCAGTGTATCAGTTTCAGAATCTACCTCCAATGCATCAGAATCAGAAACCTGCCAACAAAGAGTCAGAATCAGGAACCTGCCTCCAATGCATCAGCATAACAAACCTGCCACCAATGCATCAGAACAGGAGCCTGCATCCAATGCATCAGTATCAGAAACCTGCCCCCAAAAGAATCTGATTCAGAAACTTCCTCCAATGCATCGGAATAAGAAACCTGCCTCCAATGCATAAAATTCAGAAAACTGCCTCCAACAGATCAGATTTACAAACTTGCCTCCAATGAATCAGATTAACTTGCCTGCCCACTATCCATCAAATTCAGAAACCAGCACCCAATGCATCAGATTCAGAAACCTGCCTCCAATGCATCAGATCAAGAAACGTGCCTCCTAGGCATTAGATTCAGAAACCTGCCCCCAATTATCAGATTCAGAAACTGCCTCCAATTCAACACATTCAGAAACTGACTCCAATATAACAGATTCAAAACCTGCCTCCCAAGGATCAGATTCAAAAAGCTGCCTCCAATGCATCCGATTCAGGAGTCTGCCTCCAATGCAACAGATTCAGAAACCTGGCTCCAACGCATCAGAATCAGGAACTGCCTCCAAAGCATCAGGTTCAGAAACCTGCCCCCAACGAATCCGATTCAGGAAATTCCTCCAATGCATCGGAATCAGAAACCTGCCTCCAATGCATAATATTCAGAAAACTGCCTCCAACAGATCAGATTTATAAACTTGCCTCCAGTGAATCAGATTAACTTACCTGCCCCCTATCCATCAAATTCAGAAACCAGCGCCCAATGCATCAGATTCAAAAACCTGCCTCCAATGCATCAGTTTCAGAAAGTTGCCTCCAAGGCAAAAGATTCAGAAACATGCCCCCAATTATCAAATTCATAAACTGCCCCCAATATGTCAGATTCAAAACCTGCCTCCAATGGATCAGATTCAAAAAGCTGGCTCCAATGCATCCGATTTAGGAATCTGCCTCCAATGAAACAGATTCAGAAACCTGGCTCCAAAGCATTAGAATCAGGAACTGCCTCCAAAACATCAGATACTGAAACCTGCATCAAATGTATCAGATTCAGAATACTGCCCTCAAGGTATCAGATTCAGAAACGTCCTCCAATGCATCAGATTCAGAAGTTTGCCTCCAATGCATCAGAATCAGAAACCAGCCTTCTATGGATCAGTATCAGAAACCTGCCTCCAATGCGTCAGAATCATTAACCTGCCTCCAATGTATCATATTCAGGAACCTGCATCCAATGCATCAGAATCAGGAGCCTGCCTCTAATGCATCAGAATCCGGAGCCTGCCCCAAATGCATCAGATTCATAAACCTGCCTCCAATGCATGAGATTCAAAAAACTGCCTCCAATGCATCAGATTCAGAAAGTGCGTCAATGCGTCTGAATCAGAAACCTGACCACACTGTATCAGACACAGAAACTGTCTCCAATGCATCAGGTCCAGAAAGTTACCTCCAATCCATCAGAATCAGGAACCTGCCTCCAATGCAGCAGATTCAGAAACCTCCCCCCAAAGAATCCGAATCAGAAAATTCCTCCAATGCATCAGAATCAGGAACCTGCCACCAATGCATAAAATTCAGAAACCTGCCTCCAACAGATCCGATTTACCAACTTGCCTCCAATGAATCAGATTAAGTAACCTGCCCCACTATCCATCAAAGTCAGAAACCAGGGCCCAATGCATCATATTCAAAAACCTGCCTCCAATGCATCACATAAAGAAACGTGCCTCCTAGGCATAAAATTCAGAAACCTGACCCCAACGTTTCAGATTCAGACAGTGCCTCAATGCGTCTAAATCAGAAACCTGCCTCCACTATATCAGATTCAGAAACTGCCTCGAATTCATCAGATTCAGAAACCTGTCTCCAATGCATAAAAATCGGATAATGGCCTCTAATTTATCCGATTCCGAAATTGCAATCAATGCTTCAGAATAAAAAAACCTGCCTCCAATGCCTCAGAATCAGAAACCTGCCTCCAATGACTCAGAATCAGAAACCTGCCAACAAAGAGTCAGAATCAGTAAACTGCCAACAAAGAGTCAGAATCAGAAACCTGCATCCAATGCATCAAAATCAGAAACTTGCATAGAAAGCATCAGATCCAAAAACCTGGCACCAATGCATCAGGTAAAGAAACGTCCCTCCAAGGCATAAGATTCAGAAACCTGCCCAGAACGTATCAGATTCAGAAACTGCCTCCAATTCATCACATTCAGAAACTGCCTCCAACATATCAGTTTCAAAACCTGCCTCCCATGGATCAGATTCAAAAAGCTGACTCCAATGCATCTGATTCAGGAATCTGCCTCCAATACAACAGATTCAGAAACCTGGCTCCAAAGCATCAGAATCAGGAACTGCCTCCAAAGCATCAGGTTCAGAAACCTGCATCAAATGTATCAGATTCAGAATACTGCCCCTAATGTATCAGCTTCAGGAACAGCCTGCAATGAATCAGATACAGAAATTTGCCTACAATGCATCAGAATCAGAAACCTGTCTCCAATGCGCCAGAATCATTAAGCCTCCTCCAATGTATCAGATTCAGGAACCTGCATCCAATGCATCAGAATCAGAAACTTGCCTCCAATGCATCAGATTCAGAATCCTGCTCCCAATGTATCAGATTTAGAAAGTTGCCTCCAATGCATAAAATTCAGAAACCTTCCTCGAACAGATCGGATTTACAAACTTGCCTCAGAAAGTGCCTCAATGGGTCTGAATATGAAAGCTGCCTCCATTGTAACAGATTCAGAATCTACCTCCAATGCATCAGAACCAGAAACCTACCAACAAAGAGTCAGAATCAGGAACATGCCTGCACTGCATCTGAAAAACAAACCTGCCAACAATGCAACAGAAAAGGAGCCTGCTACCAATGCATCAGATTCAGAAACCTGCCCCCAACGAATCAGATTCAGAAAATTCCTCCAATGCACCAGAATTAGAAACCTGCCTCCATTGCATAAAATTCAGAAACCTTCCTCGAAAAGATCGGAATTACAAACTTGCCTCAGAAAGTGGCTCAATGGGTCTGAATATGAAAGCTGCCTCCAGTGTATCCGATTCAGAATCTATCTCCAATTCATCAGAATCAGAAACCTGCCAGCAAAGAGTCACAATCAGGAACCTGCCTCCAACGCAACAGCATAACAAACCTGCCACCAATGCATCAGAACAGGAGCCTGCCTCCAATGCATCAGATTCAGAAACCTGCCCCCCAAAAAATCCGATTCAGAAAATTCCTCCAATGCATCGGAATCAGAAACCTACCTCCAAAGCATAAAATTCAGAAAACTGCCTCCAACAGATCAGATTTACAAACTTGCCTCCAATGAATCAGATTAACTTACCTGCCCCCTATCCATCAAATTCAGAAACCAGCGCCCAATGCATCAGATTCGGAAACCTGCCTCCAATGCATCAGATCAAGAATCGTCTCTCCTAGGCATTAGAATCAGAAACCTGCCCCAATTATCAGATTCAGAAACTGCCTCCAATTCAACACATTCAGAAACTGACTCCAATATATCAGATTCAAAACCTGCATCCCGATGATCAGATTCAAAAAACTGCCTCCAATGCATCCGATTCAGGAGTCTGCCTCCAATGCAACAGATTCAGAAACCTGGCTCCAAAGCATCAGAATCAGGAACTGCCTCCAAAGCATCAGGTTGAGAAACCTGCCCCAAACGAATCTGATTCAGAAAATTCCTCCAATGCATCAAAATCAGAAACTTGCATAGAATGCATCAGATCCAGAAACCTGCCTCCAATGCATCAGGTTAAGTAACGTCCCTCCAAGACATAAGATTCAGAAACCTGCCCCCAATTATCAGATTCAGAAACTGCCTCCAATATATCAGATTCAAAACATGCCTCCCATGGATCGGATTCAAAATGCTGCCTCCAGTGCATCCGATTCAAGAATCTGCCTCCAATGCAAAAGATTTGGAAACCTGGCTCCAAAGCATCAGAATCAGGAACTGCCTCCAAAGCATCAGGTTGAGAAACCTGCCCCCAACGAATCTGATTCAGAAAATTCCTCCAATGCATCGGAATCAGAAAACTGTCTCCAATGCATACAATTCAGAATACCTCCTCCAACAGATCAGATTTACAAACTTGCCTCCCTTGAATCATATTAAGTTACCTGCCCTTTATCCATCAAATTCAAAAACCAGCGCACAATGCATCAGATTCAGAAACCTGCGTCCAATGCATCAGTTTAAGCTGCTTTCAAGGCATAAAAATCAGAAACATGCCCCAAATTATCAAATTCAGAAACTGCCTCCAATATTTCAGATTCAAAACCTGCCTCCCATGGATCAGATTCAAAAAGCTGCCTCCAATGCATCCGATTCAGGAATCTGCCTCCAATGCAACAGGTTCAGAAACCTGGCTCCAAAGCATCAGAATCAGGAACTGCCTCCAAAGCATCAGGTACTGAAAGCTGCATCAAATGTATCAGAATCAGAATACTGCCCCCAATATATCAGATTCAGAAACGGCCTCCAATGCATCAGATACAGAAATTTGCATCCAATGCATGAGACTCAGAAACCAGCCTTCTATGCATCAGTATCAGAAACCTGCCTCCAATGCGTCAGAATCATTAACCTGCCTCCAATGTATCAGATTCAGGAACCTGCATCCAATGCATCAGAATCAAGAGCCTGCCTCTAATGCATCAGAATCCGAAGCCTGCCTGAAATGCAACAGATTCATAAACCTGCCTCCAATGCATCAGATTCAGAAAATGCATCAATGCGTCCGAATCAGAAACCTGACCACACTGTATCAGATTCAGAAACTGTCTCCAATGCATCAGATCCAGAAAGTTACCTCCAATCCATCTGAATCAGAAACCTGCCAACAAAGAGTCAGAATCAGGAACCTGCCTCCAATGCATCAGATTCAGAAACCTTCCCCCCAAAGATTCCGATTCAGAAAATTCCTACAATGCATTTCAATCAGAAAACTGGCCCCAATGCATAAAATTCAGAAACCTGCCTCCAACAGATCAGATTTACAAACTTGCCTCCAATGAATCAGATTAAGTAACCTGCCCCCTATCCATCAAATTCAGAAACCAACGCCCAATGCATCAGATTCGGAAACCTGCCTCCAATGCATCAGATCAAGAAACGTGCCTCCTTGGCATAAAATTCAGAAACATGCACCGAACGTATCAGATTCAGAAACTGCCTCCAATGCAACACATTCAGAAACCTGACCCCAAAAGTTCAGATTCAGAAAGTGCCTCAATGCGTCTGGATCAGAAACCTGCCTCCACTGTATCAGATTCAGATACTGCCTCGAATGCATCAGATTCAGAAACCGTTCTCCAATGCATAAGAATTGGATAATGGCCTCTAATGTATCCGATTCCGAAATTGCAATCAATGCATCAGAATAAAAAAAACCTGCCTCCAATGCCTCAGAATCAGAAACCTTCCTCCAATGCCTCAGAATCTGAAACCTGCCAACAAAGAGTCAGAATCAGAAACCTGCCAACAAAGAATCAGAATCAGAAACCTGCATCAAAACCAGAAACTTGCATAGAAAGCATAAAATCCAGAAACCTGCCACCAATGCATCAGGTTAAGAAACGTCCCTCCAAGGCATAAGATTCAGAATCCTGCCCCCAACGTATCAGATTCAGAAACTGCCTCCTATTCATCACATTCAGAAACTGCCTGCAATATATCAGATTATAAACGTGCCTCCCATGGATCAGATTCCAAAAGCTGCCTCCAATGCATCCGATTCAGGAATCTGCCTCCAATGCAACTGATTCAGAAACTTGGCTCCAAAACATCAGAATCAGGAACTGCCTCCAAAGCATCAGGTTCAGAAACCTGCATCAAATGTATCAGATTCAGAATACTGCCCCCAATGTATCAGATTCAGAAACGGCCTGCAATGAATCAGATAAAGAAATTTGCCTACAATGCATCAGAATCAGAAACCTGCCTCCAATGCGCCAGAATCATTACCCTGCCTCCAATGTATCAGATTCAGGAACCTGCTTCCAATGCATCAGAATCAGAAACTTGCCTCCAATGGATCAGATTCAGAATCCCGCTCCCAATGTATCAGATTTAGAAAGCTGTCTCCAATGCATAAAATTCAGAAAACTTCTTCGAACAGATCGGATTTACAAACTTGCCTCAGAAAGTGCCTCAATGGATCTGAATATGTAAGCTGCCTCCAGTGTATCAGAATCATAATCTACCTCCAATACATCAGAATCAGAAACCTGCCAACAAAGAGTCAGAATCAGGAACCTGCCTCCAATGCATCAGCGTAACAAACCTCCCAACAATGCATCAGAACAGGAGCCTTCCTCCAATTCAACAGAATTAGAAACCTTGCTCCAAAACATCAGAAACAGGAACTGCCTCCAAAGCATCAGGTTCAGAAACCTGCATCAAATGTATCAGATTCAGAATACTGCCTCCAATGTATCAGATTCAGAAACGGCCTGCAATGAATCAGATAAAGAAATTTGCCTACAATGCATCAGAATCAGAAACCTGCCTCCAATGTGCGAGAATCATTAACCTGCCTCCAATGTATCAGATTCAGGAACCTGCATCCAATGCATCAGAATCAGGAGCCTGCCTCAAATGCATGAGATTCATAAACCTGCCTCCAATGCATCAGATTCAGAAAGTGCCTCAATGCGTCTGAATCAGAAACCTGACCACACTGTATCAGATTGAGAAACTGTCTCCAATGCATCAGATCCAGAAAGTTACCTCCAATCCATCAGAATCAGAAACCTGCCAACAAAGAGTCAGAATCAGTAACCTGCCTCCAATGCATCAGATTCAGAAACCTACCCCCAAAGATTCCGATTCAGAAAATTCCTCCAATGCATTGGAATCAGAAACCTGCCCCCAATGCATGAAATTCAGAAACCTGCTTCCAACAGATCAGATTTATAAACTTGACTCCAATGAATCAGATTATGTAACCTGCCCACTATCCATCAAATTCAGAAACCAACACCCAATGCATCAGATTCAGAAAACTGCCTCCAATGCATCAGATCAAGAAACGTGCCTCCTTGGCATAAAATTCAGAAACCTGCCCCGAACGTATCAGATTCAGAAACTGCCTCCAATGCAACACATTCAGAAACCTGACCCCAACGTTTCAGATTCAGAAAGTGCCTCAATGCGTCTGAATCAGAAACCTGCCTCCAATGCGCCAGAATTATTAAACTGCCTCTAATGTATCAGATTCAGGAACCTGCATCCAATGCATCAGAATCAGAAACTTGCCTCCAATGCATCAGATTCAGAATCCTGCTCCCAATGTATCAAATTTAGAAAGCTGCCTCCAATGCATAAAATTCAGAAAACTTATTCGAACAGATCGGATTTACAAACTTGCCTCAGAAAGTGCCTCAATGGGTCTGAATATGAAAGCTGCCTCCAGTGTATCAGATTCAGAATCTACCTCCAATGCATCAGAATCAGAAACCTGCCAACAGAGAGTCAGAATCAGGAACCTGCCTCCAATGCATCAGCATAACAAACCTGCCACCAATGCATCAGAACAGGAGCCTGCCCCCAATGCATCAGATTCAGAAACCTGCCCCCTAAAGAATCTGATTCAGAAAATTCCTCCAATGCATCGGAATCAGAAACCTGCCTCCAATGCATAAAATTCAGAAAACTGCCTCCAACATATCAGATTTACAAACTTGCCTCCAAGTAATCAGATTAAGTAACCTGCCCCCTATCCATCAAATTCAGAAACCAGCGCCCAACGCATCAGATTCAGAAACCTGGCTCCCAAACATCAGAATCAGGAACTGCCTCCAAAGCATCAGGTTCAGAAACCTGCATCAAATGTATCAGATTCAGAAACGGCCTGCAATGAATCAGATAATGAAATTTGCCTACAATGCATCAGAATCAGAAACCTGCCTCCAATGCGCCAGAATCATTAACCTGCCTCCAATGTATCAGATTCAGGAACCTGCATCCAATGCATCAGTATCAGGAGCCTGCCTCTAATGCATCGGAATCCGGAGCCTGCCTCAAATGCATCAGATTCATAAACCTGCCTCCAATGCATCAGATTCAGAAACCTGCCTCCAATGCAACAGATTCAGAATCCTGACCCAATCATATCAGATTCAGAAAGTGGCTCAATGCGTCTGAATCAGAAACCTGACCACACTGTATCAGATTTAGAAACTGTCTCCAATGCATCAGATCAAGAAAGTTACCTCCAATCCATCAGAATCAGAAACCTACCAACAAAGAGTCAGAATCAGTAACTTGCCTCCAATGCATCAGATTCAGAAACCTACCCCCAAAGATTCCGATTCAGAAAATTCCTCCAATGCATTGGAATCAGAAACCTGCCCCCAATGCATGAAATTCAGAAACCTGCCTCCAACAGATCAGATTTACAAACTTGACTCCAATGAATCAGATTAAGTAACCTGCCCACTATCCATCAAATTCAGAAACCAACGCCCAATGCATCAGATTCAGAAAACTGCCTCCAATGCATCAGATCAAGAAACGTGCCTCCTTGGCATAAAATTCAGAAACCTGCCCCGAACGTATCAGATTCAGAAACTGCCTCCAATGCAACACATTCAGAAACCTGACCCCAACGTTTCAGATTCAGAAAGTGCCTCAATGCGTCTGAATCAGAAAGCTGCCTCCAATGCATAAAATTCAGAAAACTTCTTCGAACAGATCGGATTTACAAACTTGCCTCAGAAAGTTCCTCAATGGGTCTGAATATGAAAGCTGCCTCCAGAATATCAGATTCAGAATCTACCTCCAATGCATCAGAATCAGAAACCTGCCAACAAAGAGTCAGAATCAGGAACCTGCCTCCAATGCATCAGCATAACAAACCTGCCACCAATGCATCAGAACAGGAGCCTGCCTCCAATGCATCAGATTCAGAAACCTTCCCCACAAAGAATCCGATTCAAAAAATTCCTCCAATGCATCGGAATCAGAAACCTGCCTCCAATGCATCAGATTCGGAAACCTGGCTCCAAACCATCAGAATCAGGAACTGCCTCCAAAGCATCAGGTTCAGAAACCTGCCACCAACAAATCCGATTCAGAAAATTCCTCCAATGCATCGGAATCAGAAACCTTCCTCCAATGCATAAAATTCAGAAAACTGCCTCCAACAGATCAGATTTACAAACTAGCCTCCAATTAAACAGATTAAGTTACCTGCCCCCTATCCATCAAATTCAGAAACCAGCGCCCAATGCATCAGATTCAGAAACCTGCCTCCAGTGCAGCAGATCAAGAAACGTGCCTCCTAGGCATTAGATTCAGAAACCTGCCCCCAATTATCAGATTCAGAAACCTGCCCCCAATTATCAGATTCAGAAACTGCCTCCAAAATATCAGATTCAAAACCTGCCTCCCAAGGATCAGATTCAAAAAGCTGCCTCCAATGCATCCAATTCAGGAGTCTGCCTCCAATGCATCAGATTCGGAAACCTGGCTCCAAACCATCAGAATCAGGAACTGCCTCCAAAGCATCAGGTTCAGAAACCTGCCCCCAACGAATCCAATTCAGAAAATTCCTCCAATGCATCGGAATCAGAAACCTTCCTCCAATGCATAAAATTCAGAAAACTGCCTCCAACAGATCAGATTTACAAACTAGCCTCCAATTAAACAGATTAAGTTACCTGCCCCCAATCCATCAAATTCAGAAACCAGCGCCCAATGCATCAGGTTCAGATACCTGCCTCCAATGCATCAGTTTAAGAAAGCTGCCTCCAAGGCATAAGATTCAGAAACATGCCCCCAGTTATCAAATTCGGAAACTACCTCCAATATATGAGATTCAAAACCA
The DNA here is from genome assembly GCF_017639515.1 of Carcharodon carcharias. NCBI lineage: Eukaryota > Metazoa > Chordata > Chondrichthyes > Lamniformes > Lamnidae > Carcharodon > Carcharodon carcharias. The sequence continues at coordinate 155,261,987 of NC_054471.1, forward strand.
GCCTCCCATGGATCAGATTCAAAAAGCTAGCTCCAATGCATCCGATTCAGGAATCTGCCTCCAATGCAACAGATTCAGAAACCTGGCTCCAAACCATCAGAATCAGGAAGAGCCTCCAAAGCATCAGGTTCAGAAACCTACATCAAATGTATCAGATTCAGAATACTGCCCCCAATGTGAGATTCAGAAACGGCCTTCAATGCATCAGATACAGAAATTTGCCTCCAATGCATCAGAATCAGAAACCAGTCTTCTATGCATCAGTATCAGAAACCTGCCTCCAATGTGCCAGAATCATCAACCTTCCTCCAATGTAAAAGATTCAGGAACACGCATCCAATGCATCAGAATCAGGAGCCTGCCTCTAATGCATCAGATTCAGGAGCTTGCCTCAAATGCATCAGATTCATAAAACTGCCTCCAATGCATCAGATTCAGAAACCTGCCTCCAATGCATCAGATTCAGAAAGTGCCTCAATGCGTCTGATTCAGAAACCTGACCACACTGTATCAGATTCAGAAACTGCCTCCAATTCATCAGATCCAGAAAGTTACCTCCAATGCATCAGAATCAGGCACCTGCCCCCAAACCATCTGACTCAGAAATCTGCCTCCAATGTATCAGAATCGGAACTTGCCTCGAATGCATCAGAATCAGAAACCTGTCTCCAATGCATATGAATCGGATAATGGCCTCTAATGTATCCGATTCCGAAATTGCAATCAATGCATCAGAATAAAAAACCTGCCTCCAATGCCTCAGAATAAAAATCCTGCCCCCAATGCCTCAGAATCAGAAACCTGCCAACAAAGAGTCAGAATCAGAAACCTGCCTCCAATGCATCAAAATCAGAAACTTGCATAGAATGCATCAGATCCAGAAACCTGCCACCAATGCATCAGGTTAAGAAATGTCCCTCCAAGACATAAGATTCAGAAACCTTCCCCCAATGTATCAGATTCAGAAACTGCCGCCATTTCATCAGATTCAGAAACTGCCTGCATGTATCAGATTCAAAACCTGCCTGCCATTGATCAGATTCAGAAAGCTGCCTCCAATTCATCAAAACCAGAAACTTGCATACAATTCATCAGATTCAGAAACCTGCCTCCAATGCATCAGCTTAAGAAACATGCCTCCAAGGCATAAGATTCAGAAACCTGCTCCCAATGATCAGATTCCAAAACTGCCTCTAATTCATCAGATTCAGAAACTGCATCCAATATATTAGATTCAAAACCTGCCTTCCATGGATCAGATTCAAAAAACTGCCTCCAATGCATCCGGTTCAGGAATCTGCCTCCAATGCAACTGATTCAGAAACCTGTCTCCAAAGCATCAGAATCAGGAACTGAGTCCAAAGAATCAGGTTCAGAAACCTGCATCAAATGTATCAGATTCAGAATACTGCCACCAATGTATCAGATTCAGAAACGGCCTGCGATGCATCAGATACAGAAATTTGCCTCCAATGCATCAGAATCAGAAACCAGCCTCCTATGCATCAGTATCAGAAACCTGCCTCCAATTCGCCAGAATCAATAACCTGCCTCCAATGTATCAGATTCAGGAACCTGCATCCAATGCATCAGAATCAGGAGCCTGCCTCTAATGCATCAGAATCAGGGGCCTGCCTGAAATGCGTCAGGTTCATATACCTGCCTCCAATGCATCAGATTCAGAAACCTGCCTCCAATGCATCAGATTCAGAAAGTGCCTCAATGAGTCTGAATCGGAAACCTGACCACACTGTATCAGATTCAGAAACAGCCTCCAATGCATCAGATCCAGAAAATTATCTCCAATGCATCAGAATCAGGCACCTGCCCCCAATGCATCTGAATCAGAAACCTGCCTCCAATGTATCAGAATCGGAAACTTGCCCCGATTGCATCAGATTCAGAAAGCTGTCTCCAATGCATAAGAATCGGATAATGGCCTTTAATGCATCCGATTCCGAAATTACAATCAATGCATCAGAATAAAAAACCAGCCTCCAATGCCTCAGAATCAGAAAGCTGCCACCAATGTCTCAGAATCTGAAACCTGCAAACCAACAGTCAGAATCAGAAACCTGCCTCCAGTGCATCAAAATCAGAAACATGCATAGAATGCATCAGATCCAGAAACCTGCCACCAATGCATCAGGTTACGAAACGTCCCTCCAAGGCATAAGATTCAGAAACCTGCCCCCAACGTATCAGATTCAGAAACTGCCTCCAATGTATCAGATTCAAAACCTGCCTCCCTTAGAGCAGATTCAGATAGCTGCCTCCAATGCATCAGATTCAGGACCCTGCCTCCAATGCAACAGATTCAGAAAAATGACCCCAACATATCAAATTCAGAAAGTGCCTCAATGCGTCTGAATCAGAAACCTTCCTCCACTGTATCACATTCAGAAACAGCCTCGAATGCATCAGATTCAGAAACCTGTCTCCAATTCATTAGAATCGGATAATGGCCTCTAATGCATCCAATTCCGAAATTGCAATCAATGCATCAGAATAAAAAACTTGCCTCCAATGCCTCAGAATCAGAAACTTGCATAGAATGCATCAGATCCAGAAACCTGCCACCAATGCATCAGAAACGGAAATATCCCTCCAAGGCATAAGTTCAGAAACCCATCCCCAACGTATCAGATTCAGAAACTGCCTCCAATTCATCAGATTCAGAAACTGCCTCCAATGTGTCAGATTCAAAACCTGCATCCCATGGATCAGATTTAGAAAGCTGCCTCAAATGCATCCGATTCCGCAACCTTCCTCCAGTGCAACAGTTTCAGAAACCTGCCATCAAAGCATCAGAATCAGGATCTGCCTCCAATGCATCAGGTTCAGAAACCTACATCAAATATTTCAGATTCAGAATACTGTCCCCGATATATCTGATTCAGAAAATGGCTTCAATGCATCAGAAACAGAAATTTGCCTCCAATGCATCAGAATCAGAAACCTGCCTCCAATGCATCTGATTCAGGAACCTTCTTTAAAATATCAGATTCAGAAACATGCCTCCAATGCATCAGATTCAGAAACCTGCACCCAACATATCAGATTCGGAAAGTGTCTCAATGCGTCTGAATCAGAAACCAGATCCCACTGTATCAGATACAGAAACTGCCTCGAATGCATCAGATTCAGAAACCTGCCTCCAATGCATAAGAATCGGATAATGGCCTCTAATGTATCCGATTCCGAAAATGCAATCAATGCATCACAATAACAAACCTGCCTCCAATGCATCAGAATCGGAAACCTTCCCACAAAGAGTTAGAATCAGAAACCTGCCTCCAATGCATCAAAATCAGAAACTTGCATAGAATGCATTAAATCCAGAAACCTGCCACCAATGCATCTGGTTAAGAAACATATCTCGAATACATAAGATTCAGAAACCTACCCCCAACGTATCGGATTCAGAAACTGCCACCAATTCATCAGATTCAGAAACTGCCTCCAATGTATCAGATTCAAAACCTGCCTCCGATGGATCAGATTCAGAAAGCTGCCTCCAGTGCATTAGATTCCAGAACCTGCCACCAATGCAACAGATTCAAATTACTGCCACCAAAGCATCAGAATCAGGAATGGCCTCCAATGCAACAGGTTCAGAAACCTACATCAAATTTTCAGATTCAGAATACTGTCCCCAATGCATCTGATTCAGAAACTAGCTCCAATGCATCAGATACAGATTTTTGCCTCCAATGCATCAGAATCAGAAACCTGTCTCCAATGCATCAGATTCAGGAACCTTCTTTAAAGTAGCAGATTCAGAAACATGCCTCCAAAGCATCAGATTCAGAAAGCTGCCTCCAATGCATCAGATTCAGAAACCTGCACCCAACGTATCAGATTCAGAAAGTGCCTCAATGCATCTGGATCAGAAACCTGCCTCCACTGTACCAGGTTCCAAAATTGCCTCCAATGCAATAGATTCAGAAACCTGCCCCCAACATATCAGATTTGGAAAGTGTCTCAATGCGTCTGAATCAGAAACCAGATCCCATTGTATCAGATACAGAAACTGCCTCGAATGCATCAGATTCAGAAACCTGCCTCCAATGCATAAGAATCGGATAATGGCCTCTAATGCATCCGATTCTGAAATTGCAATCAATGCATCACAATAAAAAACCTGCCTCCAATGCCTCAGAATCAGAAACCTGCCCACAAAGAGTTAGAATCAGAAACCTGCCTCCAATGCATCAAAATCAGAAACTTGCATAGAATGCATCAGATCCATAAACCTGCCACCAATGCATCAGAATTGGAAACGTCCCTCCAAGGCATAAGTTCAGAAACCTGTCCCCAACGTATCAGATTCAGAAACTGCCTCCAATTCATCAGATTCAGAAACTGTCTCCAATGTGTCAGATTCAAAACCTGCCTCCCATGGATCAAATTCGGAAAGCTGCCTCCAATGCATCCGATTCCACAACCTTCCTCCAGTGCAACAGTTTCAGAAACCTGCCACCAAAACATCAGAATCAGGAACTGCCTCCAATGCATCAGGTTCAGAAACCTACATCAAATATTTCAGATTCAGAATACTGTCCCCAACATATCTGATTCAAAAAATGGCTTCAATGCATCAGATTAGAAATTTGCCTCCAATGCATCAGATTCACAAAACATGCCTCCAATGCATAAGATTCAGAAACCTGCACCCAACGTATCAGATTCAGAAAGTGCCTCAATGCATCTGAATCAGACACCTGCCTCCGCTGTACTAGGTTCTGAAATTGCTTCCAGTGCATCAGATTCAGAAAACTCCCCCCAACGTATCAGATTCAGAAAGTGTCTCAATGCATCTGAATCAAAAACCAGACCCCACTGTATCAGATTCAGAAACTGCCTACAATGCCTCTGATTAAGAAACCTGCCTCCACTGTACCATGTTCCGAAATTGCCTCCAATGCATCAGATTCAGAAACCTGCCCCCAACGTATCAGATTCAGAAAGTGTCACAATGCATCTGAATCAGAAACCAGACCCCTCTTTATCAGATTCAGAAACTGCCTCCAATGCATCAGATTCAGAACCTGCCTCCAATACATCAGTTTAAGAAACGTTCCTCCAAGGCATAAGATTCATATACCTGCCCCCAACGTATCAGATTCAGAATGTCTCCAATACATCAGATTCAGAAAACTGCCACCAATACATCAGGTTAGGAAACGACCCTCCAAGGCATAAGATTCAGAAACAAGTCCCCAACGTAGCAGATTCAGAAACTGCCTCCAATTCATCAGATTCAGAAACATGCCTGCCAAGCATAAGAATCAGGAACTGCCTCCAATGCATCAGGTTCAGAAAACTGCATCAAATGTATCAGATTCAGAATACTGCCCCAAATGTATCAGTTTCAGAAACTGCCTCCAATGCATCAGAATCAGAAAACTTCCTCCGATACATCAGATTCAGGAATCTTCCTTCACTGTATAAGATTCAGAAACATGCCTCCAATGCATCAGATTGAGAAAACTGCCTTATAATACATCAGAATCAGACACCTGCCCCCAGTGCATCTGAATCAGACATCTGCCTCCACTGTATGAGGTTCCGATATTCCCTCCAATGCATCAGAGTGAGAAACCTGCCGCCAACGTATCAGATTCAGAAAGTGTCTCAATGCGTCTGAATCAGAAACCACATCCCACTGTATCAGATTCAGAAACTGCCTCCAAAGCGTCAGATTTAGAAACCTACCTCCAATGCATCAGAAGAAGCCACCTGCCCCCAAAGCATCTAAATCAGAAACCTGCCTCCAATGAATCAGATTAAGAAACGTGCATCCAAGGCATAAAATTCAGAAACCTGCCCCCAACGTATCAGTTTCAGAAACTGCCTCCAATTCATCAGTTTCAGAAACTGCCTCCAATGTATCAGATTCAAAACCTGCCTCTCATGGATCAGATTCAGAAAGCTGCCTTCAATGCATCAGATTCAGGAAACTGCCTCCAATGCAACTGATTCAGAAAGTGCCTCCAAATCATCAGAATCAGGGACTGCGTCCAATGCATCAGGTTCAGAAACCTGCATCAAATGTATCAGATTCAGAATAGTGCCCCCAATGTATCAGATTCAGTAGCTGTCTCCAATGCATCTGAATCAGAAAGCTGTGTCCAATGCATCAGACTCAGGAACCTTCCTACAATGTATCAGATTTGGAAACAAGTCTCCAATGTATCAGACTCAGATACCTGCCTCCAACGTATCAGATTCAGAAAGTGCCTCAATGCGTCTGAATCAAAAACATGCCTCCACTGTACCAGGTTCCGAAATTGCCTCCAGTGGATCAGATTCAGAAACCTGCCTCCAATGCATCAGATTCAGAAACCTGCACCCAACGTATCAGATTCAGAAAGTGTCTCAATGCATCTGAAACAGAAACCACATCCTAATATATCAGATTCAGAAACTGCCTCCAATGAATCCGATTCAGAAACCTACCTCTAATGCATCACAATCAGACACCTGACCCCAATGCATCTGAATCAGAAACCTGCCTCCAATGCATCAGGTTAAGTAATGTGCCTCCAAGGCATAAGATTCAGAAACATGTCCCCAACGTATCAGATTCAGAAACTGCCTCCAATTCACCAGATTCAGAAAGCTGCCTGCAATGCATCAGATTCAGGAACCTGTCTCCAATGCAACAGACTCAGAAACATGCCTCCCAAGCATCAGAATCAGGAACTGCCTCCAATGCAACAGGTTCAGAAAGCAGCATTACATGTATCAGATATAGAATACTGCATTCAATGCATCAGAATCTGGAACCTTAATTCAAAGTGTCAGATTCAGAAACAAGACTCCAATGCTCCAAACTCAGATTCCGAAAGTGTCCCAATGCGTCTGAGTCAGAAATCAGATACCACTGTATCAGATACAGAAACTGCCACCAAAGCATCATCTTTAGAAACCTACCTTCAATGCATCAGAATCAGTCAACTGCCGCCAATGCATCTGAATAGGAAACCTGCCTCCAATACATCAGATTAAGAAACGTTCCTTCAAGGCGTAAGATTCAGAAACCTGCACCCAATGTATCAGATTCAGTAAGTGCCTCAATGCGTCTGATTCAGAAACCTGCCTCCACTGCACCAGGTTCCGAACTTGCCTCCATTGCATCAGATTCAGAAACCTGACACCACTGTATCAGATTCAGAAACCTCCCTCAAATGGATCAGAATGAGGCACCTGCCCCCAGTGCATCTGAATCAGAAACCTGCCCCCAATGTATCAGGTTTAACGCAGCTGCCTCCAATATAGCAGAATCAGACGCCTGCCTCCAATGCATCAGAATCAGCAACTAGCCTCCAATGCATCAGATTCAGAAACCTGCCCCAAATGCATTAGATTTAGAAAGCTGCCTCCAATATAGCAGAATCAGGAACCTGCCTCCATTGCATCAGAATAATAAACTTGCCAACAATGCATCAGAACTTGAGCCTGCCTCCAATGCATCAGATTCAGAAAACTCCCCCCCAACGAATCAGATTCAGAAAATTCCTCCATTGCATCAGAACCAGAAACCTGCCTCCAATGAATAAAATTTAGAAACCTGCCTCCAACAGATCAGATTTACAAAGTTGCCTCCAATATATCAGATTCAGTAACCTGCCCCTTAAAACCGACAGATTCATGAAACCTGCCCCCAATTCATCAGATTCAGAAACCTGCCTCCAATGCATCAGATTCAGAAACCAGCCGCCAACGTATCAGATTCAGAAAGTGCCTCAATGCCTCTGAATCAGAATCCTGTCTAAAATGCATAAGAATCAGAAAAATGGCCTCCAATGCATCCGAATCTGAAATTGCCACCAATGCATCAGATTCAGACACTGCCTCCAATGCATCAGGTTAAGAAACGTGCCTCCAAGGCATAAGATTCAGAAACATATCCCCAACGTATCAGATTCAGAAACTGGCTCCAATTCATCAGATTCAGAAAGCTGCCGGCAATGCATCAGATTCAGGAACCTGCCTCCAATGCAACATATTCAGAAAAATGCCTCCCAAGCATCAGAATCAGGAGCTGCCTCCAATGCATCAGAATCAGAAACCTGCCTCCAATGCATCAGATTCAGGAACCTTAATTCAAAGTGTCACATTCAGAAACATGCCTCCAGTGTATCAGATTCAGAAACCTGCCTCCAATGCATCAGATTCTGAAACCTCTACCCGACATCTCAGATTCAGAAAGTGCCTCAATGCGTCCGAGTCAAAAACCTGCCTCCACTGTACAAGGTTCCGAAATTGCCTCCAATGCATCAGATTCAGAAACCTGCCCCCAACGTATCAGATTCAGAAAGTGTCTTAATGCATCTGAATCAGAAACCAGACTCCACTGTATCAAATTCAGAAACTGCCTCCAATGCATCAGATTCAGAAACCTATCTCCAATGCATCAGAATCTGACACCTGCCCCCCATACAGCTGGATCAGAAACCGGCCTCCAATGTATCAGAATCAGAAACTTGCCTCCAATGCAACAGATTCAGAAACCTGCACCCAATGTATCATGTTTAGAAAGATGCCTCTAATACAGCAGAAAAAGACGCTTGCCTCCAATGAATAAGGATCAGAAACTTGCCTCCGATGCATCAGATTCAGAACCCTGCCCCCAATGTATCAGATTTAGAAAGTTGCCTCCAATACAGCGGAATCAGGAACCTGCCTCCAATGCATCAGAATAACAAACCTGCCTCCAATGCATCCGAAAAGGAGCCTGCCACCAATGCATCAGATTCAGAAACCTACCTCAAATGCATCAGAATCTGACAACTGCCCCCAATGCATCTGAATCAGAAACCTGCCTCCAATGTATCAGAATCAGAAACTTGCCTCCGATGCATCAGATTCAGAACTCTGCCCCCAATGTATCAGATTTAGAAAGTTGCCTCCAATACATCAGAATCAGGAACCTGCCTCCAATGCATCAGAATAACAAAACTGCCACCAATGCATCCGAAAAGGAGCCTGCCACCAATGCATCAGATTCAGAAACCTACCTCAAATGCATCAGAATCTGACAACTGCCCCCAATGCATCTAAATCAGAAACCTGCCTCCAATGTATCAGAATCAGAAACTTGCCTCCAATGCATCAGATTCAGAAACATGCCCCCCAACGAATCAGATTCAGAAAATTCCTCCAGCGCATCAGAATCAGAAACTTGCCTCCAATGAATAAAATTCAGAATGATGCCTCCAACAGATCAGATTTACAAACTTGCCTCCAATGCATCAGATTTAGTAACCTGCCCGCATGCATCAGACTCATGAAAACTGCACCCAATTCATCAGATTCAGAAACCGGCTTCCAATGCATCAGATTCAGGAAACTGCCCCCAAAGTAACAGATTCAGAAAGTGCTTCAATGCATCTGAATCAGCAACCTGATACCACTGTATCAGATTCAGAAACTGCGTCCAATGCATCAGACTCAGAAACTTGCATGCAATGCATCAGATTCAGAACCTGCCTCCAATGCATCAGTTTAAGAAACGTGCCTCCAAAGCAGCAGGTTCAGGTACCTGCCGCCAACGTATCAGATTCAGAATTTTCCTGCAATTCATCAGATTCAGAAACCTGCCACAAACGTGTTGGATTCAGAAACTGCCTCCAATGCATCAGATTCAGAAACTGCCTCCAATGAATCAGAATCAGAAACCTGCCTCCAATGCATCAGATTCAGGAACCTTAATTCAAAGTGTCAGATTCAGTAACATGCCTCCAATGTATCAGATTCAGAAACCTGCCTCCAATACATCAGATTCTGAAACCTGCACCCAACGTATCAGATTCAGAAAGTGCCTCAATGCGTCCGAGTCAAAAACCTGCCTCCACTGTACAAGGTTCCGAAATTGCCTCCAATGCATCAGATTCAGAAACCTGCCCCCAACGTATCAGATTCAGAAAGTGTCTCAATGCTTCTGAATCAGAAACCAGACTCCACTGTATCAGATTCAGAAACTGCCTCCAATGCATCAGATTCAGAAACCTACCTCCAATGCATCAGTATCTGACACCTCCCTCCCCATGCATCTGAATCAGAAACCTGCCTCCAATGTATCAGAATCAGAAACTTGCCTCCAATGCAACAGATTCAGAAACCTGCACCCAATGTATCATGTTTAGAAAGATGCATCAAATACAGCAGAACCCGACGCTTGCCTCCAATGCATCAGATTCAGAAATCTGCCCCCAACATATCAGATTCAGAAAGTGTCCCAATGCGTCTGAATCAGGAACCAGATCCCACTGTATCAGATACAGTGACTGCCTCCAAAGCATCAGATTTCGAAACCTACCTCCAATGCATCAGAATCAGTCAACTGCCCCAATGCATCTGAATAAGAAACCTGCCTCCAATGCATCAGGTTAAGAAACGTGCCTTCAAGGCATAAGATTCAGAAACCTGCCCCCAACGTATCAGATTCAGAAACTGCCTCCAATTCATCAGTTTCAGAAACTGCCTCCAATGTATCAGATTCAAAACCTGCCTCCCATGGATCAGATTCAGAAAGCTGCCTTCAATGCATCCAATTCAGGAACCTGCCTCCCATGCAACAGATACAGAAATTGCCACAAAATCATCAGAATCAGGGACTGCCTCCAAATCATCAGGTTCAGAAACCTGCATCAAATGTATCAGTTTCAGAACAGTGCCCCCACTGTATCAGATTCAGAAACTGCGGACAATGCACCTGAATCAGTAACCAGCCTCCAATGCATCAGATTCAGAAACCTGCCTCCAATGCATCAGATACAGAAACCTGAACCCAACATATCAGATTCAGAAAGTGCCTCATTGTGTCTGAATCAGAAACCTGCCTCCACTGCATCAAGTTCTGAAATTGCCTCCAGTGCATCAGATTCAGAAACCTGCCCCCAATGTATCAGATTCAGAAAGTGTTTCAATGTGTCTGAATCAGAAACCAGATCCCACTATCAGATTCAGAAGCTGCCTCCCATGAATCACATTCAGAAACCTACCTCTAATGCATCAGAATCAGACACCTGCCCCCAATGCATCTGAATCAGTAAACTGCCTCCAATGCATCAGGTTAAGAAACGTGCCTCCAATGCATCAGATTCAGAAACTGGCTCCAATGTATCAGGTTCAAAACCTGCCTCCAATGGATCAGATTTAGAAAGCTGCATCCAATGCATCAGATTCATGCTCCTGCTTTCAATGCATAAAATTCAGAAAACTGCCCCCAACGTATCAGATTCTGAAAGTGCCTCAATGCCTCAATGCGTCTGAATCAGAAATCAGATCCCACTGTATCAGATACAGAAACTGCCTCCAAAGCATCAGATTTAGAAACCTACCTCCAATGCATCAGAATCAGTCAACTGCCCCCAATGCATCTGAATAAGATGCCTCCACTGCACCAGGTTCTGAACTTGCCTCCATTGCATCAGATTCAGAAACCTGACACCACTGTATCAGATTCAGAAACCTACCTTAAATGCATCAGAGTGAGACACCTGACCCCAGTGCATCTGAATCAGAAACCTGCCCCCAATGTAGCAGGTTTAACACAGCTGCCTCCAATACAGCATAATCAGACGACTGCCTCCACTGTATCAGATTCAGAAACTGCCTCCAATGCATCAGAATCAAAAACTTGCATACAATGCATCAGATTGAGAAACCTGCCTCCAATGCATCAGTTTAAGAAACGTGCCTTCAAAGGCATAAGATTCAGATACCTGCCCCCAACGTATCAGATTCAGAATTTGCCTCCAATTCATCAGATTCAGGAACCTGCCACAAACGTATGGGATTCAGAAACTGCCTCCAGTGCATCAGATTCAGAAACCTCCCTCAAAGCATCAGAATCAGGAACAGCCTCCAATGCATCAGTTTCAGAAACCTGCATCAAATGAATCAGATTCAGCACACTGCCCCAAATGTATCAGTTTCAGAAACTGCCTCCAATGCATCAGAATCAGAAAACTTCCTCCGATGCATCAGATTCAGGAACCTTCCTTCAATATATCAGATTCAGAAAAATGCCTCCAATGCTTCAGATTCAGAAACCAGCCTCCAAAGCATGAGATTCAGAAACCTGCACCCAAAGTATCAGATTCAGAAAGAGCCTCCAATGCATCAGATTCAGAAACCTGCCTCCAATACATCAGGATCAGACAACTGCCCCCAATGCATCTGAATCAAAACCTGCCTCCAATGCATCAGGTTAAGAAACGTGCCTCCAATGCATAAGATTCAGAAGCCTGCCCCCAACGTATCTGATTCAGAAACTGCCTCCAATTCATCAGATTCAGAAACTGCCTCCAAAGTGTCAGATTCAAAACCTGCCTCCCATGGATCAGATTCAGAAAGCTACCTCCAATGCATCACATTCAGAAACCTGCCTCCAAAGCATCAGAATCAGGAACTGTATCCAATGCATGAGGTTGCGAAACCTGCATCAAATGTATCAGATTCAGAATACTGCACCAAATGTATTAGATTCAGAAACTGCCTCCAATGCATCAGAATCAGAAACCTGCCTCCAATGCATCAGATTCAGGAACCTTCCTTCAATGTATCAGATTCAGAAACATGCCTCCAATGCATCAGATTCAGAAACCTGCCTCCAATGCATGGGATTCAGAAACCTGCTCCCATTGTTTCAGATTCAGAAAGTGCCTCAATGCATCTGAATCAGACATCTATCTCCACTGTACCAGGTTCTGATATTTCCTCCAACGCATCAGCTTCAGAAACCTGCCGCCAACGTATCAGATTCAGAAAGTGTCTCAATGTGTCTGAATCAGAAACAACATCCCACTGTATCAGATACAGAAACTGCCTCCAAAGCATCAGATTTAGAAACCTACCTCCAATGCAGCAGAAGCAGACACCTGCCTCCCATGGATCAGATTCAGAAAGCTGCCTTCGATGCATCAGATTCAGGAACCTGCCTCCAATGCAACAGATACAGAAAGTGCCTCCAAATTATCAGAATCAGGGACTGCCTCCAATGCATCAGGTTCAGAAACCTGCATCAAATGTATCAGTTTCAGAACAGTGCCCCCAATGTATCAGATTCAGAAACTGTGTCCAATGCACCTGAATTAGTAACCAGCCTCCAATGTATCAGGTTCAGAAACCTGCCTCCAATGCATCAGATACAGAAACCTGAACCCAACATATCAGATTCAGAAAGTGCCTCAATGCATCTGAATCAGAAAGCTGCCTCCACTGCACCAGGATCTGAAATTGCCTCCAGTGCATCAGATTCAGAAACCTGCCCCAACGTATCAGATTCAGAATGTGTTTCAATGTGTCTGAATCAGAAACCACATCCCACTGTATCAGATTCAGAAACTGCCTCCCATGAATCAGATTCAGAAACCTACCTCTAATACATCGGAATCAGACACGTTCCGCCAATGCACCTGAATCCGTAACCTGCCTCCAATGCATCAGGTTAAGAAACGTGCCTCCAAGGCATAAGATTCAGAAACCTGCCCACAACGTATCAGATTCAGAAACTGCCTCCAATGCAACAGATTCAGAAACTGGCTCCAATGTATCAGATTCAAAACCTGCCTCCAATGGATCAGATTTAGAAAGCTGCGTCCAATGCATCAGATTCACGCTCCTGCTTTCAATGCACAAATTTCAGAAACCTGCCCCCAACTAATCAGATTCAGAAAGTGTCTCAATGCGTCTGAATAGGAAATCAGATTCCACTGTATCAGATAAAAAACTGCCTCCAAAGCATCAGATTTAGAAACCTACCTCCAATGCATCAGAATCAGTCAACTGCCCCCAATGCATCTGAATAAGATGCCTCCACTGCACAAGGTTCCGAACTTGCCTCCATTTCATCAGATTCAGAAACCTGACACCACTGTATCAGATTCAGAAACCTATCTTAAATGCATCAGAATGAGACACCTGCCCCCAGTGCATCTGAATCAGAAACCTGCCCCCAATGTAGCAGATTTAACACAGCTGCTTCCAATACAGCAGAATCAGACGATTGCCTGCACTGTATCAGATTCAGAAACTGCCTCCAATGCATCAGAATCAGAAACTTGCATACAATGCATCAGATTCAGAAACCTGCCTCCAATTCATCAGATTCAGAAACCTGCCTCCAATGCATCAGATTCAGAAAACTGCCCCCAAAGTAACAGATTCAGAAAGTGCTTCAATGAGTCTGAATCAGAAACCTGCCTCCACTGGATCAGATTCCAAAACTGCCTCCAATTCAACAGAATCAGAAACTTGCATACAACGCATCAGATTCAGAAACCTGCCTCCAATGCATCCATTTCCGAAACCTGCCTCCAAGACATAAGATTTAGAAACCTGCCACCAATATATCGGTTTCTGAAAATGCCTCCAATGCATCAGATTCAGAAACCTGCCTCCAAAGCATCAGAATCAGGAAATGCCTCCAATTCATCAGGTTCAGAAACCTGCATCAAATGTATCAGATTCAGAATACTGCCCCAAATGTATCAGTTTCAGAAACTGCCTCCAATGCATCAGAATCAGAAAACTTCCTCCGATGCATCAGATTCAGGATCCTTCCTTCAATGTATCAGATTCAGAAACCTGCCTCCAATGCATGAGATTCAGAAACCTGCACCCAACTTATCAGATTCAGAAAGTGCCTCCAATGCTACAGATTCAAAAACCTGCCTCCAATTCATCAGAATCAGACACTTGCCCCCAATGCATCTGAATCAGAAACCTACCTCCAATGCATCAGTATGAGAAACGTGCCTCCAAGGTATAAGATTCAGAAACTGCCTCCAATTCATCAGATTCAGAAACTGCCTCCAATGTGTCAGATTCAAAACCTGCCTCCCATGGATCAGATTTAGAGAGCTGCATCCAATGCATCAGATTCAGGGACCTGCCTCCAATGCATCAAATTCAGAAACCTGCCTCTAAAGCATCAATATCAGGAACTGTATCCAATGGATCAGGTTCAGAAATCTGCATCAAATTTATCAGATTCAGAAACTGCCTCCAATGAATCAGAATCAGAAACCTGCCGCCAATGCATCAGATTCAGGAACCTTCCTTCAATGTATCAGATTCAGAAACATGCCTCCAATGCATCAGATTCAGAAACCTGCCCCCAAAGTAATAGATTCAGAAAGTGCTTCAATGCGTCTGAATCAGAAACATGCCTCCACTGGATCAGACTCAGAAACTGCCTCCAATGCATCAGAATCAGAAACTTGCATACAAAGCATCAGTTTCAGAAACCTGCCTCCAATGCATCAGTTTCAGAAACGTGCCTCCAAAGCATGAGAATCAGAGACCTTCCTCTGATGCATCAGATTCAGGAACATTCCTTCAATGTATCAGACTCAGATACATGCCTACAATGCATCAGATTCAGAAACCTGCCTCCAATGCATGGGATTCAGAAACCTGCTCCCAACGTATCAGATTCAAAAAGTGCTTTAATGCGTCAGAATCAGAAACCTGCCACCACTGTACAAGGTTCCGAAATTGTCTCCAATGCATCAGATTCAGAAACTTGCCACCAACGTATCAGATTCAGAAAGTTCCTCAATGCGTATGAATCAGAAACCTGACCACAATGTATCAGATTCAGAACCTGCCTCTAATGCATCAGATCCAGAAAGTTACCTCCAATGTATCAGAATCAGACACCTGCCCCCAATGCATCTGAATCAGAAACCTGCCTCCAATGTATCAGATTTAGAAAGCTGCCTCTCGTGCAGCAGAATTAGGAACCTGCCTCCAATGCATCAGAATAACAAATCTGCCACCATTGCATCAGAACAGGAACCTGCTTCCAATGCATCAGATTCAGAAACCTGCCCCCCAACGAATCAGATTCAGAAAATTCCTCCAATGCATCAGAATCAGAAATGTGCCTCAAATGCGTAACATTCAGTAACCTACCTCCAACAGATCAGATTTGCAACTTGCCTCCAATGCATCAGATTCAGTAACCAGCCCCCTATGCATCAGATTCAGAAAACTGCCCCCAATGCATCAGATTCACAAACCTGCCTCCAATGCATCAGATTCAGAAACCTACCACCAACGTATCAGATTCAGAAAGTGCCTCAATGGGTCTGAATCAGAAACCTGCCTCCAGTTCATCAGATTCAGAAACTGCCTCGAATACATCAGATTCAAAAAGCTGCCTCCAATGCATCAAAATCAGAAACTTGCATACAATTCATCAGATTCAGAAACATGCCTCCCATGCATCAGTTTAAGAAACGTGCCTACAAGGCATAAGATTCAGAAACCTGCCCCCATTTATCAGATTCAGAAACTGCCTCCAATTCATCAGATTCAGAAACTGCCTCCAATATATCAGGTTCAAAACTTACCTCCCATGGATCATATTCAAAAAGCTGCCTCAAATGCATCCGATTCAGGAATCTGCCTCCAATGCAACAGATTCAGAAACCTGGCTCCAATGCATCAGAATCAGGAACAGTCTCCAAACCATCAGGTTCAGAAACCTGCATCAAATGTATCAGATTCAGAATACTACCCCCAATGTATCAGATTCAGAAACGACCTCCAATGAATCAGATAAAGAAATTTGCCTCCAAAGCATCAGTATCAGAAACCTGCCTCCAATGCATCTGAATCAATAACCTGCCTCCAAAGTATCAGATTCAGGAACCTGCATACAATGCATCAAAATCAGGAGCCTGCCTCTAATGCATTAGATTCATAAACCTGCCTCCAATTCATCAGATTCAGAAACCTGCCTCCAATGCATCGGATTCAGAAAGTACCTCAATGTGTCTGAATCAGAAACCTGACCACACTGTATCAGATTCAGAAACTTGCCTCAAATGCAACAGATTCAGAAACCTGCCCCCAATGGATCAGGTTTAGACTGCTGCCTCCAATACAGCAGAATCATACATCTGCCTTCAATTCATCAGATTCAGAAACCTGATGAATGTATCAGATTTAGAAAGCTGCCTCCAATGCAGCAGAATCAGGAACCTGCCTCCACTGCATCCGAATAACAAACCTCCCACCAATGCACCAGAACAGGAGCCTCCTACCAATGCATCAGATTCAGAAACCTGCCCCCAACGAATCAGATTCAGAAAATTCCTCCAATGCAGCGGAATTAGGAACCGGCCTCCAATGCATAAAATTCAGAAACCTTCCTCAAACAGATCAGATTTACAAACTTGCCTCAGAAAGTGCCTCAGTGCATCTGAATATGAAACCTGCCTCCAGTGTATCAGATTCAGAATCTACCTCCAATGCATCAGAATCAGAAATCTGCCAAAAAAGAGTCAGAATCAGGAACCTGCCTCCAATGCATCAGCATAACAAACCTGCCACCAATGCATCAGAACAGGAGCCTGCCTCCAATGCATAAAATTCAGAAACCTGCCTCCAAAAGAGCAGATTTACCAACTTGCCTCCAATGAATCAGATTAAGTAACCTGCCCCCTATCCATCAAATTCAGAAACCAGCGCGCAATGCATCAGATTCGGAAACCTGCCTCCAATGCATCAGATCAACAAACGCGCCTACTAGGCATAAAATTCAGAAACATGCCCTGAACGTATCAGATTCAGAAACTGCCTCCAATTCATCAGATTCAGAAACTGCCTCCAATGTAACAGATTCAAAACCTGCCTCCCATGGAGCAGATTCAGAAAGCTGCCTCCAATGCATCAGATTCAGGACCCTGCCTCCAATGCAACAGATTCAGAATCCTGACCCAATCATATCAGATTCAGAAAGTTCCTCAATGCGTCTGAATCAGAAATCTGACTCCACTGTATCAGATTCAGAAACTGTCTCGAATGCATCAGATTCAGAAACCTGCCTCCAATGCATAAGAATCGGATAATGGCCTCTAATGCATACGATTCCGAAATTGCAATCAATGCATCAGAATAAAAAACCTGCCTCCAATGCCTCAGAATCAGAAACCTGCCAACAAAGAGTCAGAATCAGAAACCTGCCTCCAATGCATCAAAATCAGAAATTTGTATAGAATGCATCAGATCCAGAAACCTGCCACCAATGCATCATGTTAAGGAACGTCCCTCCAAGGCATAATATTCAGAAACCTGCCCCCAACGTATCAGATTCAGAATTTGCTGCCAATTAGTAAGATTCAGAAACTGCCTCCAATGTGTCAGATTCAAAACCTGCCTCCCATGGATCAGATTCAGATAGCTGCCTCCAATGCATCAGATTCCGAAACCTGCCTCCAATGTAACAGATTCATAAAGCTGCCACCAAAGCATCAAAATCAGGAACGGCCTCCAATGCATCAGGTTCAGAAACCTACATCAAATGTATCAGATTCAGAATACTGTCCCCAAATCATCTGTTTCAGAAACTGGCTCCAATGCATCAGATACAGAAATTTGCCTCCAATGCATGAGCATCAGAAACCTGCTTCCAATGCATCAGATTCAGGAACCTTCTTTAAAGTATCAGATTCATAAACATGCCTCCAATGCATCGAATTCCGAAACCTGCCTCCAATGCATCAGATTCAGAGACCTGCACCCAACGTATCAGATTCAGAAAGTGCCTCAATGCATCTGGATCAGAAACCTTCCTCCACTGTACCAAGTTCTGAAATTGCCTCCAATGCATCAGATTCAGAAGCCTGCCCCCAATGCATCAGATTCACAAACCTGCCTCCAGTGCATCAGATTCAGAAACCTGCCACCAACTTATCAGATTAAGAAAGTGCCTCAATGGGTCTGATTCAGAAAACTGCCTCCAGTGCATCAGTTTCAGAAACTGCCTCGAATACATCTGATTCAAAAAGCTGCCTCCAATGCACCAGATTCAGAAACCTGCCTCCAAAGCATCAGATTCAGAAAGTACCTCAATGTGTCTGAATCAGAAACCTGACCACACTGTATCAGATTCAGAAACTTGCCTCCAATGCAACAGATTCAGAAACCTGCCCCCAGTGGATCAGGTTTAGACTGCTGCCTCCAATACAGCAGAATCAGACACCTGCCTCCAATTCATCAGATTCAGAAACCTGATGAATGTATCAGTTTTAGAAAGCTGCCTCCAATGCAGCAGAATCAGGAACCTGCCTCCACTGCATCCGAATAACAAACCTCCCACCAATGCACCAGAACAGGAGCCTCCTACCAATGCATCAGATTCAGAAACCTGCCCCCAACGAATCAGATTCAGAAAATTCCTCCAATGCAGCGGAATTAGAAACCTGACTACAATGCATAAAATTCAGAAACCTTCCTCAAACAGATCAGATTTACAAACTTGCCTCAGAAAGTGCCTCAGTGCATCTGAATATGAAACCTGCCTCCAGTTTATCGATTCAGAATCTACCTCCAAAGCATCGGAATCAGAAATCTGCCAAAAAAGAGTCAGAATCAGGAACCTGCCTCCAATGCATCAGCATAACAAACCTGCCACCAATGCATCAGAACAGGAGCCTGCCTCCATTGCATAAAATTCAGAAACCTGCCTCCAAAAGAGCAGATTTACCAACTTGCCTCCAATGAATCAGATTAAGTAACCTGCCCCCTATCCATCAAATTCAGAAACCAGCGCGCAATGCATCAGATTCGGAAACCTGCCTCCAATGCATCAGATCAACAAACGCGCCTACTAGGCATAAAATTCAGAAACATGCCCTGAACGTATCAGATTCAGAAACTGCCTCCAATTCATCAGATTCAGAAACTGCCTCCAATGTAACAGATTCAAAACCTGCCTCCCATGGAGCAGATTCAGAAAGCTGCCTCCAATGCATCAGATTCAGGACCCTGCCTCCAATGCAACAGATTCAGAATCCTGACCCAATCATATCAGATTCAGAAAGTTCCTCAATGCGTCTGAATCAGAAATCTGACTCCACTGTATCAGATTCAGAAACTGCCTCGAATGCATCAGATTCAGAAACCTGCCTCCAATGCATAAGAATCGGATAATAGCCTCTAATGCATACGATTCTGAAATTGCAATCAATGCATCAGAATAAAAAACCTGCCTCCAATGCCTCAGAATCAGAAACCTGCCAACAAAGAGTCAGAATCAGAACCCTGCCTCCAATGCATCAAAATCAGAAATTTGTATAGAATGCATCAGATCCAGAAACCTGCCACCAATGCATCATGTTAAGGAACGTCCCTCCAAGGCATAATATTCAGAAACCTGCCCCCAACGTATCAGATTCAGAATTTGCTGCCAATTAATAAGATTCAGAAACTGCCTCCAATGTGTCAGATTCAAAACCTGCCTCCCATGGATCAGATTCAGATAGCTGCCTCCAATGCATCAGATTCCGAAACCTGCCTCCAATGTAACAGATTCATAAAGCTGCCACCAAAGCATCAAAATCAGGAACGGCCTCCAATGCATCAGGTTCAGAAACCTACATCAAATGTATCAGATTCAGAATACTGTCCCCAAATCATCTGTTTCAGAAACTGGCTCCAATGCATCAGATACAGAAATTTGCCTCCAATGCATGAGCATCAGAAACCTGCTTCCAATGCATCAGATTCAGGAACCTTCTTTAAAGTATCAGATTCATAAACATGCCTCCAATGCATCGAATTCCGAAACCTGCCTCCAATGCATCAGATTCAGAGACCTGCACCCAACGTATCAGATTCAGAAAGTGCCTCAATGCATCTGGATCAGAAACCTTCCTCCACTGTACCAAGTTCTGAAATTGCCTCCAATGCATCAGATTCAGAAGCCTGCCCCCAATGCATCAGATTCACAAACCTGCCTCCAGTGCATCAGATTCAGAAACCTGCCACCAACTTATCAGATTAAGAAAGTGCCTCAATGGGTCTGAATCAGAAAACTGCCTCCAGTGCATCAGTTTCAGAAACTGCCTCGAATACATCTGATTCAAAAAGCTGCCTCCAATGCACCAGATTCAGAAACCTGCCTCCAAAGCATCAGATTCAGAAAGTACCTCAATGTGTCTGAATCAGAAACCTGACCACACTGTATCAGATTCAGAAACTTGCCTCCAATGCAACAGATTCAGAAACCTGCCCCCAGTGGATCAGGTTTAGACTGCTGCCTCCAATACAGCAGAATCAGACACCTGCCTCCAATTCATCAGATTCAGAAACCTGATGAATGTATCAGTTTTAGAAAGCTGCCTCCAATGCAGCAGAATCAGGAACCTGCTTCCACTGCATCCGAATAACAAACCTCCCACCAATGCACCAGAACAGGAGCCTCCTACCAATGCATCAGATTCAGAAACCTGCCCCCAACGAATCAGATTCAGAAAATTCCTCCAATGCAGCGGAATTAGAAACCTGACTACAATGCATAAAATTCAGAAACCTTCCTCAAACAGATCAGATTTACAAACTTGCCTCAGAAAGTGCCTCAGTGCATCTGAATATGAAACCTGCCTCCAGTTTATCGATTCAGAATCTACCTCCAAAGCATCGGAATCAGAAATCTGCCAAAAAAGAGTCAGAATCAGGAACCTGCCTCCAATGCATCAGCATTACAAACCTGCCTCCAATGCATCAGAACAGGAGCCTGCCTCCAATGCATAAAATTCAGAAACCTGACTCCAAAAGAGCAGATTTACCAACGTGCCTCCAATGAATCAGATTAAGTAACCTGCCCCCTATCCATCAAATTCAGAAACCAGCGCACAATGCATCAGATTCAGAAACCTGCCTCCAATGCATCAGATCAACAAACGTGCCTACTAGGCATAAAATTCAGAAACAAGCCCCGAACGTATCAGATTCAGAAACTGCCTCCAATTGATCAGGTTCAGAAACTGCCTCCAATGTAACAGATTCAAAACCTGCCTCCCATGGAGCAGATTCAGAAAGCTGCCTCCAAAGCATCAGATTCAGGACCCTGCCTCCAATGCAACAGATTCAGAATCCTGACCCAATCATATCAGATTCAGAAAGTTCCTCAATGCGTCTGAATCAGAAATGTGACTTCACTGTATCAGATTCAGAAACTGCCTCGAATGCATCAGATTCAGAAACCTGCCTCCAATGCATAAGAATCGGATAATGGCCTCTAATGCATACGATTCCGAAATTGCAATCAATGCATCAGAATAAAAAACCTGCCTCCAATGCCTCAGAATCAGAAACCTGCCAACAAAGAGTCAGAATTAGAAACCTGCCTCCAATGCATCAAAATCAGAAATTTGTATAGAATGCATCAGATCCAGAAACCTGCCACCAATGCATCATGTTAAGGAACGTCCCTCTAAGGCATAATATTCAGAAACCTGCCCCCAACGTATCAGATTCAGAATTTGCTGCCAATTAATAAGATTCAGAAACTGCCTCCAATGTATCAGATTCAAAACCTGCCTCCCATGGATCAGATTCAGATAACTGCCTCCAATGCATCAGATTCCGAAACCTGCCTCCAATGTAACAGATTCATAAAGCTGCCACCAAAGCATCAAAATCAGGAACGGCCTCCAATGCATCAGGTTCAGAAACCTACATCAAATGTATCAGATTCAGAATACTGTCCCTAATTCAACTGATTCAGAAACTGGCTCCAATGCATCAGATACAGAAATTTGCCTCAAATGCATGAGAATCAGAAACCTGCCTCCAATGCATCAGATTCAGGAACCTTCTTTAACGTATCAGATTCATAAACTTGCCTCCAATGCATCGAATTCAGAAACCTGCCTCCAATGCATCAGATTCAGAGACCTGCACCCAACATATCAGATTCAGAAAGTGCCTCAATGCATCTGGATCAGAAACCTTCCTCCACTGTACCAAGTTCCGAAATTGCCTCCAATGCATCAGATTCAGAAACCTGCCCCCAATGCATCAGATTCACAAACCTGCCTCCAATGCATCAGATTCAGAAACCTGCCACCAACTTATCAGATTAAGAAAGTGCCTCAATGGGTCTGAATCAGAAACCTGCCTCCAGTGCATCAGTTTCAGAAACTGCCTCGAATAAATCTGATTCAAAAAGCTGCCTCCAATGCATCAAAATCAGAAACTTGCATACAAATCATCAGATTCAGAAACCTGCCTCCAATGCATCAGTTTAAGAAAAGTGCCTCCAAGGCATGAGATTCAGAAATCTGCCCCCAATTATCAGATTCACAAACTGCCTCCAATTCATCAGATTCAGAAACTGCCTCCAATATATCAGATTCAAAACCTGCCTCCCATGGATCAGATTCAAAACGCTGCCTCCAATGCATCCGATTCAGGAATCTGCCTCCAATGCAACAGATTCAGAGACCTGGCTCCAAAGCAACAGAATCAGGAACTGCCTCCAAAGCATCAGGTTCAGAAACCTGCATCAAATGTATCAGATTCAGAATACTGCCCCCAATGTATCAGATTCAGAAACGGCCTCCAATGCATCCGATACAGAAATTTGCCACCAGTGCATCAGAATCAGAAACCTGCCTCCTATGCATCAGTATCAGAAACCTGCCTCCAATGCATCTGAATCAATAACCTGCATCCAATGTCTCAGATTCAGGAACCTGCATCCAGTGCATCAAAATCAGGAGACAGCCTATAATGCATCAGAATCAGGAGCCTGGCTCAATTGCTTCAGATTCATAAACCTTCCACTAATGCATCAGAGTTAGAAACCTGCCTCCAATGCATCAGATTCATAAAGTGCCTCAATGTGTCTGAATCAGGAACCTGACCACACTGTATCAGTTTCAGAAACTGCCTTCCATGCATCAGATCCAGAAAGTTACCTCCAATGCATCAGAATCAGACACCTGCCCCCAATGCATCTGAATCAGAAGCCTGCCTCCAATGTATCAGAATCAGAAACTTGCCTCCAATGCAACAGATTCAGAAACCTGCCCCCAATGGATCTGGTTAAGAATGCTGCCTCCAATACAGCAGAATCAGACACCTGCCTCCAATGCATCAGATTCAGAAACCTACTCCCAATGTATCAGATTTAGAAAGCTGCTTCCACTGCATCCGAATAACAAACCTCCCACCAATGCACCAGAAGAGGAGCCTGCTACAAATGCATCAGATTCAGAAACCTGCCCCCAACGAATCAGATTCAGAAAATTCCTCCAATGCACCGGAATTAGAAACCTGCTTCCAATGCATAAAATTCAGAAACCTTCCTCAAGCAGATCAGATTTACAAACTTGCCTCAGAAAGTGCCTCAAAGCTTCTGAATATGAAACCTGCTTCCAGTGTATCATGTTCAGAATCTACCTCCAATGCATCAGAATCAGAAATCTGCCAACAAAGAGTCAGAATCAGGAACCTGCCTCCAATGCATCAGCATAACAAACCTGCCAACAATGCATCAGAACAGGAGCCTGCCTCCAATGCATAAAATTCAGAAACCTGCCTCCAACAGATCAGATTTACTAACTTGCCTCCAGTGAATCAGATTAAGTAACCTGCCCCCTATCCATCAAATTCAGAAACCAGCGCACAATGCATCAGATTCAGAAACCTGCCTCCAATGCATCAGATCAAGAAACGTGCCTCCTAGGCATAAAATTCAGAAACATGCCCCGAACGTATCAGATTCAGAAACTGCCTCCAATTCATCAGATTCGGAAACTGCCTCCAATGTAACAGATTCAAAACCTGCCTCCCATGGATCAGATTCAGAAAGCTGCCTCCAATGCATCAGATTCAGGACCCTTCCTCCAATGCAATAGATTCAGAATCCTGACCCCAAAGTGTCAGATTCAGAAAGTTCCTCAATGCGTCGGAATCAGAACTCTGCCTCCACTGTATCAGATTCAGAAACTGCCTCGAATGCATCAGATTCAGAAACCTGCCTGCAATGCATCAGATCCAGAAACGTGCCTCTGAGGCATAAAATTCAGAAAATGCCCCAAACATATCAGATTCATAAACTGCCTCCAATTCATCAGATTCAGAAACGGCCTCCAATGTATCAGAATCAAAACCTGTCTCCCATGGATCAGATTCAGAAAGCTGCCTTCAATGCATCAGATTCAAGACCCTGCCTCCAATGCAACAGATTCAGAAACCTGACCCCAACATGTCAGATTCAGAAAGTTCCTCAATGCGTCGGAATCAGAAATCTGCCTCCACTGTATCAGATTCAGAAACTGCATCGAATGCATCAGATTCAGAAACCTGCCTCCAATGCTTAAGAATCGGATAATGGCCTCTAATGCATCCGTTTCCGAAATTGCAATCAATGCATCAGAATAAAAAACCTGCCTCCAATGCCTGAGAATCAGAAACCTGCCAACAAAGAGTCAGAATCAGAAACCTGACTCCAGTGCATCAAAATCAGAAACTTGCATAGAATGCATCAGATCCAGAAACCTTCCACCAATGCATCATGTTAAGGAACGTCCCTCCAAGGCATAATATTCAGAAACCTGCCCCCAATGTATCAGATTCAGAATCTGCCGCCAATTAATCAGATTCAGAAACTGCCTCCAATGTATCAGATTCAAAACCTGCCTCCCATGGATCAGATTCAGAAAGCTGCCTCCAATGAATCAGATTCCGGAACCTGCCTCCAATGCAACAGATTCATAAACATGCCACCAAAGCATCAGAATCAGGAACTGGCTCCAATGCATCACGTTCAGTAACCTACATCAAATGTATCAGATTCAGAATACTGTCCCCAATTCATCTGATTCAGAAACTGGCTCCAATGCATCAGATACATAAATTTGCCTCCAATGCATCAGAATCAGAAACCTGCCTCCAATGCATCAGATTAAGGAACCTTCTTTAAAGTATCAGATTCATAAACATGCTTCAAATGCATCAGATTCAGAAACCTGTCTCAAATGCATCAGATTCAGAAACCTGCACCCAACGTATCAGATTCAGAAAGTGCCTCAATGCATCTGGATCAGAAACCTGCCACCAATGTAACAAGTTCTGAAATTGCCTCCAATACATCAGATTCAGAAACCTTCCCCCAACGTTTCAGATGCGGAAAGTGCCTCAATGCATCTCAATCAGAAACCAGATCCCACTGTATCAGATACAGAAACTGCCTCAAATGCATGAGATTCAGAAACCTGCCTCCAATGCATAAGAATCGGAAAATGGCCAGTAATGCATCCGATTCCGAAATTGCAATCAATTCATCAGAATAAAAAACCTGCCTCCAATGCCTCAGAATCAGAAACCTGCCAACAAAGAGTCTGAATCAGAAACCTGCCTCCAATGCATCAAAATCAGAAACTTGCATAGAATGCATCAGATCCAGAAACCTGCCAGCAATGCATCAGGTTAAGAAACGTGCCTCCGAGGCATTAGATTCAGAAAACTGCCCCCAACATATCAGATTCAGAAACTGCCTCCAATTCATCATATTCAGAAACTGCCTCCAATGTATCAGATTCAAAACCTGCCTCCCATGGATCAGATTCAGAAATCTGCCTCCAATGCATCCGATTCTGGAACCTTCCTCCAGTGCAACAGATTAATAAACCTTCCACCAAAGCATCAGAATCAGGAACTGCCTCCAATGCATCAGGATCAGAAACCGACATCAAATGTATCAGATTCAGAATACTGTCCCCAATGTATCTGATTCAGCAACTGGCTTCAATGCATCAGATAAAGAAATTTGCCTCCAATCCATCAGAATCAGAAACCTGCCTCCACTGTACCAGGTTCCGAAATTGCCTCCAATGCATCAGAATCAGAAACCCGCCCCCAACGTATCAGATTCAGAAAGTGTCTCAATGCGTCTGATTCAGAAACCTGACCACAATGTATCAGATTTAGGAAGCTGCCTCTACTGCAGCAGAATCAGGAACCTGCCTCCAATGCATCAGAATAACAAAGCTGCCACCAATGCATCAGAACAGGAGCCTGCTTCCAATGCATCAGATTCAGAAACCTGCCCCGCAACGAATCAGATTCAGAAAATTCCTCCAATGCACCAGAATCAGAAATGTGCCTCAAATGCGTAACATTCTGTAACCTGCCTCCAACAGATCAGATTTACAAACTTGCCTCCCATGCATCAGATTCAGTAACCAGCCCCCTATGCATCAGATTCAGAAACCTGTCCCCAATGCAACAGATTCAGAAACCTGCCTCCAATGCATCAGATTCAGAAACATGCCCCGAACGTATCAGATTCAGAAACTGCCTCCAATACTTCAGATTGAGAAACTGCCTCCAATGTATCAGATTCAAAACCTGCCACCCATGGATCAGATTCAGAAAGCTGCCTCCAATGCATCAGATTCCGAAACCTGCCTCCAATGCAACAGATGCATAAAGCTGCCACCAAAGCATCAAAATCAGGAACTGCCTCGAATGCATCAGATTCAGAAACCTGCCTCCAATTATTCAGATCAAGAAACGTGCCTCCTCGGCCTAAAATGCAGAGACATGCCCTGAACGTATCAGATTCAGAAACTGCCTCCAATGCAACACATGCAGAAACCTGACCCCAATGTATCAGATTCAGAAAGTGCCTCAATGCGTCTGAATCAGAAACCTGCCTCCACTGTATCAGATACAGAAACTGCCTCGAATGCATCAGATTCAGAAACCTGTCTCCAATGCATAAGAATCGGATAATGGCCTCTAATGAATCCGATTCCAAAATTGCAATCAATGAATCAGAATATGAAACCTGCCTCCAATGCCTCATAATCAGAAACCTGCCAACAAAGAATCAGAATCAGAAACCTGCCCCCAATGCATCAGATCCAGAAACCTGCCTCCAATGCATCAGTTTAAGAAAGGTGCCTTCAAGGCATAAGATTCAGAACCTGCCTCCAACGTTTCAGATTCAGAATTTGGCTCCAATTCATCAGATTCAGAAACCTGCCACAAACGTATGGGATTCAGAAACTGCCTCCAGTGCATCAGATTCAGAAATCACCCTCCAAAGAATCAGAATCAGGAACTGCCTCCAATGCATCAGGTTCAGAAACCTGCATAAAATCTATCAGATACAGCATACTGCCCCAAATCTATCAGTTTCAGAAACTGCCTCCAATGCATCAGAATTAGAAAACTTCCTCCGATGCATCAGATTCAGGTTCCTGACACCACTGTATCAGATTCAGAAACCTACCTCAAATGCATCAGAATGAGACACCTGCCCACAGTGCATCTGAATCAGAAACCTGCCCCCAATGTATCAGGTGTAACACAGCTGCCTCCAATACAGCAGAATCAGACGCCTGCCTCCACTGTATCAGATTCAGAAACTGCCTCCAATGAATCAGAATCAGAAATTTGCATACAATGCATCAGATTCAGAAACCTGCCTCCAATTCATCAGATTCATAAACCAGTCTCCAATGCATCAGATTCAGAAAACTGCCCCAAAAATAACAGATTCAGAAAGTGCTTCAATGCATCTGAATCAGAAACCTGCCTCCACTGGGTCAGATTCAGAAACTGCCTCCAATGCATCAGAATCAGAAACTTGCATTCAATGCATCAGATTCAGAAACCTGCCTCCAATGCATCAGTTTCAGAAACGTGCCTACAAGGCATAAGATTCAGAAACCTGCCAACAACATATTGGATTCAGAAAATGCCTCCAATGCATCAGGTTCAGGAACTGCCTCCAATGCATCAGGTTCAGAAACCTGAATCAAATGTATCAGGTTCAGAATACTGTCCCAAATGTATCAGTTTCAGAAACTGCCTCCAATGCATAAGAATCAGAAATCTTCCCCCGTGGCATCAGATTCAGGTTCCCTCTTTCAATGTATCAGATTCAGAAACCTGCCTCCAATGCCGGAGATTCAGAAATCTGCACCCAACCTATCAGATTCAGAAAGTGCCTCCAATGCAACAGATTCATGAAACTGCCTCCATTTCATCAGAATCAGACACCTGCCCCCAATGCATCTGAATCAGGAACCTGCCTCCAATGCATCAGGTTAAGAAATGTGCCTCCAAGGCATAAGATTCAGAAACTTGCCCCCAACGTATCAGATTCAGAAACTGCCTCCAATTCATCAGATTCAGAAACTGCCTCCAAGGTGTCAGATTCAAAACCTGCCTTACATGGATCAGATTCAGAAAGCTGCCTCCAATGCATCAGATTCAGATACCTGTCTCCAAAGCATCAGAATCAGGAACTGTATCCAATGCATCAGGTTCAGAAATCTGCATCAAATGTGTAAGATTCAGAAACTGCCTCCAATGCATCAGAATCAGAAACATCCCTCCAATGCATCAGATTCATGAACCTTCCTTCAATGTATCAGATTCAGAAACATACCTCCAATGCATCAGATTCAGAAACCTGCCTCAAATGCATGGGATTCAGAAACCTGCTCCCAACGTATAAGATTCAAAAAGTGCCTCAATGCATCAGAATCAGAAACCTGCCACCACTGTACAAGGTTCCAAAATTGTCTCCAATGCATCAGATTCTGAAACCTGCTACCAACGTATCAGATTCAGAAAGTGCCTCAATGCGTCTGAATCAGAAACCAGACCACAATCTATCAGATTCAGAAACTGCCTCCAATGCATCAGATCCAGAAAGTTACCTCCAATGCATCAGAATCAGATACCTGCCCCCAATGTATCTGAATCAGAAACCTGCCCCCTAAAAGCAACAGATTCATGAAACCTGCCCCCAGCTCATCAGTTTCAGAAACCTGCCCCCAACGTATCAGATTCAGAAAGTGCCTCAATGCCTCTGAATCAAAATCCTGACTCCAATGCATAAGAATCAGAAAATGGCCTCCAATGAATCCGATTCTGAAATTGCCATCAATACATCAGAATAAAAAACCTGCCTCCAATGCCTCAAAACAGAAACTTGCATAAAATGCATCAGATTCAGAAACCTGCCTCCAATGCATCAGGTTAAGAAACGTGCCTCCAAGGCATAAGATTCAGAAACATGTCCCCAATGCATCAGATTCAGGATTCTGCCTCCAATGCATCAGATTTAGAAAGCTGCCTGCAATGCATCAGAATCAGGAACTGCCTCCAATGCATCAGGTTCAGAAATCTGCATCAAATGTATCAGATTCAGAATACTGCCCCAAATGTATCAGTTTCAGAAACTGCCTCCAATGCATAAGAATCAGAAATCTTCCCCCGTGGCATCAGATGCAGGTTCCTTCCTTCAATGTATCAGAATCAGAAACCTGCCTCCAATGCCGGAGATTCAGAAACCTGCACCCAACCTATCAGATTCAGAAAGTGCCTCCAATGCAACAAATTCATAAGACTGCCTCCATTTCATCAGAATCAGAAACCTGCCCCCAATGCATCAGAATCAGTAAATGCCTCCAATGCATCAGATTCAGAAAACTGCCTCCAACGTATCAGATTCAGAAAGTGCCTCAATGCGTCTGAATCAGAAACCAGACCACAATCTATCAGATTCAGAAACTGCCTCCAATGCATCAGATCCAGAAAGTTACCTCCAATGCATCAGAATCACATACCTGCCCCCAATGTATCTGAATCAGAAGCCTGCCCCCTAAAAGCAACAGATTCATGAAACCTGCCCCCAGCTCATCAGTTTCAGAAACCTGCCCCCAACGTATCAGATTCAGAAAGTGCCTCAATGCCTCT
Organism: Carcharodon carcharias; assembly: GCF_017639515.1. NCBI lineage: Eukaryota > Metazoa > Chordata > Chondrichthyes > Lamniformes > Lamnidae > Carcharodon > Carcharodon carcharias. Next base: position 155,292,524 of record NC_054471.1, read on the forward strand.
GAATCAAAATCCTGACTCCAATGCATAAGAATCAGAAAATGGCCTCCAATGAATCCGATTCTGAAATTGCCATCAATACATCAGAATAGAAAACCTGCCTCCAATGCCTCAAAACAGAAACTTGCATAAGATTCAGAAACCTGCCTCCAATGCATCAGGTTAAGAAACGTGCCTCCAAGGCATAAGATTCAGAAACATGTCCCCAATGCATCAGAATCAGGAACTGCCTCCAATGCATCTGGTTCAGAAGCCTGCATCAAATGTATCAGATTCAGAAACTGCCTCCAATGCATAAGAATCAGAAATCTTCCCCCGTGGCATCAGATTCAGGTTCCTTCCTTCAATGTATCAGATTCAGAAACCTGCCTCCAATTCATCAGAATCAGACACCTGCCCACAATGCATCTGAATCAGAAAACTGCCTCCAATGCATCAGGTTAAGAAAAGTGCCTCCAAGGCATAAGAATCAGAAACCTGCCCCCAACGTACCAGATTCAGAAACTGCCTCCAATTCATCAGATTCAGAAACTGCCTCCAATGTGTCAGATTCAAAACGTGCCTCCCATGGATCAGATTCAGAAAGCTGCCTCCAATGCATCAGATTCAGGGACCTGCCTCCAATGCATCAGATTCAGAAACATGCCTCCAAAGCATCAGAATCAGGAACTGTATCCTATGCATCAGGTTCAGAAATCGGCTTCAAATGTATCAAATTCAGAATACTGCCCCAAATGTATCAGATTCAGAAACTGCCTCCAATGCATCAGAATCAGAAAACTGCCTCCAAAGCAACAGAATCAGGAGCTGCCTCCAATGAATCAGGTTCAGAAACCTGCATCAAATGTATCAGATTCAGCAACTGCCTCCAATGCATCAGAATCAGAAAACGTCCTCCGTTGCATCAGATCAAGGAACCTTCCTTCAATGTATCAGATTCAGAAACATGCGTCCAATGCATCTGATTCAGAAAACTGCCTCCAATGCATGAGATTCAGAAACCTGCACCCAACCTATCAGATTCAGAAAGTGCCTCCAATGCAACAGATTCAGAAACCTGCCTCCAATTCATCAGAATCAGACACCTGCCCACAATGCATCTGAATCAGAAAACTGCCTCCAATGCATCAGGTTAAGAAAAGTGCCTCCAAGGCATAAGAATCAGAAACCTGCCCCCAACGTATCAGATTCAGAAACTGCCTCCCATTCATCAGATTCAGAAACTGCCTCCAAGGTGTCAGATTGAAAACCTGCCTCACATGGATCAGATTCAGAAAGCTGCCTCCAATGCATCAGATTCAGATACCTGTCTCCAAAGCATCAGAATCAGGAACTGTATCCAATGCATCAGGTTCAGAAATCTGCATCAAATGTGTAAGATTCAGAAACTGCCTCCAATGCATCAGAATCAGAAACATCCCTCCAATGCATCAGATTCATGAACCTTCCTTCAATGTATCAGATTCAGAAACATACCTCCAATGCATCAGATTCAGAAACCTGCCTCCAATGCATGGGATTCAGAAACCTGTTCCCAACGTATAAGATTCAAAAAGTGCCTCAATACATCAGAATCAGAAACCTGCCACCACTGTACAAGGTTCCAAAATGGTCTCCAATGCATCAGATTCAGAAACCTGCCTCCAACGTATCAGATTCAGAAAGTGCCTCAATGCGTCTGAATCAGAAACCAGACCACAATGTATCAGATTCAGAAACTGCCTACAATGCATCAGATCCAGAAGTTTACCTCCAATGCATCAGAATCAGATACCTGCCCCCAATGTATCTGAATCAGAAACCTGCCCCCTAAAAGCAACAGATTCATGAAACCTGCCCCAGTTCATCAGTTTCAGAAACCTGCCCAAAAAGTATCAGATTCAGAAAGTGCCTCAATGACTCTGAATCAAAATCCTGACTCCAATGCATAAGAATCAGAAAATGGCCTCCAATGAATCCGATTCTGAAATTGCCATCAATACATCAGAATAAAAAAACATGCCTCCAATGCTTCAGAATCAGAAACCTGCCTAAAAAGAGTCGGAATCAGAAACCTGCCTCCAATGCCTCAAAACAGAAACTTGCATAAAATGCATCAGATTCAGAAACCTGCCTCCAATGCATCAGGTTAAGAAACGTATCTCCAAGGCACAAGATTCAGAAACATGTCCCCAAAGCATCAGGTTCATAAACCTGCATCAAATGTATCAGATTCAGAATACTGCATCCAATGCATCAGAATCAGAAACCTGCCTCCAATGTATCAGATTCAGGAACCTTAATTCAAAGTGTCAGATTCAGAAACATGCCTCCAATGCATAAGATTCAGAAACCTGCCACCAATGCATCAGATTCTGTAACCTGCACCCAACGTATCAGATTCAGAAAGGGTCTCAATGTGTCCGAGTCAGAAACCTGCCTCCACTGTACAAGTTTCAGAAAGTGTCTCAATGCATCTGAATCAGAAATCAGACCCCACTTTATCAGATTCAGAAACTTCCTTCAATGCATCAGATTCAGAACCCTACCTCCAATGCATCAGAATCTGACACCTGCCCCCAATGCATCAGAATCAGAAACCTGCCTCCAATGTATCAGAATCAGAAACTTGCCTCCAATGCAACAGATTCAGAAACCTGCACCCAATGTATCAGGTTTAGAAAGATGCCGCTAATACAGCAGAATCCGACGCTTGCCTCCAATGCATCAGAATCAGAAACTTGCCTCCAATGCATCAGATTCAGAAACCTGCCCCCAATGTATATGATTTAGAAAGCGGCCTCCGATACAGCAGAATCAGGAACCTGCCTCCAATGCATGACAATAACAAACCTGACACCAATGCATCCGAACAGGAGCCTGCCTCCAATGGATCAGATTCCGAAACATGCCCCCCAACGAATCAGATTCAGAAAATTCCTGCAGTGCATCAGAATCAGAAACTTGCCTCCAATGAATAAAATTAAGAATGATACCTCCAACAGATCAGATTTGCAAACTTGCCTCCAATGCATCAGATTCAGTAAGTTGCCTCCTATGCATCAGATTCATGAAACCTGCCCCCAATACATCGGATTCAGAAACCTGCATCCAATGCATCAGATTCAGAAAACTGCCCCCAAAGTAACAGATTCAGAAACAGCTTCAATGCGTCTGAATCAGAAACCTGCCTCCACTGTATCAGATTCAGAAACTGCGTCCAATGCATCAGAATCAGAAACTTGCATACAATGCATCAGATTCAGAGACCTGCCTCCAATGCATCAGAAATGTGCCTTCAAGGCATAAGTTTCAGAAACCTGCCCCCAACATATCAGATTAAGAAGGTTCCTCCAATTCATCAGATTCAGAAACCTGCCACCAACATATCGGATTCAGAAACTGCCTCCAATGCATCAGATTCAGAAAACTGCCTCCAAAGCATCAGAATCAGGAACTGTATCCTATGCATCAGGTTCAGAAATCTGCATCAAATGTATCAGTTTCAGAATAATGCCCCAACTGTATCAGATTCAGCAATTGCATCCAATACATCAGAATCAGAAACCTGCCTCTAATGCATCAGATTCAGGAACCTTCCTTAATGTATCAGATTCAGAAACATGCGTCCAATGCATCAGATTCAGAAACCTGCCTCCAATGCATGAGCTTCAGAAACCCGCACCCAAAGTATCAGATTCAGAAAGTGCCTCCAATGCAACTGATTCAGAAACCTGCCTCCAATTCATCAGAATCAGACACCTGCCCCCAATGCATCTGAATCAGAAACCTGCCTCCAATGCATCAGGTTAAGAAACGTGCCTCCAAGTCATAAGAATCAGAAACCTGCCACCAACGTATCAGATTCAGAAACTGCCTTCAATGTATCAGATTCAGAAAAATGCCTCCAATGCATCAGATTCAGAAACCTGCCTCCAATGCATGGGATTCAGAAAACTGCTCCCAACGTATCAGATTCAGAAAGTGCCTTCAATGTATCAGATTCAGAAACATGCGTCCAATGCATCAGATTCAGAAAACTGCCTCCAATGCATGAGATTCAGAAACCTGCACCCAACGTATCAGATTCAGAAAGTGCCTCCAATGCAACAGATTCAGAAACCTACCTCCAATTCATCAGAATCAGACACCTGCCCACAATGCATCTGAATCAGAAAACTGCCTCCAATGCATCAGGTTAAGGAAAGTGCCTCCAAGGCATAAGAATCAGAAACCTGCCCCCAACGTACCAGATTCAGAAACTGCCTCCAATTCATCAGATTCAGAAACTGCCTCCAATGTGTCAGAATCAAAACCTGCCTCCCATGGATCAGATTCAGAAAGCTGCCTCCAATGCATCAGATTCAGGGACCTGCCTCCAATGCATCAGATTCAGAAACATGCCTCCAAAGCATCAGAATCAGGAACTGTATCCTATGCATCAGGTTCAGAAATCGGCTTCAAATGTATCAGATTCAGAATACTGCCCCAAATGTATCAGATTCAGAACCTTCCTTCAATGTACCAGATTCAGAAAAATGCCTCCAATACATCAGATTCAGAAACCTGCCTCCAATGCATGGGATTCAGAAAACTGCTCCCAACGTATCAGACTCAGAAAGTGCCTCAATGCATCAGATTCAGAAACCTGCCACCACTGTACAAGGTTCCGAAATTGTCTCCAATGCATCACATTCAGAAACCTGCCCCCAAGGTATCAGATTTAGAAAGTGCCTCCAATGCATCAGATCCAGAAAGTTACCTCAAATGCATCAGAATCAGATACCTGCCCCCAATGCATCTGAATCAGACACCTGCCTCCAATGTATCGGATTTAGAAAGCTGCCTCTAGTGCAGTAGAATCAGGAACCTGCCTCCAATGCATCAGAATAACAAATCTGCCACCAATGCATCAGATTCAGAAACCTGCCCCACAACGAATCAGATTCAGAAAATTCCTCCAATGCATCAGAATCAGAAATGTGCCTCAAATGCGTAAGATTCGGTAACATGCCTCCAACAGATCAGATTTACAAACTTGCCTCCAATGCATCAGATTCAATAACCAGCCCCCTATGCATCAGATTCAGAAAACTGCCCCCAAAGCATCAGATTCACAAACCTGCCTCCAATGCATCAGATTGAGAAACCTGCCACCAACGTATCAGATTCAGAAAGTGCTTCAATGGGTCTAAATCAGAAACCTGCCTCCAGTGCGTCAGATTCAGAAACTGCCTCGAAAACATCAGATTCAAATAGCTGCCTCCAATGCATCAAAATCAGAAACTTGCATAAAATTAATCAGATTCAGAAACCTGCCTCCAATGTAACAGTTCCAGGAAGTTACCTCCAATGCATCAGAATAAGATTCCTGCCCCCAATGCATGTGAATCAGAAACCTGCCTCCAATACATCAGATTTAGAAAGCTGCATCTAGTGCAGCAGAATTAGGAACCTGCCTCCAATGCATAAGAATAACAAACCTGCCACCAATGCATCATAACAGGAGCCTGCTTCCAATGCATCAGAATCAGAAACCTGCACCCCAACGAATCAGATTCAGAAAATTCCTCCAATGCATCAGAATCAGAAATGTGCCTCAAATGTGTAATATTCAGTAACCTGCCTCCAACAGATCAGATTTTCAAACTTGCCTCCAATGAATCAGATTCAATAACCAGCCCCCTATGCATCAGATTCAGAAAACTGCCCCCAATGCATCAGATTCAGAAACCTGCCTCCAATGCATCAGTTTCAGAAACGCGCCTCCAAGGCATAAGATTCAGAAACCTGCCCCCGATGTATCAGATTCAGAATGTGCCTCCAATTCACCAGATTCAGAAACCTACCACCAACATATCGGATTCAGAAACTGCCTCCAATGCATCAGATTCAGAAAACTGCCTCCAAAGCAACAGAATCAGGAGCTGCCTCCAATGAATCAGGTTCAGAAACCTGCATCAAATGTATCAGATTCAGCAACTGCCTCCAATGCATCAGAATCAGAAGCTGCCTCCAATGAATCAGGTTCAGAAACCTGCATCAAATGTATCAGATTCAGCAACTGCCTCCAAGGCATAAGATTCAGAAACCTGCCCCCGATGTATCAGATTCAGAATGTGCCTCCAATTCAGCAGATTCAGAAACCTACCACCAACATATCGGATTCAGAAACTGCCTCCAATGCATCAGATTCAGAATACTGCCTCCAAAGCAACAGAATCAGGAGCTGCCTCCAATGAATCAGGTTCAGAAACCTGCATCAAATGTATCAGATTCAGCAATTGCCTCCAATGCATCAGAATCAGAAAACTTCCTCCGTTGCATCAGATTAAGGAACCTTCCTTCAATGTATCAGATTCAGAAACATGCGTCCAATGCATCAGATTCAGAAAACTGCCTCCAATGCATGAGATTCAGAAACCTGCACCCAACGTATCAGATTCAGAAAGTGCCTCCAATGCAACAGATTCAGAAACCTACCTCCAATTCATCAGAATCAGACACCTGCCCACAATGCATCTGAATCAGAAAACTGCCTCCAATGCATCAGGTTAAGAAAAGTGCCTCCAAGGCATAAGAATCAGAAACCTGCCCCCAACGTACCAGATTCAGAAACTGCCTCCAATTCATCAGATTCAGAAACTGCCTCCAATGTGTCAGATTCAAAACCTGCCTCCCATGGATCAGATTCAGAAAGCTGCCTCCAATGCATCAGATTCAGGGACCTGCCTCCAATGCATCAGAATCAGAAACATGCCTCCAAAGCATCAGAATCAGGAACTCTATCCTATGCATCAGGTTCAGAAATCGGCTTCAAATGTATCAAATTCAGAATACTGCCCCAAATGTATCAGATTCAGAAACTGCCTCCAATGCATCAGAATCAGAAACCTACCTCCAATGCATCAGATTCAGGAACCTTCCTTCAATGTACCAGATTCAGAAAAATGCCTCCAATACATCAGATTCAGAAACCTGCCTCCAATGCATGGGATTCAGAAAACTGCTCCCAACGTATCAGACTCAGAAAGTGCCTCAATGCATCAGATTCAGTAACCTGCCACCACTGCACAAGGTTAAAAAATTGTCTCCAATGCATCACATTCAGAAACCTGCCCCCAAGGTATCAGATTCAGAAAGTGCCTCCAATGCATCAGATCCAGAAAGTTACCTCCAATGCATCAGAATTAGATACCTGCCTCCAATGCATCAGAATCAGATACCTGCCCCCAATGCATCTGAATCAGACACCTGCCTCCAATGTATCAGATTTAGAAAGCTGCCTCTAGTGAAGGGGAATCAGGAAACTGCCTCCAATGCATCAGAATAACAAATCTGCCACCAATGCATCAGAACAGGAGCCTGCTTCCAATGCATCAGATTCAGAAACCTGCCCCACAACGAATCAGATTCAGAAAATTCATCTAATGCATCAGAATCAGAAATGTGCCTCAAATGCGTAAAATTCGGAAACATTTCTCCAACAGATCAGATTTACAAACTTGCCTCCAATGCATCTGAATAGGAAACCTGCCTCCAATGCATCAGATTAAGAAACGTGCCTACAAGGCATGAGATTCAGAAACCTGCAGCCAAAGTATCAGATTCAAAAAGTGCCTCAATGCGTCTGACTCAGAAACCTCCCTCCACTGCAACAGGTTCCGAACTTGCCTCCATTGCATCAGATTCAGAAACCTGACACCACTGTATCTGTTGCAGAAACCTACCTTAAATGCATCAGAATGAGACACCTGCCCCCAGTGTATCTGAATCAGAAACCTGCCCCAAATGTATCAGGTTTAACAAAGCTGCCTCCAATACAGCAGAATCAGACGCCTGCCTCCAATGTATCAGAATCAGAATCTTGCCTTCAATGCATCAGATTCAGAAACCTGCCCCAAATGCGTTAGACTTAGAAAGCTGCCTCCAATATAAAAGAATCAGGAAATAGCCTCCATTGCATCAGAATAATAAACCTGCCACCAATGCATCAGAACTTGAGCCTGCCTCCAATGCATCAGATTCAGAAACCTGCCCCCCAACGAATCAGATTCAGAAAATTACTTCAATGCAACAGATTCAGAAACCTGCACCCAATGTATCAGGTTGAGAAAGATGCCTCTAGTACAGCAGAATCCGACACTTGCCTACAGTGCATCAGAATCAGAAACTTCCCTCCAATGCATCAGAATCAGAAACTTGCCTCCAATGCATCAGATTCAGAAACCTGCCCCCCAATGAATCAGATTCAGAAAATTATTCCAATGCAACAGATTCAGAAACCTGCAGCCAATGTATCAGGTTGCGAAAGATGCCTCTAGGACAGCAGAATCCGACACTTGCCTACAATGATTCAGAATCAGAAACTTCCCTCCAATGCATCAGAATCAGAAACTTGCCTCCAATGCATCAGATTCAGAAACCTGCCCCCAATGTATCAGATTTAGGAAGCTGCATCCAATACAGCAGAATCAGGAACCTGCCTCCAATGCATCAGAATAACAAACCTGCCACCAAAGCATCCGAACAGGAGCCTGTCTCCAATGCATCAGATTCAGAAACATGCCCCCCAAAATTTCAGATTCAGAAAATTACTCCAGTGCATCAGAATCAGTAACCTGCCCCCAACATACCAGATTCAGAAACTGCCTCCAATTCATCAGATTCAGAAACTTCCTCCAATGTGTCAGAATCAAAACCTGCCTCCCATGGATCAGATTCAGAAAGCTGCCTCCAATGCATCAGATTCAGGGACCTGCCTCCAATGCATCAGATTCAGAAACATGCCTCCAAAGCATCAGAATCAGGAACTGTATCCTATGCATCAGGTTCAGAAATCGGCTTCAAATGTATCAGATTCAGAATACTGCCCCAAATGTATCAGATTCAGAACCTTCCTTCAATGTACCAGATTCAGAAAAATGCCTCCAATACATCAGATTCAGAAACCTGCCTCCAATGCATGGGATTCAGAAAACTGCTCCCAACGTATCAGACTCAGAAAGTGCCTCAATGCATCAGATTCAGAAACCTGCCACCACTGTACAAGGTTCCGAAATTGTCTCCAATGCATCACATTCAGAAACCTGCCCCCAATGTATCAGATTTAGAAAGTGCCTCCAATGCATCAGATCCAGAAAGTTACCTCAAATGCATCAGAATCAGATACCTGCCCCCAATGCATCTGAATCAGACACCTGCCTCCAATGTATCAGATTTAGAAAGCTGCCTCTAGTGCAGTAGAATCAGGAACCTGCCTCCAATGCATCAGAATAACAAATCTGCCACCAATGCATCAGATTCAGAAACCTGCCCCACAACGAATCAGATTCAGAAAATTCCTCCAATGCATCAGAATCAGAAATGTGCCTCAAATGCGTAAAATTCGGTAACATGCCTCCAACAGATCAGATTTACAAACTTGCCTCCAATGCATCAGATTCAATAACCAGCCCCCTATGCATCAGATTCAGAAAACTGCCCCCAAAGCATCAGATTCACAAGCCTGCCTCCAATGCATCAGATTCAGAAACCTGCCCCCCAATGAATCAGATTCAGAAAATTATTCCAATGCAACAGATTCAGAAACCTGCACCCAATGTATCAGGTTGCGAAAGATGCCTCTAGGACAGCAGAATCCGACACTTGCCTACAATGATTCAGAATCAGAAACTTCCCTCCAATGCATCAGAATCAGAAACTTGCCTCCAATGCATCATATTCAGAAACCTGCCCCCAATGTAACAGATTTAGGAAGCTGCATCCAATACAGCAGAATCAGGAACCTGCCTCCAATGCATCAGAATAACAAACCTGCCACCAAAGCATCCGAACAGGAGCCTGCCTCCAATGCATCAGATTCAGAAACATGCCCCCCAAAAAATCAGATTCAGATAATTACTCCAGTGCATCAGAATCAGTAACCTGCCCCCAACATACCAGATTCAGAAACTGCCTCCAATTCATCAGATTCAGAAAGCTGCCTCCAATGCAGCAGATTCAGGGACCTGCCTCCAATGCATCAGATTCAGAAACATGCCTCCAAAGCATCAGAATCAGGAACTGTATCCTATGCATCAGGTTCAGAAATCGGCTTCAAATGTATCAGATTCAGAATACTGCCCCAAATGTATCAGATTCAGACGATTCCTTCAATGTACCATATTCAAAAAAATGCCTCCAATACATCAGATTCAGAAACCTGCCTCCAATGCATGGGTTTCAGAAAACTGCTCCCAACGTATCAGACTCAGAAAGTGCCTCAATTCATCAGATTCAGAAACCTGCCAACACTGTACAAGGTTCCAAAATTGTCTCCAATGCATCACATTCAGAAACCTGCCCCCAAGGTATCAGATTCAGAAAGTGCCTCCAATGCATCAGATCCAGAAAGTTACCTCCAATGCATCAGAATCAGATACCTGCCCCCAATGCATCTGAATCAGACACCTGCCTCCAATGTATCAGATTTAGAAAGCTGCCTCTAGTGCAGTGGAATCAGGAACCTGCCTCCAATGCATCAGAATAACAAATCTGCCACCAATGCATCAGAACAGGAGCCTGCTTCCAATGCATCAGATTCAGAAACCTGCCCCACAACGAATCAGATTCAAAAAATTCCTCCAATGCATCCGAATCAGAAATGTGCCTCAAATACGTAAAATTCGGTAACATGTCTCCAACAGATCAGATTTACAAACTTGCCTCCAATACATCTGAATAAGAAACCTGAATCCAATGCATCAGATTAAGAAACGTGCCTACAAGGCATGAGATTCAGAAACCTGCACCCAACGTATCAGATTCAAAAAGTGCCTCAATGCGCCTGATTCAGAAACCTGCCTCCACTGCAACAGGTTCCGAACTTGCCTCCATTGCATCAGATTCAGAAACCTGACACCACAGTATCAGTTGCAAAAACCTGCCTTAAATGCATCAGAATGAGACACCTGCCCCAAGTGTATCTGAATCAGAAACCTGCCCCAAATGTATCAGGTTTAACACAGCTGCCTCCAATACAGCAGAATCAGATGCCTGCCTCCAATGCATCAGAATCAGAATCTTGCCTCCAATGCATCAGATTCAGAAACCTGCCCCAAATGCATTAGATTTAGAAAGCTGCCTCCAATATAGAAGAATCAGGAACCATCCTCCATTGCATCAGAATAATAAACCTGCCACCAGTGCATCAGAAAATGAGCCTGACTCCAATGCATCAGATTCAGAAATCTGCCCCCCAACGAATCAGATTCAGAAAATTACTCCAATGCAACAGATTCAGAAACCTGCACCCAATGTATCAGGTTGCGAAAGATGCCTCTAGGACAGCAGAATCCGACACTTGCCTACAATGATTCAGAATCAGAAACTTCCCTCCAATGCATCAGAATCAGAAACTTGCCTCCAATGCATCATATTCAGAAACCTGCCCCCAATGTAACAGATTTAGGAAGCTGCATCCAATACAGCAGAATCAGGAACCTGCCTCCAATGCATCAGAATAACAAACCTGCCACCAAAGCATCCGAACAGGAGCCTGCCTCCAATGCATCAGATTCAGAAACATGCCCCCCAAAAAATCAGATTCAGAAAATTACTCCAGTGCATCAGAATCAGTAACCTGCCCCCAACATACCAGATTCAGAAACTGCCTCCAATTCATCAGATTCAGAAAGCTGCCTCCAATGCAGCAGATTCAGGGACCTGCCTCCAATGCATCAGATTCAGAAACATGCCTCCAAAGCATCAGAATCAGGAACTGTATCCTATGCATCAGGTTCAGAAATCGGCTTCAAATGTATCAGATTCAGAATACTGCCCCAAATGTATCAGATTCAGACGATTCCTTCAATGTACCATATTCAAAAAAATGCCTCCAATACATCAGATTCAGAAACCTGCCTCCAATGCATGGGTTTCAGAAAACTGCTCCCAACGTATCAGACTCAGAAAGTGCCTCAATTCATCAGATTCAGAAACCTGCCAACACTGTACAAGGTTCCAAAATTGTCTCCAATGCATCACATTCAGAAACCTGCCCCCAAGGTATCAGATTCAGAAAGTGCCTCCAATGCATCAGATCCAGAAAGTTACCTCCAATGCATCAGAATCAGATACCTGCCCCCAATGCATCTGAATCAGACACCTGCCTCCAATGTATCAGATTTAGAAAGCTGCCTCTCGTGCAGTGGAATCAGGAAATTGCCTCCAATGCATCAGAATAACAAATCTGCCACCAATGCATCAGAACAGGAGCCTGCTTCCAATGCATCAGATTCAGAAACCTGCCTCCAATGCATGGGATTCAGAAAACTGCTCCCAACGTATCAGACTCAGAAAGTGCCTCAATTCATCAGATTCAGAAACCTGCCACCACTTTACAAGGTTCCAAAATTGTCTCCAATGCATCACATTCAGAAACCTGCCCCCAAGATATCAGATTCAGAAAGTGCCTCCAATGCATCAGATTCAGAAATTTACTCCAATGCAACAGATTCAGAAACCTGCACCCAATGTATCAGGTTTAGAAAGATGCCTCTAGTAGAGCAGAATCCGACACTTGCCTACAATGCATCAGAATCAGAAACTTCCCTCCAATGCATCAGAATCAGAAACTTGCCTCCAATGCATCAGATTCAGAAACCTGCCCCCAATGTATCAGATTTAGGAAGCTGCATCCAATACAGCAGAATCAGGAACCTGCCTCCAATGCATCTGAATAACAAACCTGCCACCAAGCATCCGAACAGGAGCCTGCCTCCAATGCATCAGATTCAGAAACATGCCCCCCAAAAAATCAGATTCAGAAAATTACTACAGTGCATCAGAATCAGAAACCTGCCCCCAATGTACCAGATTCAGAAACTGCCTCCAATTCATCAGATTCAGAAACTGCCTCCAATGTGTCAGAATCAAAACCTGCCTCCCATGGATCAGATTCAGAAAGCTGCCTCCAATGCAGCAGATTCAGGGACCTGCCTCCAATGCATCAGATTCAGAAACATGCCTCCAAAGCATCAGAATCAGGAACTGTATCCTATGCATCAGGTTCAGAAATCGGCTTCAAATGTATCAGATTCAGAATACTGCCCCAAATGTATCAGATTCAGAAACTGCCTCCAATGCATCAGAATCAGAAACCTGCCTCCAATGCATCAGATTCAGGAACCTTCCTTCAATGTACCAGATTCAGAAAAATGCCTCCAATACATCAGATTCAGAAACCTGCCTCCAATGCATGGGATTCAGAAAACTGCTCCCAACGTATCAGACTCAGAAAGTGCCTCAATTCATCAGATTCAGAAACCTGCCACCACTGTACAAGGTTCCAAAATTGTCTCCAATGCATCACATTCAGAAACCTGCCCCCAAGGTATCAGATTCAGAAAGTGGCTCCAATGCATCAGATCCAGAAAGTTACCTCCAATGCATCAGAATCAGATACCTGCCCCCAATGCATCTGAATCAGACACCTGCCTCCAATGTATCAGATTTAGAAAGCTGCCTCTAGTGCAGTGGAATCAGGAACCTGCCTCCAATGCATCAGAATAACAAATCTGCCACCAATGCATCAGAACAGGAGCCTGCTTCCAATGCATCAGATTCAGAAACCTGCCCCACAACGAATCAGATTCAAAAAATTCCTCCAATGCATCCGAATCAGAAATGTGCCTCAAATACGTAAAATTCGGTAACATGTCTCCAACAGATCAGATTTACAAACTTGCCTCCAATACATCTGAATAAGAAACCTGAATCCAATGCATCAGATTAAGAAACGTGCCTACAAGGCATGAGATTCAGAAACCTGCACCCAACGTATCAGATTCAAAAAGTGCCTCAATGCGCCTGATTCAGAAACCTGCCTCCACTGCAACAGGTTCCGAACTTGCCTCCATTGCATCAGATTCAGAAACCTGACACCACAGTATCAGTTGCAAAAACCTGCCTTAAATGCATCAGAATGAGACACCTGCCCCAAGTGTATCTGAATCAGAAACCTGCCCCAAATGTATCAGGTTTAACACAGCTGCCTCCAATACAGCAGAATCAGATGCCTGCCTCCAATGCATCAGAATCAGAATCTTGCCTCCAATGCATCAGATTCAGAAACCTGCCCCAAATGCATTAGATTTAGAAAGCTGCCTCCAATATAGAAGAATCAGGAACCATCCTCCATTGCATCAGAATAATAAACCTGCCACCAGTGCATCAGAAAATGAGCCTGACTCCAATGCATCAGATTCAGAAATCTGCCCCCCAACGAATCAGATTCAGAAAATTACTCCAATGCAACAGATTCAGAAACCTGCACCCAATGTATCAGGTTGCGAAAGATGCCTCTAGGACAGCAGAATCCGACACTTGCCTACAATGATTCAGAATCAGAAACTTCCCTCCAATGCATCAGAATCAGAAACTTGCCTCCAATGCATCATATTCAGAAACCTGCCCCCAATGTAACAGATTTAGGAAGCTGCATCCAATACAGCAGAATCAGGAACCTGCCTCCAATGCATCAGAATAACAAACCTGCCACCAAAGCATCCGAACAGGAGCCTGCCTCCAATGCATCAGATTCAGAAACATGCCCCCCAAAAAATCAGATTCAGAAAATTACTCCAGTGCATCAGAATCAGTAACCTGCCCCCAACATACCAGATTCAGAAACTGCCTCCAATTCATCAGATTCAGAAAGCTGCCTCCAATGCAGCAGATTCAGGGACCTGCCTCCAATGCATCAGATTCAGAAACATGCCTCCAAAGCATCAGAATCAGGAACTGTATCCTATGCATCAGGTTCAGAAATCGGCTTCAAATGTATCAGATTCAGAATACTGCCCCAAATGTATCAGATTCAGACGATTCCTTCAATGTACCATATTCAAAAAAATGCCTCCAATACATCAGATTCAGAAACCTGCCTCCAATGCATGGGTTTCAGAAAACTGCTCCCAACGTATCAGACTCAGAAAGTGCCTCAATTCATCAGATTCAGAAACCTGCCAACACTGTACAAGGTTCCAAAATTGTCTCCAATGCATCACATTCAGAAACCTGCCCCCAAGGTATCAGATTCAGAAAGTGCCTCCAATGCATCAGATCCAGAAAGTTACCTCCAATGCATCAGAATCAGATACCTGCCCCCAATGCATCTGAATCAGACACCTGCCTCCAATGTATCAGATTTAGAAAGCTGCCTCTCGTGCAGTGGAATCAGGAAATTGCCTCCAATGCATCAGAATAACAAATCTGCCACCAATGCATCAGAACAGGAGCCTGCTTCCAATGCATCAGATTCAGAAACCTGCCTCCAATGCATGGGATTCAGAAAACTGCTCCCAACGTATCAGACTCAGAAAGTGCCTCAATTCATCAGATTCAGAAACCTGCCACCACTTTACAAGGTTCCAAAATTGTCTCCAATGCATCACATTCAGAAACCTGCCCCCAAGATATCAGATTCAGAAAGTGCCTCCAATGCATCAGATTCAGAAATTTACTCCAATGCAACAGATTCAGAAACCTGCACCCAATGTATCAGGTTTAGAAAGATGCCTCTAGTAGAGCAGAATCCGACACTTGCCTACAATGCATCAGAATCAGAAACTTCCCTCCAATGCATCAGAATCAGAAACTTGCCTCCAATGCATCAGATTCAGAAACCTGCCCCCAATGTATCAGATTTAGGAAGCTGCATCCAATACAGCAGAATCAGGAACCTGCCTCCAATGCATCTGAATAACAAACCTGCCACCAAGCATCCGAACAGGAGCCTGCCTCCAATGCATCAGATTCAGAAACATGCCCCCCAAAAAATCAGATTCAGAAAATTACTACAGTGCATCAGAATCAGAAACCTGCCCCCAATGTACCAGATTCAGAAACTGCCTCCAATTCATCAGATTCAGAAACTGCCTCCAATGTGTCAGAATCAAAACCTGCCTCCCATGGATCAGATTCAGAAAGCTGCCTCCAATGAGCAGATTCAGGGACCTGCCTCCAATGCATCAGATTCAGAAACATGCCTCCAAAGCATCAGAATCAGGAACTGTATCCTATGCATCAGGTTCAGAAATCGGCTTCAAATGTATCAGATTCAGAATACTGCCCCAAATGTATCAGATTCAGAAACTGCCTCCAATGCATCAGAATCAGAAACCTGCCTCCAATGCATCAGATTCAGGAACCTTCCTTCAATGTACCAGATTCAGAAAAATGCCTCCAATACATCAGATTCAGAAACCTGCCTCCAATGCATGGGATTCAGAAAACTGCTCCCAACGTATCAGACTCAGAAAGTGCCTCAATTCATCAGATTCAGAAACCTGCCACCACTGTACAAGGTTCCAAAATTGTCTCCAATGCATCACATTCAGAAACCTGCCCCCAAGGTATCAGATTCAGAAAGTGGCTCCAATGCATCAGATCCAGAAAGTTACCTCCAATGCATCAGAATCAGATACCTGCCCCCAATGCATCTGAATCAGACACCTGCCTCCAATGTATCAGATTTAGAAAGCTGCCTCTAGTGCAGTGGAATCAGGAACCTGCCTCCAATGCATCAGAATAACAAATCTGCCACCAATGCATCAGAACAGGAGCCTGCTTCCAATGCATCAGATTCAGAAACCTGCCCCACAACGAATCAGATTCAAAAAATTCCTCCAATGCATCCGAATCAGAAATGTGCCTCAAATACGTAAAATTCGGTAACATGTCTCCAACAGATCAGATTTACAAACTTGCCTCCAATACATCTGAATAAGAAACCTGAATCCAATGCATCAGATTAAGAAACGTGCCTACAAGGCATGAGATTCAGCACCCAACGTATCAGATTCAAAAAGTGCCTCAATGCGCCTGATTCAGAAACCTGCCTCCACTGCAACAGGTTCCGAACTTGCCTCCATTGCATCAGATTCAGAAACCTGACACCACAGTATCAGTTGCAAAAACCTGCCTTAAATGCATCAGAATGAGACACCTGCCCCAAGTGTATCTGAATCAGAAACCTGCCCCAAATGTATCAGGTTTAACACAGCTGCCTCCAATACAGCAGAATCAGATGCCTGCCTCCAATGCATCAGAATCAGAATCTTGCCTCCAATGCATCAGATTCAGAAACCTGCCCCAAATGCATTAGATTTAGAAAGCTGCCTCCAATATAGAAGAATCAGGAACCATCCTCCATTGCATCAGAATAATAAACCTGCCACCAGTGCATCAGAAAATGAGCCTGACTCCAATGCATCAGATTCAGAAATCTGCCCCCCAACGAATCAGATTCAGAAAATTACTCCAATGCAACAGATTCAGAAACCTGCACCCAATGTATCAGGTTGCGAAAGATGCCTCTAGGACAGCAGAATCCGACACTTGCCTACAATGATTCAGAATCAGAAACTTCCCTCCAATGCATCAGAATCAGAAACTTGCCTCCAATGCATCATATTCAGAAACCTGCCCCCAATGTAACAGATTTAGGAAGCTGCATCCAATACAGCAGAATCAGGAACCTGCCTCCAATGCATCAGAATAACAAACCTGCCACCAAAGCATCCGAACAGGAGCCTGCCTCCAATGCATCAGATTCAGAAACATGCCCCCCAAAAAATCAGATTCAGAAAATTACTCCAGTGCATCAGAATCAGTAACCTGCCCCCAACATACCAGATTCAGAAACTGCCTCCAATTCATCAGATTCAGAAACTTCCTCCAATGTGTCAGAATCAAAACCTGCCTCCCATGGATCAGATTCAGAAAGCTGCCTCCAATGCATCAGATTCAGGGACCTGCCTCCAATGCATCAGATTCAGAAACATGCCTCCAGAGCATCAGAATCAGGAACTGTATCCTATGCATCAGGTTCAGAAATCGGCTTCAAATGTATCAGATTCAGAATACTGCCCCAAATGTATCAGATTCAGAAGCTTCCTTCAATGTACCAGATTCAGAAAAATGCCTCCAATACATCAGATTCAGAAACCTGCCTCCAATGCATGGGTTTCAGAAAACTGCTCCCAACGTATCAGACTCAGAAAGTGCCTCAATTCATCAGATTCAGAAACCTGCCAACACTGTACAAGGTTCCAAAATTGTCTCCAATGCATCACATTCAGAAACCTGCCCCCAAGGTATCAGATTCAGAAAGTGCCTCCAATGCATCAGATCCAGAAAGTTACCTCCAATGCATCAGAATCAGATACCTGCCGCCAATGCATCTGAATCAGACACCTGCCTCCAATGTATCAGATTTAGAAAGCTGCCTCTCGTGCAGTGGAATCAGGAAATTGCCTCCAATGCATCAGAATAACAAATCTGCCACCAATGCATCAGAACAGGAGCCTGCTTCCAATGCATCAGATTCAGAAACCTGCCTCCAATGCATGGGATTCAGAAAATTGCTCCCAACGTATCAGACTCAGAAAGTGCCTCAATTCATCAGATTCAGAAACCTGCCACCACTTTACAAGGTTCCAAAATTGTCTCCAATGCATCACATTCAGAAACCTGCCCCCAAGATATCAGATTCAGAAAGTGCCTCCAATGCATCAGATTCAGAAATTTACTCCAATGCAACAGATTCAGAAACCTGCACCCAATGTATCAGGTTTAGAAAGATGCCTCTAGTAGAGCAGAATCCGACACTTGCCTACAATGCATCAGAATCAGAAACTTCCCTCCAATGCATCAGAATCAGAAACTTGCCTCCAATGCATCAGATTCAGAAACCTGCCCCCAATGTATCAGATTTAGGAAGCTGCATCCAATACAGCAGAATCAGGAACCTGCCTCCAATGCATCTGAATAACAAACCTGCCACCAAGCATCCGAACAGGAGCCTGCCTCCAATGCATCAGATTCAGAAACATGCCCCCCAAAAAATCAGATTCAGAAAATTACTACAGTGCATCAGAATCAGAAACCTGCCCCCAATGTACCAGATTCAGAAACTGCCTCCAATTCATCAGATTCAGAAACTGCCTCCAATGTTTCAGAATCAAAACCTGCCTCCCATGGATCAGATTCAGAAAGCTGCCTCCAATGCATCAGATTCAGGGACCTGCCTCCAATGCATCAGATTCAGAAACATGCCTCCAAAGCATCAGAATCAGGAACTGTATCCTATGCATCAGGTTCAGAAATCGGCTTCAAATGTATCAGATTCAGAATACTGCCCCAAATGTATCAGATTCAGAAACTGCCTCCAATGCATCAGAATCAGAAACCTGCCTCCAATGCATCAGATTCAGGAACCTTCCTTCAATGTACCAGATTCAGAAAAATGCCTCCAATACATCAGATTCAGAAACCTGCCTCCAATGCATGGGATTCAGAAAACTGCTCCCAACGTATCAGACTCAGAAAGTGCCTCAATTCATCAGATTCAGAAACCTGCCACCACTGTACAAGGTTCCAAAATTGTCTCCAATGCGTCACATTCAGAAACCTGCCCCCAAGGTATCAGATTCAGAAAGTGGCTCCAATGCATCAGATCCAGAAAGTTACCTCCAATGCATCAGAATCAGATACCTGCCCCCAATGCATCTGAATCAGACACCTGCCTCCAATGTATCAGATTTAGAAAGCTGCCTCTAGTGCAGTGGAATCAGGAACCTGCCTCCAATGCATCAGAATAACAAATCTGCCACCAATGCATCAGAACAGGATCCTGCTTCCAATGCATCAGATTCAGAAACCTGCCCCACAACGAATCAGATTCAAAAAATTCCTCCAATGCATCCGAATCAGAAATGTGCCTCAAATACGTAAAATTCGGTAACATGTCTCCAACAGATCAGATTTACAAACTTGCCTCCAATACATCTGAGTAAGAAACCTGAATCCAATGCATCAGATTAAGAAACGTGCCTACAAGGCATGAGATTCAGAAACCTGCACCCAACGTATCAGATTCAAAAAGTGCCTCAATGCGCCTGATTCAGAAACCTGCCTCCACTGCAACAGGTTCCGAACTTGCCTCCATTGCATCAGATTCAGAAACCTGACACCACAGTATCAGTTGCAAAAACCTGCCTTAAAAGCATCAGAATGAGACACCTGCCCCAAGTGTATCTGAATCAGAAACCTGCCCCAAATGTATCAGGTTTAACACAGCTGCCTCCAATACAGCAGAATCAGATGCCTGCCTCCAATGCATCAGAATCAGAATCTTGCCTCCAATGCATCAGATTCAGAAACCTGCCCCAAATGCATTAGATTTAGAAAGCTGCCTCCAATATAGAAGAATCAGGAACCATCCTCCATTGCATCAGAATAATAAACCTGCCACCAGTGCATCAGAACTTGAGCCTGACTCCAATGCATCAGATTCAGAAATCTGCCCCCCAACGAATCAGATTCAGAAAATTACTCCAATGCAACAGATTCAGAAACCTGCACCCAATGTATCAGGTTGAGAAAGATGCCTCTAGTACAGCAGAATCCGACACTTGCCTACAATGCATCAGAATCAGAAACTTCCCTCCAATGCATCAGATTAAGAAACCTGCCTACAAGGCATAAGATTCAGAAACTTGCACCCAACGTATCAGATTCAAAAAGTGCCTCAATGCGTCTGATTCAGAAACCTGCCTCCACTGCACCAGGTTCCGAACTTGCCTCCATTGCATCAGATTTAGAAACCTGACACCACTGTATCAGATTCAGAAACCTACCTCAAAGGCATCAGAATGAGACACCTGCCCCCAGTGTATCTGAATCAGAAACCTGCCCCCAGTGTATCAGTTTTAACACAGCTGCCTCCAATACAGCAGAATCCACCACCTGCCTCCAATGCATCAGAATCAGAAACTTGCCTCCAATGCATCAGATTCAGAAACATGCCCTAAATGCATTAGATTTAGAATGCTGCCTCCAATATAGCAGAATCAGGAACCGGCCACCATTGCATCAGAATAATAAACCTGCCACCAATGCATCAGAACTTGAGCCTGCCTCCAATGCAACAGATTCAACACCTGCCCCTCAACGAATCAGATTCAGAAGATTCCTCCATTGCATCAGAATCAGAAGCATGCCTCCAATGAATAAAAATCAGAAACCTACCTCCAACAGATCAGATTTACAAAGTTGCCTCCAATACATCAGATTCAGTAACCTGCCCCCTAAAAGCGACAGATTCATGAAACCTGCCCCAATGCATCAGATTCAGAAACCTGCCTCCAATGCATCAGATTCAGAAACCTGCCTCCAACATAACAGATTCAGAAAGTGCCTCAATGCCTCTGAATCAGAATCCTGGCTCCAATGCAAAAGAATCAGAAAATGGCCTCCAATGCATCTGATTCTGAAATTGCCACCAATACATCAGAATAAAAAACCTATCTCCAATGCAACAGAATCAGAATGCTGCCAAAAAAGAGTCAGAATCAGAAACATGCCTCCAATGCATCAAAACAGAAACTTGCATAAAATGCATCAGGTTCAGACACTGCCTCCAATGCATCAGGTTAACAAACGTGCCTCCAAAGCATAAGATTAAGAAACGTATCAGATTCAGAAACTGGCTCCAATTTTTCAGATTCAGAAAGCTGCCTGCAATGCATCAGATTCAGTAACCTGCCTCCAATGCAACAGATTCAGAACAATGCCTCCCAAGCATCAGAATCAGGAACTGTCTTCAATGCATCAGAATCAGAAACCTGCCTCCAATGCATCAGATTCAGGAATCTTAATTCAAAGTGTCAGATTCTGAAACCTGCACCCAACGTATCAGATTCAGAAAGTGCCTCAATGCGTCCGAGTCAAAAACCTGCCTCCACTGTACAAGGTTCCGAAATTTCCTCCAATGCATCAGATTCAGAAACCTGCCCCCAACGTATCAGATTCAGAAATTGTCTCAATTCATCTGAAACAGAAACCACATCCCAATGTATCAGATTCAGAAACTGCCTCCAATGAATCCGATTCAGAAACCTACCTCTAATGCATCAGAATCAGACACCTGACCCCAATGCATCTGAATCAGAAACCTGCCTCCAATGCATCAGGTTAAGAAACGTGCCTCCAAGGCATAAGATTCAGAAACATGTCCCCAACGTATCAGATTCAGAAACTGCCTCCAATTCATCAGATTCAGAAAGCTGCCGGCAATGCATCAGATTCAGGAACCTGCCTCCAATGCAACAGATTCAGAAGAATGCCTCCCAAGCATGAGAATCAGGAAATGCCACCAATGCATCAGAATCAGAAACCTGCATTAGCTGTATCAGATACAGAATACTGTATCCAGTGCATCAGAATTAGAAACCTGCCTCCAATGCATGAGATTCAGGAACTTAAATTTCATGTGTCAGATTCAGAAACATGCCTCCAATGCATCAGATTCAGAAACTTGCACTCAACGTATCAGATTCAGAAAGTGCCTCAATGCATCTGAATCAGACACCTGCCTCCACTGTACTAGGTTCCGAAATTGCCTCCAATGCATCAGATTCAGAAAACTGTCCCCAACGTATCAGATTCAGAAAGTCCCTCAATGCATCTGAATCAGAAATCAGATCCCACTGTATCAGATACAGAAACTGCCTCCCAAGCATCAGATTTAGAAACCTACCTCCAATGCATCATAATCAGTCAACTGCACCCAATCCATCTGAGTAAGAAACCTGCCTCCAATGCATCAGATTCAGAAACATGCCTCCAATGCATCAGATTCAGAAACCTGCACCCCACGTATCAGATTCAAAAAGTGCCTCAATGCGTCTGATTAGAAACCTGCCTCCACTGCACCAGGTTCCGAACTTGCCTCCATTTCATCAGATTCAGAAACCTGACACCACTGTATCAGATTCAGAAAACTATCTCAAATTCATCAGAATGAGACACCAGCCCCCAGTGTATCTGAATCAGCAACCTGCCCCCAATGTATCATGTTTAAGACAGCTGCCTCCAATACAGCAGAATCAGATGCCTGCCTCCAATGCATCGGAATCAGAAACTTGCCTCCAATACATCAGATTCAGAAACCTGCCCCAAATGCATTAGATTTAGAAAGCTGCCTCCAATATAGCAGAATCAGGAACCTGCCTCCATTGCATCAGAATAATAAACCTGCCACCAATGCATCAGAACTTGAGCCTGCCTCCAATGCAACAGATTCAGAAACCTGCACCCAATGTATCAGGTTTAGAAAGATGCCTCTAGTACAGCAGAATCCGACACTTGCCTACAATGCATCAGAATCAGAAACTTCCCTCCAATGCATCAGAATCAGAAACTTGCCTCCAATGCATCATATTCAGAAACCTGCCCCCAATGTATCAGATTTAGAAAGCTGCATCCAATACAGCAGAATCAGGAACCTGCCTCAAATGCATCAGATTCAGAAACCAGCCCCCCAACGAATCAGATTCAGAAAATTCCTACATTGCCTCAGAATCAGAAACCTGCCTCCAATGAATAAAATTCAGAAACCTGCCTCCAACAGATCAGATTTACAAAGTTGCCTCCAATACTTCAGATTCAGTAACCTGCCCCCTAAAAGCGACAGAGTCATGAAACCTGCCCCACGTTCATCAGATTCAGAAACCTGCCTCCAATGCATCATTTCAGAAACCTGCCCCAACGTATCAGATTCAGAAAGTGCCTCAATGCCTCTGAATCAGAATCCTGTCTCCAATGCATAAGAATCAGAAAATGGCCTCCAATGCATCCGATTCTGAAATTGCCACCAATACATCAGAATAAAAAACCTGCCTCCAATGAATCAGAATCAGAAGCCTGCCAAAAAAGAGTCAGAATCAGAAACCTGCCTCCAGTGCATCAAAACAGAAACTTGCATAAAATGCATCAGATTCAGGCACTCCCTCCAATGCATCAGGTTAAGAAACGTGCCTCCAAGGCATAAGACTCAGAAACATGTCCCCAACGGAACAGATTCAGAAACTGCCTCCAATTCATCAGATTTAGAAAGCTGCCTGCAATGCATCAGATTCAGGAACCTGCCTCCAATACAACAGATTCAGAAAATACCTCCCAAGCATCAGGATCAGGAAATGCCTCCAATGCATCAGAAGCAGAAACCTGCCTCCAATGCATCAGATTCAGAAACTTGCCTCAAATACATCAAAATCATAAACTAGCCTCCAATGCATCAGATTCAGAAACCTGCCCCCAATGTATCAGATTTAGAAAGCTGCCTCCAATACAACAGAATCAGGAACCTGCCTCCAATGCATCAGCATAACAAACCTGCCACCAATGCATCCGAACAGGAGCCTGCCACCAATGGATCAGATTCAGAAACCTACCTCCAATGCATCAGAATCTGACAACTGCCACCAATGCAACTGAATCAGAAACCTGCCTCCAATGTATCAGAATCAGATATTTGCCTCCAATGCAACAGATTCAGAAACCTGCACCCAAAGTATCAGGTTTAGAAAGATGCCTCTAATACAGCAGAATCCGAAGCCTGCCTCCAATGCATCAGATTCAGAAACATGCCCCCAAAAGAATCAGATTCAGAAAATTCCTCCAGTGCATCAGAATCAGAAACTTGCCTCCAATGAATAAAATTCAGAATGATGACTTCAACAGATCAGATTTACAAACTTCCCTCCAATGCATCAGATTCAGAAACTTCCCTCAAATGCATGGGATTCAGAAACCTGCTCCCAACGTATCAGATTCAGAAAGTGCCTTAATGCATCTGAATCAGAAATCTGCCTCCACTGTACCAGAATCCAATATTCCCTCCAATGCATCAGATTCAGAAACCTGCCGCCAACGTATCAGATTCAGAAAGTGTCTCAATGCGTCTGAATCGGAAACCACATCCCCCTTTATCAGATACAGAAACTGCCTTCAAAGCATCAGATTTAGAAACCTACCTCCAATGCATCAGAAGCAGACACCTGCCCCCAATGCATCTGAATCAGAAACTTGCTTCCAATTAATCAGGTTAAGAACCTCCAAGGCATAAGATTCAGAAACCTGCCCCAAACGTATCAGATTCAGAAACTGCCTCCAATTCATCAGTTTCAGAAACTGACTCTATTGTATCTGATTCAAAACCTGCCTCCCAAGGATCAGATTCAGAAATCTGCCTTCAATGCATCAGATTCAGGAACCTGCCTCCAATGCAACAGATTCAGAAATTGCCTCGAAATCATCAGAATCAGGGACTGCCTCCAATGCATTAGGTTCATAAACCTGCATCAAATGTATCAGATTCAGAATAGTGCCCCCAATGTATCAGATTCAGAAACTGCCTCCAATGCATCTGAATCAGAAACCTGCCTCCAATGCATCAGATTCAGGAACCTTCCTACAATGTATCAGATTTGGAAACAGCCTCCAATGCATCAGATTCAGAAACCTGTCTCCAATGCATGAGATTCGGAAACCTGCACCCAACGTATCAGATTCAGAAAGTGATTCAATGCGTCTGAATCAGAAACCTGCCTCCAATGCATCAGATTCAGGAAACTTCCTACAATGTGTCAGATATGGAAACAAGCCTCCAATGAATCAGATTCAGAAACCTGACCCGAATGTATCAGATTCAGAAACCTACCTCCAATGCATCAGAATGAGACAACTGCAACCAGTGCATCAGAATCAGAAACCTGCCTCCAATGCATAAGAATCAGAAAACTGCCAAAAAAGATTCAGAATCAAATACCTGCCTCCTATGCAGCAAAAGAGAAACTTGCATAAAATGCATCCGATTCAGAAACCTGCCTCCAATGCATCAGGTTAAAAAACGTGCCTCCAAGGCATAAGATTCAGAAACATGTCCCCAACGTATCAGATTCAGAAACTACCTCCAATTCAACAGATTCAGAAAGCTGCCGGCAATGCATCAGATTCAGGAACCTGCCTCCAATGCAACAGATTCAGAAACATGCCTCCTTAGCAAAGGAATCAGAAACGGCCTCCAATGTTTCAGGTTCAGAAACCTGCATCAAATGTATCAGATTCAGAATACTTCATCCAATGCACCAGAATCAGAAACCTGCCTCCAATGCATCAGATTCAGGAACCTTAATTCAAAGTGTCAGATTCAGAAACATGCCTCCAATGCATCAGATTCAGAAACCTGCCACCAATGCATCAGATTCTGAAACCTGCACCCAACATACCAGGTTCAGAAAGTGCCTCAATGCGTCCGAGTCAAAAACGTGCCTCCACTGTATAAGGTTCCAAAATTGCCTCCAATGCATCAGATTCAGAAACCTGCCCCCAACATATCAGATTCAGAAAGTGTCTCAATGCATCTGAATCAGAAACAAGACCCCAATGTATCAGATTCAGAAACTGCCTCTAATGCATCAGATCCAGAAACCTACCTCCAATGCATCAGATCCAGAGACCTGCCTCCAACGTATCAGATTCAGAAAGTGTCTCAATGCGTCTGAATCAGAAACCAGACCCCACTGTATCATATTCAGAAACTGCCTGCAATGCATCAGATTCAGAAACCTACCTCCAATGCATCAGAATCTGACAACTGCCCCCAATTCATCTGAATCAGAAACCTGCCTCCAAAATATCAGAATCAGAAACTTGCCTCCAATGGAACAGATTCAGAAACCTGCACCCAATGTATCAGTTTTAGAAAGATGCCTCTCATACAGCAGAATCCGACGCTTGCCTCCAATGCATCAGAATCAGAAACTTACCTACAATGCATCAGAATCAGAAACCTGCCTCCAATACATCAGGTTAAGAAATGTGTCTCCATGTCATAAGATTCAGAAAGCTGACCCCAGCGTATCAGTTTCAGAAACTGCCTCCAATGTATCTGATTCAAAACCTGCCTCCCAAGGAGCAGATTCAGAAATCTGCCTTCAATGCATCAGATTCAGAAACCTGCATCAGATGTATCAGATTCAGAATAGTGCCCCCAATGTATCAGATTCAGAAAATGCCTCAAATGCATCTGAATCAGAAACCTGCCTCCAATGCATCAGATTCAGGAACCTTCCTACAATGTATCAGATTTGGAAACAAGCCTCCAATGCATCAGATTCAGAACGCTGTCTCCAATGCATCAGGTTCAGAAACCTGCACTCACTTATCAGATTCAGAAAGAGCCTCAATGCGTCTGAATCAGAAACCTGCCTCCAATGCATCAGATTCAGGAAACTTCCTACAATATATCAGATTTGGAAACAAGCCTCCAATGAATGAGATTCTGAAACCTGTCTCCAATGAATCCAATTCAGAAAGCTAACTCTAATACATCAGAATCAGACACCTGACCCCAATGCATCTGAATCAGAAACCTGCCTCAAATGCATCAGGTTAAGAAACGTGCCTCCATGGCATAAGGTTCAGAAACATGTCCCCAACGTATCAGATTCTGAAATTGCCTCCAATTCATCAGATTCAGAAAGCTGCCTGCAATGTATCAGATTCAGGAAACTGCCTCCAATGCAACAGATTCAGAAACATGCCTCCTTAGCAAAGGAATCAGAAACGGCCTCCAATGTATCAGGTTCAGAAGCCTGCATCAAATGTATCAGATTCAGAATACTTCATCCAATGCACCAGAATCAGAAACCTGCCTCCAATGCATCAGATTCAGGAACCTTAATTCAAAGTGTCAGATTCAGAAACATGCCTCCAATGCATCAGATTCAGAAACCTGCCATCAATGCATCAGATTCTGAAACCTGCACCCAACGTTCCAGGTTCAGAAAGTGCCTCAAAGCGTCCGAGTCAAAAACGTGCCTCCACTGTATAAGGTTCCGAAATTGCCTCCAATGCATCAGCTTCAGAAACCTGCTCCCAACGTATTAGATTCAGAAAGTGTCTCACTGCATCTGAATCAGAAACCAGACCCCACTGTATCAGATTCAGAAACTGCCTCCAATGCATCAGATTCAGAAACCTACCTCCAATGCATCAGATCCAGAGACCTGCCTCCAACGTATCAGATTCAGAAAGTGTCTCAATGCATCTGAATCAGAAACCAGACCCCACTGTATCATATTCAGAAACTGCCTGCAATGCATCAGATTCAGAAACCTACCTCCAATGCATCAGAATCTGACAACTGCCCCCAATTCATCTGAATCAGAAACCTGCCTCCAAAGTATCAGAATCAGAAACTTGCCTCCAATGGAACAGATTCAGAAAACTGCAACCAATGTATCAGTTTCAGAAAGATGCCTCTCATACAGCAGAATCCAACGCTTGCCTCCAATGCATCAGAATCAGAAACTTGCCTCCAATGCATCAGAATCAGCAACCTGCCTCCAATACATCAGGTTATGAAACGTGCCTCCAAGTCATAAGATTCAAAAAGCTGACCCCAGCGTATCAGTTTCAGAAACTGCCTCCAATGTATCTGATTCAAAACCTGCCTCCCAAGGAGCAGATTCAGAAATCTGCCTTCAATGCATCAGATTCAGAAACCTGCATCAGATGTATCAGATTCAGAATAGTGCCCCCAATGTATCAGATTCAGAAAATGCCTCCAATGCATCTGAATCAGAAACCTGCCTCCAATGCATCAGATTCAGGAACCTTCCTACAATGTTTCAGATTTGGAAACAAGCCTCCAATGCATCAGATTCAGAAAGCTGTCTCCACTGCATCAGATTCAGAAACCTGCACCCACTTATCAGATTCAGAAAGAGCCTCAATGCGTCTGAATCAGGAACCTGCCTCCAATGCATCAGATTCAGGAAACTTCCTACAATGTATCAGATTTGGAAACAAGCCTCCAATGAATGAGATTCTGAAACCTGTCTCCAATGAATCCAATTCAGAAAGCTAACTCTAATGCATCAGAATCAGACACCTGACCCCAATGCATCTGAATCAGAAACCTGCCTCAAATGCATCAGGTTAAGAAACGTGCCTCCATGGCATAAGGTTCAGAAACATGTCCCCAACGTATCAGATTCTGAAATTGTCTCCAAATCATCAGATTCAGAAAGCTGCCTGCAATGTATCAGATTCAGGAAACTGCCTCCAATGCAACAGACTCAGAAACATGCCTCCCAAGAATCAGAATCAGGAACTGCTTCCAATACATCAGAATCAGAAACCTGCATCAGATGTATCAGATTCAGAATACTGCATCCAATGCATCAGAAGCAGAAACCTGCCTACAATGCATGAGATTCAGGAACCTTAATTCAAAGTGTCAGATTCTGAAACCTGCCTCCAATGCATCAGATTCAGGAAACCTCCTACAATGTATCAGATTTGGAAGCAAGCCTCCAATGCATCAGATTCAGAAACCTGTCTCCAATGCATGAGATTCGGAAACCTGCACCCAACGTATCAGATTCAGAAAGTGATTCAATGCGTCTGAATCAGAAACCGGCCTCCAATGCATCAGATTCAGGAAACTTCCTACAATGTGTCAGATTTGGAAACAAGCCTCCAATGAATCAGATTCAGAAACCTGACCCCACTGTATCAGATTCAGAAACCTACCTCCAATGCATCAGAATGAGACAACTGCAACCAGTGCATCAGAATCAGAAACCTGCCTCCAATGCATAAGAATCAGAAAACTGCCAAAAAAGATTCAGAATCAAATACCTGCCTCCTATGCAGCAAAAGAGAAACTTGCATAAAATGCATCCGATTCAGAAACCTGCCTCCAATGCATCAGGTTAAAAAACGTGCCTCCAAGGCATAAGATTCAGAAGCATGTCCCCAACGTATCAGATTCAGAAACTGCCTCCAATTCATCAGATTCAGAAAGCTGCCGGCAATGCATCAGATTCAGGAAACTGCCTCCAATGCATCAGATTCAGGAACCTTAATTCAAAGTGTCAGATTCAGAAACATGCCTCCAATGCATCAGATTCAGAAACCTGCCACCAATGCATCAGATTCTGAAACCTGCACCCAACATACCAGGTTCAGAAAGTGCCTCAATGCGTCCGAGTCAAAAACGTGCCTCCACTGTTTAAGGTTCCGAAATTGCCTCCAATGCATCAGATTCAGAAACCTGCCCCCAACATATCAGATTCAGAAACTGTCTCAATGCATCTGAATCAGAAACCAGACCCCACTGTATCAGATTCAGAAAGCTGCCGGCAATGCATCAGATTCAGGAAACTGCCTCCAATGCAACAGATTCAGAAACATGCCTCCTTAGCAAAGGAATCAGAAACGGCCTCCAATGTTTCAGGTTCAGAAACCTGCATCAAATGTATCAGATTCAGAATACTTCATCCAATGCACCAGAATCAGAAACCTGCCTCCAATGCATCAGATTCAGGAACCTTAATTCAAAGTGTCAGATTCAGAAACATGCCTCCAATGCATCAGATTCAGAAACCTGCCACCAATGCATTAGATTCTGAAACCTGCACCCAACATACCAGGTTCAGAAAGTGCCTCAATGCGTCCGAGCCAAAAACGTGCCTCCACTGTATAAGGTTCCGAAATTGCCTCCAATGCATCAGATTCAGAAACCTGCCCCCAACATATCAGATTCAGAAAGTGTCTCAATGCATCTGAATCAGAAACCAGACCCCACTGTATCAGATTCAGAAACTGCCTCCAATGCCTCAGATTCAGAAAGCTACCTCCAATGCATCAGATCCAGAGACCTGCCCCCAACGTATCAGATTCAGAAAGTGTCTCAATGCGTCTGAATCAGAAACCAGACCCCACTGTATCATATTCAGAAACTGCCTGCAATGCATCAGATTCAGAAACCTACCTCCAATGCATCAGAATCTGACAACTGCCCCCAATTCATCTGAATCAGAAACCTGCCTCCAAAGTATCAGAATCAGAAACTGGCCTCCAATGGAACAGATTCAGAAACCTGCACCCAATGTATCAGTTTTAGAAAGATGCCTCTCATACAGCAGAATCCGACGCTTGCCTCCAATGCATCAGAATCAGAAACTTGCCTCCAATGCATCAGAATCAGAAACCTGCCTCCAATACATCAGGTTAAGAAACGTGCCTCCAAGTCATAAGATTCAGAAAGCTGACCCCAGCGTATCAGTTTCAGAAACTGCCTCCAATGTATCTGATTCAAAACCTGCCTCCCAAGGAGCAGATTCAGAAATCTGCCTTCAATGCATCAGATTCAGAAACCTGCAACAGATGTATCAGATTCAGAATAGTGCCCCCAATGTATCAGATTCAGAAAATGCCTCCAATGCATCTGAATCAGAAACCTGCCTCCAATGCATCAGATTCAGGAACCTTCCTACAATGTATCAGATTTGGAAACAAGCCTCCAACGCATCAGATTCAGAAAGCTGTCTCCAATGCATCAGATTCAGAAACCTGCACCCACTTATCAGATTCAGAAAGAGCCTCAATGCGTCTGAATCAGAAACCTGCCTCCAATGCATCAGATTCAGGAAACTTCCTAAAATGTATCAGATTTGGAAACAAGCCTCCAATGAATGAGATTCTGAAACCTGTCTCCAATGAATCCAATTCAGAAAGCTAACTCTAATGCATCAGAATCAGACACCTGACCCCAATGCATCTGAATCAGAAACCTGCCTCAAATGCATCAGGTTAAGAAACGTGCCTCCATGGCATAAGGTTCAGAAACATGTCCCCAACGTATCAGATTCTGAAATTGCCTCCAATTCTTCAGATTCAGAAGCTGCCTGCAATGCATCAGATTCAGGAAACTGCCTCCAATGCAACAGACTCAGAAACATGCCTCCCAAGAATCAGAATCAGGAACTGCTTCCAATACATCAGAATCAGAAACCTGCATCAGATGTATCAGATTCAGAATACTGCATCCAATGCATCAGAAGCAGAAACCTGCCTACAATGCATGAGATTCAGGAACCTTAATTCAAAGTGTCAGATTCTGAAACCTGCCTCCAATGCATCAGATTCAGGAAACTTCCTACAATGTATCAGATTTGGAAACAAGCCTCCAATGCATCAGATTCAGAAACCTGTCTCCAATGCATGAGATTCGGAAACCTGCACCCAACGCATCAGATTCAGAAAGTGATTCAATGCGTCTGAATCAGAAACCGGCCTCCAATGCATCAGATTCAGGAAACTTCCTACAATGTGTCAGATTTGGAAACAAGCCTCCAATGAATCAGATTCAGAAACCTGACCCCACTGTATCAGATTCAGAAACCTACCTCCAATGCATCAGAATGAGACAACTGCAACCAGTGCATCAGAATCAGAAACCTGCCTCCAATGCATAAGAATCAGAAAACTGCCAAAAAAGATTCAGAATCAAATACCTGCCTCCTATGCAGCAAAAGAGAAACTTGCATAAAATGCATCCGATTCAGAAACCTGCCTCCAATGCATCAGGTTAAAAAACGTGCCTCCAAGGCATAAGATTCAGAAACATGTCCCCAACGTATCAGATTCAGAAACTGCCTCCAATTCATCAGATTCAGAAAGCTGCCGGCAATGCATCAGATTCAGGAAACTGCCTCCAATGCAACAGATTCAGAAACATGCCTCCTTAGCAAAGGAATCAGAAACGGCCTCCAATGTTTCAGGTTCAGAAACCTGCATCAAATGTATCAGATTCAGAATACTTCATCCAATGCACCAGAATCAGAAACCTGCCTCCAATGCATCAGATTCAGGAACCTTAATTCAAAGTGTCAGATTCAGAAACATGCCTCCAATGCATCAGATTCAGAAACCTGCCACCAATGCATCAGATTCTGAAACCTGCACCCAACGTACCAGGTTCAGAAAGTGCCTCAATGCCTCCGAGTCAAAAACGTGCCTCCACTGTATAAGGTTCCGAAATTGCCTCCAATGCATCAGATTCAGAAACCTGCCCCCAACATATCAGATTCAGAAAGTGTCTCAATGCATCTGAATCAGAAACCAGACCCCACTGTATCAGATTCAGAAACTGCCTCCAATGCATCAGATTCAGAAAGCTACCTCCAATGCATCAGATCCAGAGACCTGCCCCCAACGTATCAGATTCAGAAAGTGTCTCAATGCGTCTGAATCAGAAACCAGACCCCACTGTATCATATTCAGAAACTGCCTGCATTGCATCAGATTCAGAAACCTACCTCCAATGCATCAGAATCTGACAACTGCCCCCAATTCATCTGAATCCTAAACCTGCCTCCAAAGTATCAGAATCAGAAACTTGCCTCCAATGGAACAGATTCAGAAACCTGCACCCAATGTATCAGTTTTAGAAAGATGCCTCTCATACAGCAGAATCCGACGCTTGCCTCCAATGCATCAGAATCAGAAACTTGCCTCCAATGCATCAGAATCAGAAACCTGCCTCCAATACATCAGGTTAAGAAACGTGCCTCCAAGTCATAAGATTCAGAAAGCTGACCCCAGCGTATCAGTTTCAGAAACTGCCTCCAATGTATCTGATTCAAAACCTGCCTCCCAAGGAGCAGATTCAGAAATCTGCCTTCAATGCATCAGATTCAGAAACCTGCATCAGATGTATCAGATTCAGAATAGTGTCCCCAATGTATCAGATTCAGAAAATGCCTCCAATGCATCTGAATCAGAAACCTGCCTCCAATGCATCAGATTCAGGAACCGTCCTACAATGTTTCAGATTTGGAAACAAGCCTCCAATGCATCAGATTCAGGAAACTGCCTCCAATGCAACAGACTCAGAAACATGCCTCCCAAGAATCAGAATCAGGAACTGCTTCCAATACATCAGAATCAGAAACCTGCATCAGATGTATCAGATTCAGAATACTGCATCCAATGCATCAGAAGCAGAAACCTGCCTACAATGCATAAGATTCAGGAACCTTAATTCAAAGTGTCAGATTCTGAAACATGCCTCCAATGCATCAGATTCAGAAAACTGCACCCAACGTATCAGATTCAGAAACTGACTCAATGCCTCAATGCATCTGAATCAGACACCGGCCTAAAATGTACCAGGTTCTGAAATTGCCTCCAATGCATCAGATTCAGAAACCTGTCCCCAAAGTATCAGATTGAGAAAGTATCCCAATGCGTCTGAATCAGAAACCATATCCCACTTTATCAGAAACAGAAACTGCCTCCAAAGCATCAGATTTAGAAACCTACCTCCAATGCATCAGAAGCAGACACCTGCCCCCTAAGCATCTGAATAAGAAACCTGCCTCCAATGCATCAGATTAAGAAACGTGCCTTCAAGGCATAAGATTCAGAAAACTGGACCCAATGTTTCAGATTCAGAAAGTGCCTCAATGCCTCTGATTCAGAAACCTGGCTCCACTGCACCATGTTCCAAAATTGCCTCCAATGCATCAGATTCAGAAGCCTGACCCCACTGTATCAGATTTTGAAACCTACCTCCAATGCATCAGAATGAGACACCTGCCCTCAGTGCATCTGAATCAGAAACCTCCCTCCAATGCATCAGAATCAGAAAATTGCCTCCAAAGCAACAGATACAGAAACCTGCCCCCAATGTATCAGGTTTACAACAGCTGCCTCCAATACAGCAGTATCCGACGCCTGCCTCCAATGCATCAGAATCAGAAACTTGCCTCCAATGCATCAGATTCAGAAACCTGCCCCTAATGTATCAGATTTAGACAGCTGCCTCCAATATAGCAGAATCAGGAACATGCCACCATTGCATCAGAATAATAAATCTGCCACCAATGCTTCAGAAGTTGAGCCTGCCTCAAATGCATCAGATTCAAAACCTTCCCACAACGAATTAGATTCAGAAAATTACTCCATTGCATCAGAATCAGAAACCTGACTCCAATGAATAAAATTCAGAATCCTGCCTCCAACAGAGCAGATTTACAAAGTTGCCTCCAATAAATCAGATTCAGTAACCTGCTCCTTAAAAGCAACAGATTCATGAAACATGCCCCCAGTTCATCAGATTCAGAAAAATGCCTCCAATGCATCAGATTCAGAAAACTGCCCCCAACGTATCGGATTCACAAAGTTCCTCAATGCCTCTGAATCACAATCCTGCGTCCAATGTAAAAGATTCAGAAACCTGACCCCAACGTATCAGTTTCAGAAACTGCCTCCAATGTATCTGATTCAAAACCTGCCTCCCAAGGATCTGATTCAGAAATCTGCCTTCAATGCATCAGGTTCAGGAATCTGCCTCCAATGTAACAGATTCAGAAATTGCCTCGAAATCATCAGAATCAGGGACTGCCTCCAATGCATCAGCTTCAGAAACCTGCATCAGATGTATCAGATTCAGAATAGTGCCCCCAATGTATCAGATTCAGAAACTGCCCCCAATGCACCTGAACCAGAAACCTGCCTCCAATGTATCAGAATCAGAAACTTGCCTCCAATGCAACAGATTCAGAAACCTGCACCCAGTGTATCAGGTTTAGAAAGATTCCTCTAATACAGCAGAATCCGAGGCTTGCCTCCAATGCATCAGAATCAGAAACCTGCCTCCAATGCATCAGATTCAGAAACCTGCCTCCAATTCATAAGATTTGGAAACAAGCCTCCAATGAATCAGATTCAGAAAGCTGTCTCCAATGCATGAGATTCAGAAACCTGCACCCAACGTATCAGATTCAGAAAGTGCCTCAATGCGTCTGAATCAGAAACCTGCCTCCAACGCATCAGGTTAAGAAACGTGCCTCCAAGGCATAAGGTTCAGAAACATGTCCCCAACGTATCAGATTCTGAAATTGCCTACAATTCATCAGATTCAGAAAGCTGCCTGCAATGCATCAGAGTCAGGAACCTGCCTCCAATGCAACAGACTCAGAAACATGCCTCCCAAGTTTCAGAATCAGGAACAGCATCCAATGCATCAGGTTCAGAAACCTGCATCAGATGTATCAGATTCAGAATACTGCATCCAATGCATCAGAAGCAGAAACCTGCCTACAATGCATGAGATTCAGGAACCTTAATTCAAAGTGTCAGATTCAGTAACATGCCTCCAAAGCATCAGATTCTGAAACATGCCTCCAATGCATCAGATTCAGAATCCTTCACCCAACGTATCAGATTCAGAAAGTGCCTCAATGCCTCAATGCATCTGAAACAGACACCTGCCACCACTGTACTAGGTTCCGAAATTGCCTCCAATGCATCAGATTCAGGAACCTGCCCCCAATGTATCAGATTCAGAAAGTGTCCCAATGCGTCTGAATCAGAAACCAGATCCCACAGTATCAGAAACAGAAACTGCCTCCAAAGCATCAGATTTAGAAACCTACCTCCAATGCATCAGAATCAGTCAACTGCCTCCAAAGCATCTGATTAAGAAACCTTCCTCCAATGCATCAGATTAAGAAACGTGCCTTCAAGGTATAAGATTCAGAAAACTGCACCCAATGTTTCAGATTCAGAAAGTGCCTCAATGCCTCTGATTCAGAAACCTGGCTCCACTGCACCAGGTTCCGAAATTGCCTCCAATGCATCAGAGTAAGAAGCCTGACCCCACTTTATCAGATTCAGAAACCTACCTCCAATGCATCAGAATGAGACACCTGCCCCCAGTGCATCTGAATCAGAAACCTCCCTCCAATGCATCAGAATCAGAAACTTGCCTCCAAAGCAACAGATACAGAAACCTGCCCCCAATGTATCAGGTTTACAACAGCTGCTTCCAATACAGCAGAATCCAACGCCTGCCTCCAATGCATCAGAATCAGAAACTTGCCTCCAATGCATCAGATTCAGAAACCTGCCCCTAATGTATCAGATTTAGAAAGCTGCCTCCAATATAGCAGAATCAGGAACCTGCCACCATTGCATCAGAATAATAAATCTGCCACCAATGCTTCAGAAGTTGAGCCTGCCTCAAATGCATCAGATTCAAAGCATTCCCCCAACGAATCAGATTCAGAAAATAACTCCATTGCATCAGAATCAGAAACCTGACTCCAATGAATAAAATTCAGAATCCTGCCTCCAACAGAGCAGATTTACAAAGTTGCCTCCAATACATCAGATTCAGTAACCTGCTCCTTAAAAGCAAAAGATTCATGAAACATGCCCGCAGTTCATCAGATTCAGAAAACTGCCTCCAATGCATCAGATTCAGAAAACTGCCCCCAACGTATCAGATTCAGAAAGTGCCTCAATGCCTCTGAAACACAATCCTGCATCCAATGCATAAGAATCAGAAACCTGTCAAAAAAGAGTCAGAATCAAATACCTGCCTCCTATGCAGCAAAACAGAAACTTGCATAAAATGCATCAGATTCAGAAACCTGCCTCAAATGCATCAGGTTAAGAAACGTGGCTCCAAGGCATAAGATTCAGAAACATGTCCCCAACGTATCAGATTCAGAAACTGCCTCCAATTCATCAGATTCAGAAAGCTGCCGGCGATGCATCAGATTCAGGAACCTGCCTCCAATGCAACAGATTCAGAAATATGCCTCGTTAACATCAGAATGAGGAACGGCCTCCACTGCATCAGGATCAGAAACCTGTATCAAATGTATCAGATTCAGAATACATCATCCAATGAACCAGAATCAGAAACCTGCCTCCAATGCATCAGATTCAGAAACCTGCATCCAATGCATCAGATTCTGAAACCTGCACCCAACATACCAGGTTCAGAAAGTGCCTCAATGCGTCCGAGTCAAAAACCTGCCTCCACTGTACAAGGTTCCGAAATTGCCTCCAATGCATCAGATTCAGAAACCTGCACCCAACGTATCAGATTCAGAAAGTGTCTCACTGCATATGAATCAGAAACCAGACCCCACTTTATCAGAATCAAAAACAGCCTCCAATGCATCAGATTCAGAAACCTACCTCCAATGGATCAGAATCTGACAACTGCCCCCAATGCATCTGAATCAGAAACCTGCACCCAATGTATCAGAATCAGAAACTTGCCTCCAATGCAACAGATTCAGAAACCTGCACCCAATCTATCAGGTTTACAAAGATTCCTGTAATACAGCAGAATCTGACGCTTGCCTCCAATGCATCAGAATCAGAAACCTGACTCCAATGCATCAGATTCAGAAATCAGCCTCCATTTCATCAGGTTAAGAAACGTGCCTCTAAGACAAAAGATTCAGAAAACTGACCCCAACGTATCAGATTCAGAAACTGCCTCCAATTCATCAGTTTCAGAAACTGCCTCCAATATATCTGATTCAAAACCTGCCTCCCAAGGATCACATTCAGAAATCTGCCTTCAATGCATCAGGTTCAGGAACCTGCCTCCAATGCAACAGATTCAGACTTTGCCTCGAAATCATCAGAATCAGGGACTGCCTCCAATGCATCAGGTTCAGAAACATGCATCAGATGTATCAGATTCAGAATAGTGCCCCCAATGTATCAGATTCAGAAACTGCCCCCAATGCATCTGAATTAGAAATCTGCCTCCAATGTATCAGAATCAGAAACTTGCCTCCAATGCAACAGATTCAGAAACCTGCACCCAATGTATCAGGTTTACAAAGATTCCTGTAATACAGCAGAATCCGACGCTTGCCTCCAATGCATCAGAATCAGAAACCTGCCTCCAATGCATCAGATTCAGAAACCTGCCTCCAATTCATCAGGTTAAGAAACGTGCCTCTAAGTCAAAAGATTCAGAAACCTGACCCCAACGTATCAGATTCAGAAACTGCCTCCAATTCATCAGTTTCAGAAACTGCCTCCAATGTATCTGATTCAAAACCTGCCTCCCAAGGATCACATTCAGAAATCTGCCTTCAATGCATCAGATTCAGGAATCTGCCTCCAATGCAACAAATTCAGAAATTGCCTCGAAATCATCAGAATCAGGGAATGCCTCCAATGCATCAGGTTCAGAAACCTGCATCAGATGTATCAGATTCAGAATAGTGCCCCCAATGTATCAGATTCAGAAACTGCCCCCAATGCATCTGAATCAGAAACCTGCCTCCAATGTATCAGAATCAGAAACTTGCCTCCAATGCAACAGATTCAGAAACCTGCACCCAATGTATCAGGTTTAGAAAGATTCCTCTAATACATCAGAATCCGACGCTTGCCTCCAATGCACCAGAATCAGAAACCAGCCTCCAACGCATCAGATTCAGAAACCTTCCCCCAGTTCATCAGATTCAGAAAACTGCCCCCAATTTATCAGATTCAGAAAGTGCCTGCAATGCATAAGAATTAGAAACCTGCCAAAAAAGAGTCAGAATCAAATACCTGCCTCCTATGCAACAAAACAGAAACTTGCATAAAATGCATCAGATTCAGAAACCTGCCTCCAATTCATTAGGTTAAGAAACGTGCCTCTAAGTCAAAAGATTCAGAAACCTGACCCCAACATATCAGATTCAGAAACTGCCTCCAATTCATCAGTTTCAGAAACTGCCTCCAATGTATCTGATTCAAAACCTGCCTCCCAAGGATCTGATTCAGAAATCTGCCTTCAATGCATCAGATTCAGGAATCTGCCTCCAATGCAACAGATTCAGAAATTGCCTCGAAATCATCAGAATCAGGGAATGCCTCCAATGCATCAGGTTCATAAACCTGCATCAGATGTATCAGATTCAGAATAGTGCCCCAAATGTATCAGATTCAGAAACTGCCCCCAATGCATCTGAATCAGAAACCTGCCTCCAATGTATCAGAATCAGAAACTTGCCTCCAATGCAACAGATTCAGAAACCTGCACCCAATGTATCAGGTTTAGAAAGATTCCTCTAATACAGCAGAATCCGACGCTTGCCTCCAATGCATCAGAATCAGAAACCAGCCTCCAATGCATCAGATTCAGAAACCTTCCCCCAGTTCATCAGATTCAGAAAACTGCCTCCAATGCATCAGATTCAGAAAACTGCCTCCAATGTATCAGATTCAGAAATTGCCTCCAATGCATAAGAATCAGAAAACTGCCAAAAAAGAGTCAGAATCAAATACCTGCCTCCTATGCAACAAAACAGAAACTTGCATAAAATGCATCAGATTCAGAAACCTGCCTCAAATGCATCAGGTTATGAAATGTGCCTCCAAGGCATAAGATTCTGAAAGATATCCCCAACGTTTCAGATTCAGAGAGCTGCCGGCAATGCATCAGATTCAGGAACCTGCCTCCAATGCAACAGATTCAGAAAGTGCCTCGAAATCATCAGAATCAGGGACTGCCTCCAATGCATCAGGTTCAGAAACCTGCATCAGATGTATCAGATTCAGAATAGTGCCCCCAATGTATCAGATTCAGAAACTGCCCCCAATGCATCTGAATCAGAAACCTGCCTCCAATGTATCAGAATCAGAAACTTGCCTCCAATACAACAGATTCAGAAACCTGCACCCAATGTATCAGGTTTAGAAAGATTCCTCTAAATCAGCAGAATCCGACGCTTGCCTCCAATGCATCAGAATCAGAAACCTGCCTCCAATGCATCAGATTCAGAAACCTGCCTCCAATTCATTAGGTTAAGAAATGTGCCTCTAAGTCAAAAGATTCAGAAACCTGACCCCAACATATCAGATTCAGAAACTGCCTCCAATGCATCAGAATCAGAAATCTGCCTCCAATGCATCAGATTCAGAAACCTGCCCCTAATGTATCAGATTTAGATAGTGCCTCAATGCCTCTGAAACACAATCCTGCGTCCAATGCATAAGAATCAGAAACCTGGAAAAAAAGAGTCAGAATCAAATACCTGCCTCCTATGCAACAAAACAGAAACTTGCATAAAATGCATCAGATTCAGAAACCTGCCTCAAATGCATCAGGTTAAGAAACGTGGCTCCACGGCATAAGATTCAGAAACATGTCCCCAGCGTATCAGATTCAGAAACTGCCTCCAATTCATCAGATTCAGAAAGCTGCCGGCAATGCATTAGATTCAGGAACCTGCCTCCAATGCAACAGATTCAGAAATATGCCTCGTTAACATCAGAATCAGGAACGGCCTCCAATGCAACAGGTTCAGAAACCAGCATCAAATGTATCAGATTCAGAATACATCATCCAATGCACCAGAATCAGAAACCTGCCTCCAATGCATCAGATTCAGAAACCTGCATCCAATGCATCAGATTCTGAAACCTGCACCCAACGTACCTAGTTCAGAAATTGCCTCAATGCGTCCGAGACAAAAACCTGCCTCCACTGTACAAGGTTCCAAAATTGCCTCCAATGCATCAGATTCAGAAACCTGCACCCAACGTATCAGATTCAGAAAGTGTCTCACTGCATATGAATCAGAAACCAGACCCCACTTTATCAGATTCAAAAACTGACTCCAATGCATCAGATTCAGAAACCTACCTCCAATGGATCAGAATCTGACAACTGCCCCCAATGCAGCTGAATCAGAATCCTGTCTCCAATGTATCATAATCAGAAACTTGCCTCCAATGCAACAGATTCAGAAACCTGCACCCAATGTATCAGGTTTAGAAAGATTCCTATAATACAGAAGAATCCGAAACTTGCCTCGAATGCATCAGAATCAGAAACCTGACTCCAATGCAACAGATTCAGAAATCAACCTCCAATTCATCAGGTTGAGAAACGTGCCTCTAAGACAAAAGATTCAGAAACCTGACCCCAACGTATCAGATTCAGAAACTGCCTCCAATTCATCAGTTTCAGAAACTGCCTCCAATGTATCTGATTCAAAACCTGCCTCCGAAGGATCACATTCAGAAATCTGCCTTCAATGCATCAGATTCAGGAACCTGCCTCCAATGCAACAGATTCAGAAATTGCCTCGAAATCATCAGAATCAGGAACTGCCTCCAATGCATCAGGTTCAGAAACCTGCATCAGATGTATCAGATTCAGAATAGTGCCCCCAATGTATCAGATTCAGAAACTGCCCCCAATGCATCTGAATCAGAAATCTGCCTCCAATGTATCAGAATCAGAAACTTGCCTCCAATGCAACAGATTCAGAAACCTGCACCCAATGTATCAGGTTTAGAAAGATTCCTGTAATACAGCAGAATCCGACGCTTGCCTCCAATGCATCAGAATCAGAAACCTGCATCCAATGCATCAGATTCATAAACCTGCCTCCAATTCATCAGGTTAAGAAACGTGCCTCTAAGTCAAAAGATTCAGAAACCTGACCCCAACGTATCAGATTCAGAAACTGCCTCCAATTCATCAGTTTCAGAAACCGCCTACAATGTATCTGATTCAAAACCTGCCTCCCAAGGATCACATTCAGAAATCTGCCTTCAATGCATCAGATTCAGGAATCTGCCTCCAATGCAACAGATTCAGAAATTGCCTCGAAATCATCAGAATCAGGGAATGCCTCCAATGCATCAGGTTCAGAAACCTGCATCAGATGTATCAGATTCAGAATAGTGCCCCAAATGTATCAGA
Source organism: Carcharodon carcharias (assembly GCF_017639515.1). NCBI lineage: Eukaryota > Metazoa > Chordata > Chondrichthyes > Lamniformes > Lamnidae > Carcharodon > Carcharodon carcharias. The sequence continues at coordinate 155,334,711 of NC_054471.1, forward strand.
TTCAGAAACTGCCCCCAATGCATCTGAATCAGAAACCTGCCTCCAATGTATCAGAATCAGAAACTTGCCTCCAATGGAACAGATTCAGAAACCTGCACCCAATGTATCAGGTTTAGAAAGATTCCTCTAATACATCAGAATCCGACGCTTGCCTCCAATGCACCAGAATCAGAAACCAGCCTCCAACGCATCAGATTCAGAAACCTTCCCCCAGTTCATCAGATTCAGAAAACTGCCCCAAATGCATCAGATTCAGAAAACTGCCTCCAATGTATCAGATTCAGAAATTGCCTCCAATGCATAAGAATCAGAAAACTGCCAAAAAAGTGTCAGAATCAAATACCTGCCTCCTATGCAACAAAACAGAAACTTGCATAAAATGCATCAGATTCAGAAACCTGCCTCAAATGCATCAGGTTATGAAATGTGCCTCCAAGGCATAAGATTCTGAAACATATCCCCAACGTTTCAGATTCAGAGAGCTGCCGGCAATGCATCAGATTCAGGAAACTGCCTCCAATGCAACAGATTCAGAAATTGCCTCGAAATCATCAGAATCAGGGACTGCCTCCAATGCATCAGGTTCAGAAACATGCATCAGATGTATCAGATTCAGAATAGTGCCCCCAATGTATCAGATTCAGAAACTGCCCCCAATGCATCTGAATTAGAAATCTGCCTCCAATGTATCAGAATCAGAAACTTGCCTCCAATGCAACAGATTCAGAAACCTGCACCCAATGTATCAGGTTTACAAAGATTCCTGTAATACAGCAGAATCCGACGCTTGCCTCCAATGCATCAGAATCAGAAACCTGCCTCCAATGCATCAGATTCAGAAACCTGCCTCCAATTCATCAGGTTAAGAAACGTGCCTCTAAGTCAAAAGATTCAGAAACCTGACCCCAACGTATCAGATTCAGAAACTGCCTCCAATTCATCAGTTTCAGAAACTGCCTCCAATGTATCTGATTCAAAACCTGCCTCCCAAGGATCACATTCAGAAATCTGCCTTCAATGCATCAGATTCAGGAATCTGCCTCCAATGCAACAAATTCAGAAATTGCCTCGAAATCATCAGAATCAGGGAATGCCTCCAATGCATCAGGTTCAGAAACCTGCATCAGATGTATCAGATTCAGAATAGTGCCCCCAATGTATCAGATTCAGAAACTGCCCCCAATGCATCTGAATCAGAAACCTGCCTCCAATGTATCAGAATCAGAAACTTGCCTCCAATGCAACAGATTCAGAAACCTGCACCCAATGTATCAGGTTTAGAAAGATTCCTCTAATACATCAGAATCCGACGCTTGCCTCCAATGCACCAGAATCAGAAACCAGCCTCCAACGCATCAGATTCAGAAACCTTCCCCCAGTTCATCAGATTCAGAAAACTGCCCCCAATTTATCAGATTCAGAAAGTGCCTGCAATGCATAAGAATTAGAAACCTGCCAAAAAAGAGTCAGAATCAAATACCTGCCTCCTATGCAACAAAACAGAAACTTGCATAAAATGCATCAGATTCAGAAACCTGCCTCCAATTCATTAGGTTAAGAAACGTGCCTCTAAGTCAAAAGATTCAGAAACCTGACCCCAACATATCAGATTCAGAAACTGCCTCCAATTCATCAGTTTCAGAAACTGCCTCCAATGTATCTGATTCAAAACCTGCCTCCCAAGGATCTGATTCAGAAATCTGCCTTCAATGCATCAGATTCAGGAATCTGCCTCCAATGCAACAGATTCAGAAATTGCCTCGAAATCATCAGAATCAGGGAATGCCTCCAATGCATCAGGTTCATAAACCTGCATCAGATGTATCAGATTCAGAATAGTGCCCCAAATGTATCAGATTCAGAAACTGCCCCCAATGCATCTGAATCAGAAACCTGCCTCCAATGTATCAGAATCAGAAACTTGCCTCCAATGCAACAGATTCAGAAACCTGCACCCAATGTATCAGGTTTAGAAAGATTCCTCTAATACAGCAGAATCCGACGCTTGCCTCCAATGCATCAGAATCAGAAACCAGCCTCCAATGCATCAGATTCAGAAACCTTCCCCCAGTTCATCAGATTCAGAAAACTGCCTCCAATGCATCAGATTCAGAAAACTGCCTCCAATGTATCAGATTCAGAAATTGCCTCCAATGCATAAGAATCAGAAAACTGCCAAAAAAGAGTCAGAATCAAATACCTGCCTCCTATGCAACAAAACAGAAACTTGCATAAAATGCATCAGATTCAGAAACCTGCCTCAAATGCATCAGGTTATGAAATGTGCCTCCAAGGCATAAGATTCTGAAAGATATCCCCAACGTTTCAGATTCAGAGAGCTGCCGGCAATGCATCAGATTCAGGAACCTGCCTCCAATGCAACAGATTCAGAAAGTGCCTCGAAATCATCAGAATCAGGGACTGCCTCCAATGCATCAGGTTCAGAAACCTGCATCAGATGTATCAGATTCAGAATAGTGCCCCCAATGTATCAGATTCAGAAACTGCCCCCAATGCATCTGAATCAGAAACCTGCCTCCAATGTATCAGAATCAGAAACTTGCCTCCAATACAACAGATTCAGAAACCTGCACCCAATGTATCAGGTTTAGAAAGATTCCTCTAAATCAGCAGAATCCGACGCTTGCCTCCAATGCATCAGAATCAGAAACCTGCCTCCAATGCATCAGATTCAGAAACCTGCCTCCAATTCATTAGGTTAAGAAATGTGCCTCTAAGTCAAAAGATTCAGAAACCTGACCCCAACATATCAGATTCAGAAACTGCCTCCAATGCATCAGAATCAGAAATCTGCCTCCAATGCATCAGATTCAGAAACCTGCCCCTAATGTATCAGATTTAGATAGTGCCTCAATGCCTCTGAAACACAATCCTGCGTCCAATGCATAAGAATCAGAAACCTGGAAAAAAAGAGTCAGAATCAAATACCTGCCTCCTATGCAGCAAAACAGAAACTTGCATAAAATGCATCAGATTCAGAAACCTGCCTCAAATGCATCAGGTTAAGAAACGTGGCTCCACGGCATAAGATTCAGAAACATGTCCCCAGCGTATCAGATTCAGAAACTGCCTCCAATTCATCAGATTCAGAAAGCTGCCGGCAATGCATTAGATTCAGGAACCTGCCTCCAATGCAACAGATTCAGAAATATGCCTCGTTAACATCAGAATCAGGAACGGCCTCCAATGCAACAGGTTCAGAAACCAGCATCAAATGTATCAGATTCAGAATACATCATCCAATGCACCAGAATCAGAAACCTGCCTCCAATGCATCAGATTCAGAAACCTGCATCCAATGCATCAGATTCTGAAACCTGCACCCAACGTACCTAGTTCAGAAATTGCCTCAATGCGTCCGAGACAAAAACCTGCCTCCACTGTACAAGGTTCCAAAATTGCCTCCAATGCATCAGATTCAGAAACCTGCACCCAACGTATCAGATTCAGAAAGTGTCTCACTGCATATGAATCAGAAACCAGACCCCACTTTATCAGATTCAAAAACTGACTCCAATGCATCAGATTCAGAAACCTACCTCCAATGGATCAGAATCTGACAACTGCCCCCAATGCAGCTGAATCAGAATCCTGTCTCCAATGTATCATAATCAGAAACTTGCCTCCAATGCAACAGATTCAGAAACCTGCACCCAATGTATCAGGTTTAGAAAGATTCCTATAATACAGAAGAATCCGAAACTTGCCTCGAATGCATCAGAATCAGAAACCTGACTCCAATGCAACAGATTCAGAAATCAACCTCCAATTCATCAGGTTGAGAAACGTGCCTCTAAGACAAAAGATTCAGAAACCTGACCCCAACGTATCAGATTCAGAAACTGCCTCCAATTCATCAGTTTCAGAAACTGCCTCCAATGTATCTGATTCAAAACCTGCCTCCCAAGGATCACATTCAGAAATCTGCCTTCAATGCATCAGATTCAGGAACCTGCCTCCAATGCAACAGATTCAGAAATTGCCTCGAAATCATCAGAATCAGGGACTGCCTCCAATGCATCAGGTTCAGAAACCTGCATCAGATGTATCAGATTCAGAATAGTGCCCCCAATGTATCAGATTCAGAAACTGCCCCCAATGCATCTGAATCAGAAATCTGCCTCCAATGTATCAGAATCAGAAACTTGCCTCCAATGCAACAGATTCAGAAACCTGCAACCAATGTATCAGGTTTAGAAAGATTCCTGTAATACAGCAGAATCCGACGCTTGCCTCCAATGCATCAGAATCAGAAACCTGCATCCAATGCATCAGATTCAGAAACCTGCCTCCAATTCATCAGGTTAAGAAACGTGCCTCTAAGTCAAAAGATTCAGAAACCTGACCCCAACGTATCAGATTCAGAAACTGCCTCCAATTCATCAGTTTCAGAAACCGCCTACAATGTATCTGATTCAAAACCTGCCTCCCAAGGATCACATTCAGAAATCTGCCTTCAATGCATCAGATTCAGGAATCTGCCTCCAATGCAACAGATTCAGAAATTGCCTCGAAATCATCAGAATCAGGGAATGCCTCCAATGCATCAGGTTCAGAAACCTGCATCAGATGTATCAGATTCAGAATAGTGCCCCAAATGTATCAGATTCAGAAACTGCCCCCAATGCATCTGAATCAGAAACCTGCCTCCAATGTATCAGAATCAGAAACTTGCCTCCAATGGAACAGATTCAGAAACCTGCACCCAATGTATCAGGTTTAGAAAGATTCCTCTAATACATCAGAATCCGACGCTTGCCTCCAATGCACCAGAATCAGAAACCAGCCTCCAACGCATCAGATTCAGAAACCTTCCCCCAGTTCATCAGATTCAGAAAACTGCCCCCAATGCATCAGATTCAGAAAACTGCCTCCAATGTATCAGATTCAGAAATTGCCTCCAATGCATAAGAATCAGAAAACTGCCAAAAAAGTGTCAGAATCAAATACCTGCCTCCTATGCAACAAAACAGAAACTTGCATAAAATGCATCAGATTCAGAAACCTGCCTCAAATGCATCAGGTTATGAAATGTGCCTCCAAGGCATAAGATTCTGAAACATATCCCCAACGTTTCAGATTCAGAGAGCTGCCGGCAATGCATCAGATTCAGGAAACTGCCTCCAATGCAACAGATTCAGAAAGTGCCTCGAAATCATCAGAATCAGGGACTGCCTCCAATGCATCAGGTTCAGAAACCTGCATCAGATGTATCAGATTCAGTATAGTGCCCCCAATGTATCAGATTCAGAAACTGCCCCCAATGCATCTGAATCAGAAACCTGCCTCCAATGTATCAGAATCAGAAACTTGCCTCCAATACAACAGATTCAGAAACCTGCACCCAATGTATCAGGTTTAGAAAGATTACTGTAATACAGCAGAATCCGACGCTTGCCTCCAATGCATCAGAATCAGAAACCTGCCTCCAATGCATCAGATTCAGAAACCTGCCTCCAATTCATCAGGTTAAGAAACGTGCCTCTAAGTCAAAAGATTCAAAAACCTGAGCCCAACATATCAGATTCAGAAACTGCCTCCAATTCATCAGTTTCAGAAACTGCCTCCAATGTATCTGATTCAAAACCTGCCTCCCAAGGATCACATTCAGAAATCTGCCTTCAATGCATCAGATTCAGGAATCTGCCTCCAATGCAACAGATTCAGAAATTGCCTCGAAATCATCAGAATCAGGGACTGCCTCCAATGCATCAGGTTCAGAAACCTGCATCAGATGTATCAGATTCAGAATATTGCCCCCAATGTATCAGATTCAGAAACTGCCCCCAATGCATCTGAATCAGAAAACTGCCTCCAATGTATCAGAATCAGAAACTTGCCTCCAATGGAACAGATTCAGAAACCTGCACCCAATGTATCAGGTTTAGAAAGATTCCTATAATACGAAGAATCTGACACTTGCCTCGAATGCTTCAGAATCAGAATCCTGACTCCAATGCAACAGATTCAGAAATCAACCTCCAATTCATCAGGTTGAGAAACGTGCCTCTAAGACAAAAGATTCATAAACCTGACCCCAACGTATCAGATTCAGAAACTGCCTCCAATTCATCAGTTTCAGAAACTGCCTCCAATGTATCTGATTCAAAACCTGCCTCCCAAGGATCACATTCAGAAATCTGCCTTCAATGCATCAGATTCAGGAATCTGCCTCCAATGCAACAGATTCAGAAATTGCCTCGAAATCATCAGAATCAGGGAATGCCTCCAATGCATCAGGTTCAGAAACCTGCATCAGATGTATCAGATTCAGAATAGTGCCCCCAATGTATCAGATTCAGAAACTGCCCCCAATGCATCTGAATCAGAAACCTGCCTCCAATGTATCAGAATCAGAAACTTGCCTCCAATGCAACAGATTCAGAAACCTGCACCCAATGTATCAGGTTTAGAAAGATTCCTCTAATACATCAGAATCCGACACTTGCCTCCAATGCACCAGAATCAGAAACCAGCCTCCAACGCATCAGATTCAGAAACCTTCCCCCAGTTCATCAGATTCAGAAAACTGCCCCCAATGCATCAGATTCAGAAAACTGCCTCCAATGTATCAGATTCAGAAATTGCCTCCAATGCATAAGAATCAGAAAACTGCCAAAAAAGTGTCAGAATCAAATACCTGCCTCCTATGCAACAAAACAGAAACTTGCATAAAATGCATCAGATTCAGAAACCTGGCTCAAATGCATCAGGTTATGAAATGTGCCTCCAAGGCATAAGATTCTGAAACATATCCCCAACGTTTCAGATTCAGAGAGCTGCCGGCAATGCATCAGATTCAGGAAACTGCCTCCAATGCAACAGATTCAGAAAGTGCCTCGAAATCATCAGAATCAGGGACTGCCTCCAATGCATCAGGTTCAGAAACCTGCATCAGATGTATCAGATTCAGTATAGTGCCCCCAATGTATCAGATTCAGAAACTACCCCCAATGCATCTGAATCAGAAACCTGCCTCCAATGTATCAGAATCAGAAACTTGCCTCCAATACAACAGATTCAGAAACCTGCACCCAATGTATCAGGTTTAGAAAGATTACTGTAATACAGCAGAATCCGACGCTTGCCTCCAATGCATCAGAATCAGAAACCTGCCTCCAATGCATCAGATTCAGAAACCTGCCTCCAATTCATCAGGTTAAGAAACGTGCCTCTAAGTCAAAAGATTCAAAAACCTGAGCCCAACATATCAGATTCAGAAACTGCCTCCAATTCATCAGTTTCAGAAACTGCCTCCAATGTATCTGATTCAAAACCTGCCTCCCAAGGATCACATTCAGAAATCTGCCTTCAATGCATCAGATTCAGGAATCTGCCTCCAATGCAACAGATTCAGAAATTGCCTCGAAATCATCAGAATCAGGGAATGCCTCCAATGCATCAGGTTCAGAAACCTGCATCAGATGTATCAGATTCAGAATAGTGCCCCAAATGTATCAGATTCAGAAACTGCCCCCAATGCATCTGAATCAGAAACCTGCCTCCAATGTATCAGAATCAGAAACTTGCCTCCAATGCAACAGATTCAGAAACCTGCACCCAATGTATCAGGTTTAGAAAGATTCCTCTAATACATCAGAATCCGACGCTTGCCTCCAATGCACCAGAATCAGAAACCAGCCTCCAACGCATCAGATTCAGAAACCTTCCCCCAGTTCATCAGATTCAGAAAACTGCCCCCAATGCATCAGATTCAGAAAACTGCCTCCAATGTATCAGATTCAAAAATTGCCTCCAATGCATAAGAATCAGAAAACTGCCAAAAAAGTGTCAGAATCAAATACCTGCCTCCTATGCAACAAAACAGAAACTTGCATAAAATGCATCAGATTCAGAAACCTGCCTCAAATGCATCAGGTTATGAAATGTGCCTCCAAGGCATAAGATTCTGAAACATATCCCCAACGTTTCAGATTCAGAGAGCTGCCGGCAATGCATCAGATTCAGGAAACTGCCTCCAATGCAACAGATTCAGAAAGTGCCTCGAAATCATCAGAATCAGGGACTGCCTCCAATGCATCAGGTTCAGAAACCTGCATCAGATGTATCAGATTCAGTATAGTGCCCCCAATGTATCAGATTCAGAAACTACCCCCAATGCATCTGAATCAGAAACCTGCCTCCAATGTATCAGAATCAGAAACTTGCCTCCAATGCAACAGATTCAGAAATTGCCTCGAAATCATCAGAATCAGGGAATGCCTCCAATGCATCAGGTTCAGAAACCTGCATCAGATGTATCAGATTCAGAATAGTGCCCCCAATGTATCAGATTCAGAAACTGCCCCCAATGCATCTGAATCAGAAACCTGCCTCCAATGTATCAGAATCAGAAACTTGCCTCCAATGCAACAGATTCAGAAACCTGCACCCAATGTATCAGGTTTAGAAAGATTCCTCTAATACATCAGAATCCGACACTTGCCTCCAATGCACCAGAATCAGAAACCTGCCTCCAATGCATCAGATTCAGAAACCTGCCTCCAATTCATCAGGTTAAGAAACGTGCCTCTAAGTCAAAAGATTCAAAAACCTGAGCCCAACATATCAGATTCAGAAACTGCCTCCAATTCATCAGTTTCAGAAACTGCCTCCAATGTATCTGATTCAAAACCTGCCTCCCAAGGATCACAATTAGAAATCTGCCTTCAATGCATCAGATTCAGGAATCTACCTCCAATGCAACAGATTCAGAAATTGCCTCGAAATCATCAGAATCAGGGACTGCCTCCAATGCATCAGGTTCAGAAACCTGCATCAGATGTATCAGATTCAGAATATTGCCCCCAATGTATCAGATTCAGAAACTGCCCCCAATGCATCTGAATCAGAAAACTGCCTCCAATGTATCAGAATCAGAAACTTGCCTCCAATGCAACAGATTCAGAAACCTGCACCCAATGTATCAGGTTTAGAAAGATTCCTATAATACAGAAGAATCTGACACTTGCCTCGAATGCATCAGAATCAGAAACCTGACTCCAATGCAACAGATTCAGAAATCAACCTCCAATTCATCAGGTTGAGAAACGTGCCTCTAAGACAAAAGATTCAGAAACCTGACCCCAACGTATCAGATTCAGAAACTGCCTCCAATTCATCAGTTTCAGAAACTGCCTCCAATGTATCTGATTCAAAACCTGGCTCCCAAGGATCAGATTCAGAAATCTGCCTTCAATGCATCAGATTCAGAAACCTGCCTCCAAGGCAACAGATTCAGAAATTGCCTCGAAATCATCAGAATCAGGTAATGCCTCCAATGCATCAGGATCAGAAACCTGCATCAGATGTATCAGATTCAGAATAGTGCCCCAAATGTATCAGATTCAGAAACTGCCACCAATGCATCTGAATCAGAAACCTGCCTCCAATGTATCAGAATCAGAAACTTGCCTCCAATGCAACAGATTCAGAAACCTGCACCCAATGTATCAGGTTTAGAAAGATTCCTCTAATACAGCAGAATCCGACGCTTGCCTCCAATGCATCAGAATCAGAAACTAGCCTCCAATGCATCAGATTCAGAAACCTTCCCCCAGTTCATCAGATTCAGAAAACTGCCTCCAATGCATCAGATTCAGAAAACTGCCCCCAATGTATCAGATTCAGAAAGTGCCTCCAATGCATAAGAATCAGAAACCTGCCAAAAAAGAGTCAGAATCAAATACCTGCCTCCTATGCAACAAAACAGAAACTTGCATAAAATGCATCAGATTCAGAAACCTGCCTCAAATGCATCAGGTTATGAAACGTGCCTCCAAGGCATAAGATTCTGAAACATGTCCCCAACGTATTGGATTCAGAAAGCTGCCGGCAATGCATCAGATTCAGGAACCTGCCTCCAATGCAACAGATTCAGAAATTGCCTCGAAATCATCAGAATCAGGGACTGCCTCCAATGCATCAGGTTCAGAAACCTGCATCAGATGTATCAGATTCAGAATAGTGCCCCCAATGTATCAGATTCAGAAACTGCCCCCAATGCATCTGAATCAGAAATCTGCCTCCAATGTATCAGAATCAGAAACTTGCCTCCAATGCAACAGATTCAGAAACCTGCACCCAATGTATCAGGTTTACAAAATTCCTGTAATACAGCAGAATCCGACGCTTGCCTCCAATGCATCAGAATCAGAAACCTGCCTCCCATGCATCAGAATCAGATAGCTGCCTCCAATTCATCAGGTTAAGAAACGTGCCTCTAAGTCAAAAGATTCAGAAAACTGACGCCAACTTAGCAGATTCGGAAACTGCCTCCAATTCATCAGTTTCAGAAACTGCCTCCAATGTATCTGATTCAAAACCTGCCTCCCAAGGATCTGATTCAGAAATCTGCCTTCAATGCATCAGATTCAGGATTCTGCCTCCAATGCAACAGATTCAGAAATTGCCACGAAATCATCAGAATCAGGGGCTGCCTCCAATGCATCAGGTTCAGAAACCTGCATCAGATGTATCAGATTCAGAATAGTGCCCCCAATGTATCAGATTCAGAAACTGCCCCCAATGCATCTGAATCAGAAACCTGCCTCCAATGTATCAGAATCAGAAACTTGCCTCCAATGCAACAGATTCAGAAACCTGCACCCAATGTATCAGGTTTAGAAAGATTCCTGTAATACAGCAGAATCCGACGCTTCCCTCCAATGCATCAGAATCAGAAACCTGCCTCCAATGCATCAGATTCAGAAACCTTCCCCCAGTTCTTCAGATTCAGAAAACTGCCTCCAATGCATCACATTCAGAACACTGCCCCCAATGTATCAGATTCAGAAAGTGCCTCCAATGCATAAGAATCAAAAACCTGCCAAATAAAGAGTCAGAATCAAGTACCTGCCTCCTATGCAACAAAACAGAAACTACCATAAAATGCATCAGATTCAGAAAGCTGCCTCAAATGCATCAGGTTATGAAACGTGCCTCCAAGGCATAAGATTCTGAAACATGTCCCCAACCTATCAGATTCAGAAAGCTGCCGGCAATGCATCAGATTCAGGAACCTGCCTCCAATGCAACAGATTCAGAAACATGCCTCGTTGGATCAGAATCAGGAACGGCCTCCAATGCATCAGGTTCATAAACCTGCATCAAATGTATCAGATTCAGAATACTTCATCCATTGCACCAGAATCAGAAACCTGCTTCCATTGGATCAGATTCAGGAACCTTAATTCAAAGTGTCAGATTCAGAAACATGCCGCCAATGCATCAGATTCAGAAACCTGCCTCCAATGCATCAGATTCTGAAACCTGCACCCAACGTACCAGGTTCAGAAAGTGCCTCAATGCGTCCGAGTCAAAAACCTGCCTCCAATGAACATGGTTCCGAAATTGCCTCCAATGCATCAGATTCAAAATTCTGCCCCCAACGTATCAGATTCAGAAAGTGTCTCACTGCATATCAATTAGAAACCAGACCCCACTGTATCAGATTCAGAAACTGCCTCCAATACATCAGATTCAGAAACCTACCTCCAATGCATCAGCATCTGACAACTGTCCCCAATGCATCTGAATCAGAAACTTGCCTCCCATGTATCAGAATGAGAAACTTGCCTCCAATGCAACAGATTCAGAAACCTGCACACAATGTATCAGGTTTAGAATGATTCCTCTAATACAGCAGAATCTGACGCTTGCCTCCTATGAATCAGAATCAGAAACCTGCCTCCAATGCATCAGATTCAGAAACCTGCCTCCAATGGATCAGATTCTGAAACCAGCACCCAACGTACCAGGTTCAGAAAGTGCCTCAATGCGTCCGAGTCAAAAACCTGCCTCCAATGTACATGGTCCCGAAATTGCCTCCAATGCATCAGATTCAGAAACCTGCCCCCAACGTATCAGATTCAGAAAGTGTCTAAACTGCATATGAATCAGAAACCAGACCCCACTGTATCAGATTCAGAAACTACCTCCAATGCATCAGATTCAGAAACCTACCTCCAATGCATCAGCATCTGACAACTGTCCCCAATGCATCTGAATCAGAAACTTGCCTCCAATGTATCAGAATCAGAAACTTGCCTCCAATGCAACAGATTCAGAAAGCTGCACCCAATGTATCAGGTTTAGAAAGATTCCTCTAATACAGCAGAATCTGACACTTACCTCCAATGCATCAGAATCAGAAACCTGCCTCCAATGCATAGGATTCATAAACCTGCCTCCAATTCATCAGGTTAAGAAATGTGCCTCTAAGTCAAAAGATTCAGAAACCTGACACCAACGTATCAGATTCAGAAACTGCCTCCAATTCATCAGTTTCAGAAACTGCCTCCAATGTATCTGATTCAAAACCTGCCTCCCAAGGATCACATTCAGAAATCTGCCTTCAATGCATCAGATTCAGAAATTGCCTCGAAATCATCAGAATCAGGGACTGCCTCCAATGCATCAGGTTCAGAAACCTGCATCAGATGTATCAGATTCAGAATATTGCCCCCAATGTATCAGATTCAGAAACTGCCCCCAATGCATCTGAATCAGAAACATGCCTCCAATGTATCAGAATCGGAAACTTGCCTCCAATCCAACAGATTCAGAAACCTGCACCCAATGTATCAGGTTTAGAAAGATTCCTCTAATACAGCAGAATCCGACGCTTGCCTCCAATGCATCAGAACCAGAAACCAGCCTCCAATGCATCAGATTCAGAAACCTTCCCCCAGTTCATCAGATTCAGAAAACTGCCTCCAATGCATCAGATTCAGAAAACTGCCTCCAATGTATCAGATTCAGAAATTGCCTCCAATGCATAAGAATCAGAAAACTGCCAAAAAAGAGTCAGAATCAAATACCTGCCTCCTATGCAACAAAACAGAAACTTGCATAAAATGCATCAGATTCAGAAACCTGCCTCAAATGCATCAGGTTATGAAATGTGCCTCCAAGGCATAAGATTCTGAAACATATCCTCAACGTTTCAGATTCAGAGAGCTGCCGGCAATGCATCAGATTCAGGAACCTGCCTCCAATGCAACAGATTCAGAAAGTGCCTCGAAATCATCAGAATCAGGGACTGCCTCTAATGCATCAGGTTCAGAAACCTGCATCAGATGTATCAGATTCAGAATAGTGCCCCCAATGTATCAGATTCAGAAACTGCCCCCAATGCATCTGAATCAGAAACCTGCCTCCAATGTATCAGAATCAGAAACTTGCCTCCAATACAACAGATTCAGAAACCTGCACCCAATGTATCAGGTTTAGAAAGATTACTGTAATACAGCAGAATCCGACGCTTGCCTCCAATGCATCAGAATCAGAAACCTGCCTCCAATGCATCAGATTCAGAAACCTGCCTCCAATTCATTAGGTTAAGAAACGTGCCTCTAAGTCAAAAGATTCAGAAACCTGACCCCAACATATCAGATTCAGAAACTGCCTCCAATTCATCAGTTTCAGAAACTGTCTCCAATGTATCTTATTCAAAACCTGCCTCCCAAGGATCTGATTCAGAAATCTGCCTTCAATGCATCAGATTCAGGAATCTGCCTCCAATGCAACAGATTCAGAAATTGCCTCGAAATCATCAGAATCAGGGACTGCCTCCAATGCATCAGGTTCAGAAACCTGCATCAGATGTATCAGATTCAGAATATTGCCCCCAATGTATCAGATTCAGAAACTGCCCCCAATGCATCTGAATCAGAAAACTGCCTCCAATGTATCAGAATCAGAAACTTGCCTCCAATGCAACAGATTCAGAAACCTGCACCCAATGTATCAGGTTTAGAAAGATTCCTATAATACAGAAGAATCTGACACTTGCCTCGAATGCATCAGAATCAGAAACCTGACTCCAATGCAACAGATTCAGAAATCAACCTCCAATTCATCAGGTTGAGAAACGTGCCTCTAAGACAAAAGATTCAGAAACCTGACCCCAACGTATCAGATTCAGAAACTGCCTCCAAATCATCAGTTTCAGAAACTGCCTCCAATGTATCTGATTCAAAACCTGCCTCCCAAGGATCACATTCAGAAATCTGCCTTCAATGCATCAGATTCAGGAATCTGCCTCCAATGCAACAGATTCAGAAATTGCCTCGAAATCATCAGAATCAGGGAATGCCTCCAATGCATCAGGTTCAGAAACCTGCATCAGATGTATCAGATTCAGAATTGTGCCCCAAATGTATCAGATTCAGAAACTGCCCCCAATGCATCTGAATCAGAAACCTGCCTCCAATGTATCAGAATCAGAAACTTGCCTCCAATGCAACAGATTCGGAAACCTGCACCCAATGTATCAGGTTTAGAAAGATTCCTCTAATACAGCAGAATCCAACGCTTGCCTCCAATGCATCAGAATCAGAAACCAGCCTCCAATGCATCAGATTCAGAAACCTTCCCCCAGTTCATCAGATTCAGAAAACTGCCTCCAATGCATCAGATTCAGAAAACTGCCTCCAATGTATCAGATTCAGAAATTGCCTCCAATGCATAAGAATCAGAAAACTGCCAAAAAAGAGTCAGAATCAAATACCTGCCTCCTATGCAACAAAACAGAAACTTGCATAAAATGCATCAGATTCAGAAACCTGCCTCAAATGCATCAGGTTATGAAATGTGCCTCCAAGGCATAAGATTCTGAAAGATATCCCCAACGTTTCAGATTCAGAGAGCTGCCGGCAATGCATCAGATTCAGGAACCTGCCTCCAATGCAACAGATTCAGAAAGTGCCTCGAAATCATCAGAATCAGGGACTGCCTCCGATGCATCAGGTTCAGAAACCTGCATCAGATATATCAGATTCAGTATAGTGCCCCCAATGTATCAGATTCAGAAACTGCCCCCAATGCATCTGAATCAGAAACCTGCCTCCAATGTATCAGAATCAGAAACTTGCCTCCAATACAACAGATTCAGAAACCTGCACCCAATGTATCAGGTTTAGAAAGATTACTGTAATACAGCAGAATCCGACGCTTGCCTCCAATGCATCAGAATCAGAAACCTGCCTCCAATGCATCAGATTCAGAAACCTGCCTCCAATTCATTAGGTTAAGAAACGTGCCTCTAAGTCAAAAGATTCAGAAACCTGACCCCAACATATCAGATTCAGAAACTGCCTCCAATTCATCAGTTTCAGAAACTGTCTCCAATGTATCTTATTCAAAACCTGCCTCCCAAGGATCTGATTCAGAAATCTGCCTTCAATGCATCAGATTCAGGAATCTGCCTCCAATGCAACAGATTCAGAAATTGCCTCGAAATCATCAGAATCAGGGACTGCCTCCAATGCATCAGGTTCAGAAACCTGCATCAGATGTATCAGATTCAGAATATTGCCCCCAATGTATCAGATTCAGAAACTGCCCCCAATGCATCTGAATCAGAAAACTGCCTCCAATGTATCAGAATCAGAAACTTGCCACCAATGCAACAGATTCAGAAACCTGCACCCAATGTATCAGGTTTAGAAAGATTCCTATAATACAGAAGAATCTGACACTTGCCTCGAATGCATCAGAATCAGAAACCTGACTCCAATGCAACAGATTCAGAAATCAACCTCCAATTCATCAGGTTGAGAAACGTGCCTCTAAGACAAAAGATTCAGAAACCTGACCCCAACGTATCAGATTCAGAAACTGCCTCCAATTCATCAGTTTCAGAAACTGCCTCCAATGTATCTGATTCAAAACCTGCCTCCCAAGGATCACATTCAGAAATCTGCCTTCAATGCATCAGATTCAGGAATCTGCCTCCAATGCAACAGATTCAGAAATTGCCTCGAAATCATCAGAATCAGGGAATGCCTCCAATGCATCAGGTTCAGAAACCTGCATCAGATGTATCAGATTCAGAATAGTGCCCCAAAAGTATCAGATTCAGAAACTGCCCCCAATGCATCTGAATCAGAAACCTGCCTCCAATGTATCAGAATCAGAAACTTGCCACCAATGCAACAGATTCAGAAACCTGCACCCAAAGTATCAGGTTTAGAAAGATTCCTATAATACAGAAGAATCTGACACTTGCCTCGAATGCATCAGAATCAGAAACCTGACTCCAATGCAACAGATTCAGAAATCAACCTCCAATTCATCAGGTTGAGAAACGTGCCTCTAAGACAAAAGATTCAGAAACCTGCACCCAATGTATCAGGTTTAGAAAGATTCCTGTAATGCAGCAGAATCCGACGCTTGCCTCCAATGCATCAGAATCAGAAACCAGCCTCCAATGCATCAGATTCAGAAACCTTCCCCCAGTTCATCAGATTCAGAAAACTGCCTCCAGTGCATCAGATTCAGAAAACTGCCCCCAATGTATCAGATTCAGAAAGTGCCTCCAATGCATAAGAATCAGAAACCTGCCAAAAAAGAGTCAGAATCAAATACCTGCCTCCTATGCAACAAAACAGAAACTTGCATAAAATGCATCAGATTCAGAAACCTGCCTCAAATGCATCAGGTTATGAAACGTGCCTCCAAGGCATAAGATTCTGAAACATGTCCCCACCGTATTGGATTCAGAAAGCTGCCGGCAATGCATCAGATTCAGGAACCTGCCTCCAATGCAACAGATTCAGAAATTGCCTCGAAATCATCAGAATCAGGGACTGCCTCCAATGCATCAGGTTCAGAAACCTGCATCAGATGTATCAGATTCAGAATAGTGCCCCCAATGTATCAGATTCAGAAACTGCCCCCAATGCATCTGAATCAGAAATCTGCCTCCAATGTATCAGAATCAGAAACTTGCCTCCAATGCAACAGATTCAGAAACCTGCACCCAATGTATCAGGTTTAGAAAGATTCCTATAATACAGAAGAATCTGACACTTGCCTCGAATGCATCAGAATCAGAAACCTGACTCCAATGCAACAGATTCAGAAATCAACCTCCAATTCATCAGGTTGAGAAACGTGCCTCTAAGACAAAAGATTCAGAAACCTGACCCCAACGTATCAGATTTAGAAACTGCCTCCAATTCATCAGTTTCAGAAACTGCCTCCAATGTATCTGATTCAAAACCTGCCTCCCAAGGAACAGATTCAGAAATCTGCCTTCAATGCATCAGATTCAGAAACCTGCCTCCAATGCAACAGATTCAGAAATTGCCTCGAAATCATCAGAATCAGGGACTGCCTCCAATGCATCAGGTTCAGAAACCTGCATCAGATGTATCAGATTCGGAATAGTGCCCCCAATGTATCAGATTCAGAAACTTGCCTCCAATCCAACAGATTCAGAAACCTGCACCCAATGTATCAGGTTTAGAAAGATTCCTCTAATACAGCAGAATCCGACGCTTGCCTCCAATGCATCAGAATCAGAAACCAGCCTCCAATGCATCAGATTCAGAAACCTTCCCCCAGTTCATCAGATTCAGAAAACTGCCTCCAGTGCATCAGATTCAGAAAACTGCCCCCAATGTATCAGATTCAGAAAGTGCCTCCAATGCATAAGAATCAGAAACCTGCCAAAAAAGAGTCAGAATCAAATACCTGCCTCCTATGCAACAAAACAGAAGCTTGCATAAAATGCATCAGATTCAGAAACCTGCCTCAAATGCATCAGGTTATGAAACGTGCCTCCAAGGCATAAGATTCTGAAACATGTCCCCACCGTATTGGATTCAGAAAGCTGCCGGCAATGCATCAGATTCAGGAACCTGCCTCCAATGCAACAGATTCAGAAATTGCCTCGAAATCATCAGAATCAGGGACTGCCTCCAATGCATCAGGTTCAGAAACCTGCATCAGATGTATCAGATTCAGAATAGTGCCCCCAATGTATCAGATTCAGAAACTGCCCCCAATGCATCTGAATCAGAAATCTGCCTCCAATGTATCAGAATCAGAAACTTGCCTCCAATGCAACAGATTCAGAAACCTGCACCCAATGTATCAGGTTTACAAAGATTCCTGTAATACAGCAGAATCCGACGCTTGCCTCCAATGCATCAGAATCAGAAACCTGCCTCCCATGCATCAGATTCAGAAAGCTGCCTCCAATTCATCAGGTTAAGAAACGTGCCTCTAAGTCAAAAGATTCAGAAAACTGACGCCAACTAAGCAGATTCGGAAACTGCCTCCAATTCATCAGTTTCAGAAACTGCCTCCAATGTATCTGATTCAAAACCTGCCTCCCAAGGATCTGATTCAGAAATCTGCCTTCAATGCATCAGATTCAGGATTCTGCCTCCAATGCAACAGATTCAGAAATTGCCTCGAAATCATCAGAATCAGGGACTGCCTCCAATGCATCAGGTTCAGAAACCTGCATCAGATGTATCAGATTCAGAATAGTGCCCCCAATGTATCAGATTCAGAAACTGCCCCCAATGCATCTGAATCAGAAACCTGCCTCCAATGTATCAGAATCAGAAACTTGCCTCCAATGCAACAGATTCAGAAACCTGCACCCAATGTATCAGGTTTAGAAAGATTCCTGTAATACAGCAGAATCCGACGCTTCCCTCCAATGCATCAGAATCAGAAACCTGCCTTCAATGCATCAGATTCAGAAACCTTCCCCCAGTTCTTCAGATTCAGAAAACTGCCTCCAATGCATCAGATTCAGAACACTGCCCCCAATGTATCAGATTCAGAAAGTGCCTCCAATTCATCAGTTTCAGAAACTGCCTCCAATTTATCTGATTCAAAACCTGCCTCCCAAGGATCACATTCAGAAATCTGCCTTCAATGCATCACATTCAGGATTCTGCCTCCAATGCAACAGATTCAGAAATTGCCTCGAAATCATCAGAATCAGGGACTGCCTCCAATGCATCAGGTTCAGAAACCTGCATCAGATGTATCAGATTCAGAATATTGCCCCCAATGTATCAGATTCAGAAACTGCCCCCAATGCATCTGAATCAGAAAACTGCCTCCAATGTATCAGAATCAGAAACTTGCCTCCAACGCAACAGATTCAGAAACCTGCACCCAATGTATCAGGTTTAGAAAGATTCCTATAATACAGAAGAATCTGACACTTGCCTCGAATGCATCAGAATCAGAAACCTGACACCAATGCAACAGATTCAGAAATCAACCTCCAAATCATCAGGTTGAGAAACGTGCCTCTAAGACAAAAGATTAAGAAACCTGACCCCAACGTATCAGATTCAGAAACTGCCTCCAATTCATCAGTTTCAGAAACTGCCTCCAATGTATCTGATTCAAAACCTGCCTCCCAAGGATCAGATTCAGAAATCTGCCTTCAATGCATCAGATTCAGAAACCTGCCTCCAATGCAACAGATTCAGAAATAGCCTCGAAATCATCAGAATCAGGGACTGCCTCCAATGCATCAGGTTCAGAAACCTGCATCAGATGTATCAGATTCGGAATAGTGCCCCCAATGTATCAGATTCAGAAACTGCCCCCAATGCATCTGAATCAGAAACCTGCCTCCAATGTATCAGAATCAGAAACTTGCCTCCAATCCAACAGATTCAGAAACCTGCACCCAATGTATCAGGTTTAGAAAGATTCCTCTAATACAGCAGAATCCGACGCTTGCCTCCAATGCATCAGAATCAGAAACCAGCCTCCAATGCATCAGATTCAGAAACCTTCCCCCAGTTCATCAGATTCAGAAAACTGCCTCCAATGCATCAGATTCAGAAAACTGAACCAATGTACCAGATTCAGAAAGTGCCTCCAATGCATAAGAATCAGAAACCTGCCAAAAAAGAGTCAGAATCAAATACCTGCCTCCTATGCAACAAAACAGAAACTTGCATAAAATGCATCAGATTCAGAAACCTGCCTCAAATGCATCAGGTTATGAAACGTGCCTCCAAGGCATAAGATTCTGAAACATGTCCCCACCGTATTGGATTCAGAAAGCTGCCGGCAATGCATCAGATTCAGGAACCTGCCTCCAATGCAACAGATTCAGAAATTGCCTCGAAATCATCAGAATCAGGGACTGCCTCCAATGCATCAGGTTCAGAAACCTGCATCAGATGTATCAGATTCAGAATAGTGCCCCCAATGTATCAGATTCAGAAACTGCCCCCAATGCATCTGAATCAGAAATCTGCCTCCAATGTATCAGAATCAGAAACTTGCCTCCAATGCAACAGATTCAGAAACCTGCACCCAATGTATCAGGTTTACAAAGATTCCTGTAATACAGCAGAATCCGACGGTTGCCTCCAATGCATCAGAATCAGAAACCCGCCTCCCATGCATCAGATTCAGAAAGCTGCCTCCAATTCATCAGGTTAAGAAACGTGCCTCTAAGTCAAAAGATTCAGAAAACTGACGCCAACTTAGCAGATTCGGAAACTGCCTCCAATTCATCAGTTTCAGAAACTGCCTCCAATGTATCTGATTCAAAACCTGCCTCCCAAGGATCTGATTCAGAAATCTGCCTTCAATGCATCAGATTCAGGATTCTGGCTCCAATGCAACAGATTCAGAAATTGCCTCGAAATCATCAGAATCAGGGACTGCCTCCAATGCATCAGGTTCAGAAACCTGCATCAGATGTATCAGATTCAGAATAGTGCCCCCAATGTATCAGATTCAGAAACTGCCCCCAATGCATCTGAATCAGAAACCTGCCTCCAATGTATCAGAATCAGAAACTTGCCTCCAATGCAACAGATTCAGAAACCTGCACCCAAAGTATCAGGTTTAGAAAGATTCCTGTAATACAGCAGAATCCGACGCTTCCCACCAATGCATCAGAATCAGAAACCTGCCTCCAATGCATCAGATTCAGAAACCTTCCCCCAGTTCTTCAGATTCAGAAAACTGCCTCCAATGCATCAGATTCAGAACACTGCCCCCAATGTATCAGATTCAGAAAGTGCCTCCAATTCATCAGTTTCAGAAACTGCTTCCAATGTATCTGATTCAAAACCTGCCTCCCAAGGTTCAGATTCAGAAATCTGCCTTCAGTGCATCAGATTCAGGAATCTGCCTCCAATGCAACAGATTCAGAAATTGCCTCGAAATCATCAGAATCAGGGAATGCCTCCAATGCATCAGGTTCAGAAACCTGCATCAGATGTATCAGATTCAGAATAGTGCCCCAAATGTATCAGATTCAGAAACTGCCCCCAATGCAACTGAATCAGAAACCTGCCTCCAATGTATCAGAATCAGAAACTTGCCTCCAATGCAACAGATTCAGAAACCTGCACCCAATGTATCAGGTTTAGAAAGATTCCTCTAATAAACAGAATCCGACGCTTGCCTCCAATGCATCAGAATCAGAAACCAGCCTCCAATGCATCAGATTCAGAAACCTTCCCCCAGTTCATCAGATTCAGAAAACTGCCTCCAATGCATCAGATTCAGAAAACTGCCTCCAATGTATCAGATTCAGAAAATGCCTCCAATGCATAAGAATCAGAAAACTGCCAAAAAAGAGTCAGAATCAAATACCTGCCTCCTATGCAACAAAACAGAAACTTGCATAAAATGCATCAGATTCAGAAACCAGGCTCAAATGCATGAGGTTATGAAATCTGCCTCCAAGGCATAAGATTCTGAAACATATCCCCAACGTTTCAGATTCAGAGAGCTGCCGGCAATGCATCAGATTCAGGAACCTGCCTCCAATGCAACAGATTCAGAAAGTGCCTCGAAATCATCAGAATCAGGGACTGCCTCCAATGCATCAGGTTCAGAAACCTGCATCAGATGTATCAGATTCAGTATAGTGCCCCCAATGTATCAGATTCAGAAACTGCCCCCAATGCATCTGAATCAGAAACCTGCCTCCAATGTATCAGAATCAGAAACTTGCCTCCAATGCAACAGATTCAGAAACCTGCACCCAATGTATCAGGTTTAGAAAGATTCCTCTAATACAGCAGAATCCGACGCTTGCCTCCAATGCATCAGAATCAGAAACCAGCCTCCAATGCATCAGATTCAGAAACCTTCCCCCAGTTCATCAGATTCAGAAAACTGCCTCCAATGCATCAGATTCAGAAAACTGAACCAATGTATCAGATTCAGAAAGTGCCTCCAATGCATAAGAATCAGAAACCTGCCAAAAAAGAGTCAGAATCAAATACCTGCCTCCTATGCAACAAAACAGAAACTTGCATATAATGCATCAGATTCAGAAACCTGCCTCAAATGCATCATGTTATGAAACGTGCCTCCAAGGCATAAGATTCTGAAACATGTCCCCACCGTATTGGATTCAGAAAGCTGCCGGCAATGCATCAGATTCAGGAACCTGCCTCCAATGCAACAGATTCAGAAATTGCCTCGAAATCATCAGAATCAGGGACTGCCTCCAATGCATCAGGTTCAGAAACCTGCATCAGATGTATCAGATTCAGAATAGTGCCCCCAATGTATCAGATTCAGAAACTGCCCCCAATGCATCTGAATCAGAAATCTGCCTCCAATGTATCAGAATCAGAAACTTGCCTCCAATGCAACAGATTCAGAAACCTGCACCCAATGTATCAGGTTTACAAAGATTCCTGTAATACAGCAGAATCCGACGGTTGCCTCCAATGCATCAGAATCAGAAACCTGCCTCCCATGCATCAGATTCAGAAAGCTGCCTCCAATTCATCAGGTTAAGAAACGTGCCTCTAAGTCAAAAGATTCAGAAAACTGACGCCAACTTAGCAGATTCGGAAACTGCCTCCAATTCATCAGTTTCAGAAACTGCCTCCAATGTATCTGATTCAAAACCTGCCTCCCAAGGATCTGATTCAGAAATCTGCCTTCAATGCATCAGATTCAGGATTCTGCCTCCAATGCAACAGATTCAGAAATTGCCTCGAAATCATCAGAATCAGGGACTGCCTCCAATGCATCAGGTTCAGAAACCTGCATCAGATGTATCAGATTCAGAATAGTGCCCCCAATGTATCAGATTCAGAAACTGCCCCCAATGCATCTGAATCAGAAACCTGCCTCCAATGTATCAGAATCAGAAACTTGCCTCCAATGCAACAGATTCAGAAACCTGCACCCAATGTATCAGGTTTAGAAAGATTCCTGTAATACAGCAGAATCCGACGCTTCCCACCAATGCATCAGAATCAGAAACCTGCCTCCAATGCATCAGATTCAGAAACCTTCCCCAGTTCTTCAGATTCAGAAAACTACCTCCAATGCATCAGATTCAGAACACTGCCCCCAATGTATCAGATTCAGAAAGTGCCTCCAATTCATCAGTTTCAGAAACTGCTTCCAATGTATCTGATTCAAAACCTGCCTCCCAAGGTTCAGATTCAGAAATCTGCCTTCAATGCATCAGATTCAGGAATCTGCCTCCAATGCAACAGATTCAGAAATTGCCTCGAAATCATCAGAATCAGGGAATGCCTCCAATGCATCAGGTTCAGAAACCTGCATCAGATGTATCAGATTCAGAATAGTGCCCCAAATGTATCTGATTCAGAAACTGCCCCCAATGCAACTGAATCAGAAACCTGCCTCCAATGTATCAGAAACAGAAACTTGCCTCCAATGCAACAGATTCAGAAACCTGCACCCAATGTATCAGGTTTAGAAAAATTCCTCTAATACAGCAGAATCCGACGCTTGCCTCCAATGCATCAGAATCAGAAACCAGCCTCCAATGCATCAGATTCAGAAACCTTCCCCCAGTTCATCAGATTCAGAAAACTGCCTCCAATGCATCAGATTCAGAAAATGCCTCCAATGCATAAGAATCAGAAAACTGCCAAAAAAGAGTCAGAATCAAATACCTGCCTCCTATGCAAGAAAACAGAAACTTGCATAAAATGCATCAGATTCAGAAACCTGGCTCAAATGCATGAGGTTATGAAATTTGCCTCCAAGGCATAAGATTCTGAAACATATCCCCAACGTTTCAGATTCAGAGAGCTGCCGGCAATGCATCAGATTCAGGAACCTGCCTCCAATGCAACAGATTCAGAAAGTGCCTCGAAATCATCAGAATCAGGGACTGCCTCCAATGCATCAGGTTCAGAAACCTGCATCAGATGTATCAGATTCAGTATAGTGCCCCCAATGTATCAGATTCAGAAACTGCCCCCAATGCATCTGAATCAGAAACCTGCCTCCAATGTATCAGAATCAGAAACTTGCCTCCAATACAACAGATTCAGAAACCTGCACCCAATGTATCAGGTTTAGAAAGATTACTGTAATACAGCAGAATCCGACGCTTGCCTCCAATGCATCAGAATCAGAAACCTGCCTCCAATGCATCAGATTCAGAAACCTTCCCCCAGTTCATCAGATTCAGAAAACTGCCTCCAATGCATCAGATTCAGAAAGTGCCTCCAATGCATAAGAATCAGAAACCTGCCAAAAAAGAGTCAGAATCAAATACCTGCCTCCTATGCAACAAAACAGGAACTTGCATAAAATGCATCAGATTCAGAAACCTGCCTCAAATGCATCAGGTTATGAAACGTGCCTCCAAGGCATAAGATTCTGAAACATGTCCCCACCGTATTGGATTCAGAAAGCTGCCGGCAATGCATCAGATTCAGAAATTGCCTCGAAATCATCAGAATCAGGGACTGCCTCCAATGCATCAGGTTCAGAAACCTGCATCAGATGTATCAGATTCAGAATAGTGCCCCCAATGTATCAGATTCAGAAACTGCCCCCAATGCATCTGAATCAGAAATCTGCCTCCAATGTATCAGAATCAGAAATTTGCCTCCAATGCAACAGATTCAGAAACCTGCACCCAATGTATCAGGTTTACAAAGATTCCTGTAATACAGCAGAATCCGATGCTTGCCTCCAATGCATCAGAATCAGAAACCTGCCTCCCATGCATCAGATTCAGAAAGCTGCCTCCAATTCATCAGGTTAAGAAACGTGCCTCTAAGTCAAAAGATTCAGAAAACTGACGCCAACTTAGCAGATTCGGAAACTGCCTCCAATTCATCAGTTTCAGAAACTGCCTCCAATGTTTCTGATTCAAAACCTGCCTCCCAAGGATCTGATTCAGAAATCTGCCTTCAATGCATCAGATTCAGGATTCTGCCTCCAATGCAACAGATTCAGAAATTGCCTCGAAATCATCAGAATCAGGGACTGCCTCCAATGCATCAGGTTCAGAAACCTGCATCAGATGTATCAGATTCAGAATAGTGCCCCCAATGTATCAGATTCAGAAACTGCCCCCAATGCATCTGAATCAGAAACCTGCCTCCAATGTATCAGAATCAGAAACTTGCCTCCAATGCAACAGATTCAGAAACCTGCACCCAAAGTATCAGGTTTAGAAAGATTCCTGTAATACAGCAGAATCCGACGCTTCCCACCAATGCATCAGAATCAGAAACCTGCCTCCAATGCATCAGATTCAGAAACCTTCCCCCAGTTCTTCAGATTCAGAAAACTGCCTCCAATGCATCAGATTCAGAAACCTGACCCCAACGTATCAGATTAAGAAACTGCCTCCAATTCATCAGCTTCAGAAACTGCCTCCAATGTATCTGATTCAAAACCTGCCTCCCAAGGATCTGATTCAGAAATCTGCCTTCAATGCATCAGATTCAGGAATCTGCCTCCAATGCAACAGATTCAGAAATTGCCTCGAAATCATCAGAATCAGGGACTGCCTCCAATGCATCAGGTTCAGAATCCTGCATCAGATGTATCAGATTCAGAATATTGCCCCCAATGTATCAGATTCAGAAACTGCCCCCAATGCATCTGAATCAGAAAACTGCCTCCAATGTATCAGAATCAGAAACTTGACTCCAATCCAACAGATTCAGAAACCTGTACCCAATGTATCAGGTTTAGAAAGATTCCTATAATACAGAAGAATCTGACACTTGCCTCGAATGCATCAGAATCAGAAACCTGACTCCAATGCAACAGATTCAGAAATCAACCTCCAATTCATCAGGTTGAGAAACGTGCCTCGAAGACAAAAGATTCAGAAACCTGACCCCAACGTATCAGATTCAGAAAGTGCCTCCAATTCATCAGTTTCAGAAACTGCCTCCAATGTATCTGATTCAAAACCTGCCTCCCAAGGATCTGATTCAGAAATCTGCCTCCAATGCATCAGATTCAGGAACCTGCCTCCAATGCAACAGATTCAGAAATTGCCTCGAAATCATCAGAATCAGGGACTGCCTCCAATGCATCAGGTTCAGAAACCTGCATCAGATGTATCAGATTCAGAATAGTGCCCCAAATGTATCAGATTCAGAAACTGCCCCCAATGCATCTGAATCAGAAACCTGCCTCCAATGTATCAGAATCAGAAACTTGCCTCCAATGCAACAGATTCAGAAACCTGCACCCAATGTATCAGGTTTAGAAAGATTCCTCTAATACAGCAGAATCCGACGCTTGCCTCCAATGCATCAGAATCAGAAACCAGCCTCCAATGCATAAGATTCAGAAACCTTCCCCCAGTTCATCAGATTCAGAAAACTGCCTCCAATGCATCAGATTCAGAAAACTGCCTCCAATGTATCAGATTCAGAAATTGCCTCCAATGCATAAGAATCAGAAAACTGCCAAAAAAGAGTCAGAATCAAATACCTGCCTCCTATGCAACAAAACAGAAACTTGCATAAAATGCATCAGATTCAGAAACCTGCCTCAAATGCATGAGGTTATGAAATGTGCCTCCAAGGCATAAGATTCTGAAACATATCCCCAACGTTTCAGATTCAGAGAGCTGCCGGCAATGCATCAGATTCAGGAACCTGCCTCCAATGCAACAGATTCAGAAAGTGCCTCGAAATCATCAGAATCAGGGACTGCCTCCAATGCATCAGGTTCAGAAACCTGCATCAGATGTATCAGATTCAGTATAGTGCCCCCAATGTATCAGATTCAGAAACTGCCCCCAATGCATCTGAATCAGAAACCTGCCTCCAATGTATCAGAATCAGAAACTTGCCTCCAATACAACAGATTCAGAAACCTGCACCCAATGTATCAGGTTTAGAAAGATTACTGTAATACAGCAGAATCCGACGCTTGCCTCCAATGCATCAGAATCAGAAACCTGCCTCCAATGCATCAGATTCAGAAACCTGCCTCCAATTCATTAGGTTAAGAAACGTGCCTCTAAGTCAAAAGATTCAGAAACCTGACCCCAACATATCAGATTAAGAAATTGCTTCCAATTCATCAGTTTCAGAAACTGCCTCCAATGTATCTGATTCAAAACCTGCCTCCCAAGGATCTGATTCAGAAATCTGCCTCCAATGCATCAGATACAGGAATCTGCCTCCAATGCAACAGATTCAGAAATTGCCTCGAAATCATCAGAATCAGGGACTGCCTCCAATGCATCAGGTTCAGAAACCTGCATCAGATGTATCAGATTCAGAATATTGCCCCCAATGTATCAGATTCAGAAACTGCCCCCAATTCATCTGAATCAGAAAACTGCCTCCAATGTATCAGCATCAAAAACTTGCCTCCAATGCAACAGATTCAGAAACCTGCACCCAATGTATCAGGTTTAGAAAGATTCCTATAATACAGAAGAATCTGACACTTGCCTCGAATGCATCAGAATCAGAAACCTGACTCCAATGCAACAGATTCAGAAATCAACCTCCAATTCATCAGGTTGAGAAACGTGCCTCTAAGACAAAAGATTCAGAAACCTGACCCCAACGTATCAGATTCAGAAACTGCCTCCAATTCATCAGTTTCAGAAACTGCCTCCAATGTATCTGATTCAAAACCTGCCTCCCAAGGATCAGATTCAGAAATCTGCCTTCAATGCATCAGATTCAGGAACCTGCCTCCAATGCAACAGATTCAGAAATTGCCTCGAAATCATCAGAATCAGGGACTGCCTCCAATGCATCAGGTTCAGAAACCTGCATCAGATGTATCAGATTCAGAATAGTGCCCCAAATGTATCAGATTCAGAAACTGCCCCCAATGCATCTGAATATGAAACCTGCCTCCAATGTATCAGAATCAGAAACTTGCCTCCAATCCAACAGATTCAGAAACCTGCACTCAATGTATCAGGTTTAGAAAGATTCCTCTAATACAGCAGAATCCGACGCTTGCCTCCAATGCATCAGAATCAGAAACCAGCCTCCAATGCATCAGATTCAGAAACCTTCCCCCAGTTCATCAGATTCAGAAAACTGCCTCCAATGCATCAGATTCAGAAAACTGCCCCCAATGTATCAGATTCAGAAAGTGCCTCCAATGCATAAGAATCAGAAACCTGCCAAAAAAGAGTCAGAATCAAATACCTGCCTCCTATGCAACAAAACAGAAACTTGCATAAAATGCATCAGATTCAGAAACCTGCCTCAAATGCATCAGGTTATGAAACGTGCCTCCAAGGCATAAGATTCTGAAACATGTCCCCAACGTATCAGATTCAGAAAGCTGCCGGCAATGCATCAGATTCAGGAACCTGCCTCCAATGCAACAGATTCAGAAATTGCCTCGAAATCATCAGAATCAGGGACTGCCTCCAATGCATCAGGTTCAGAAACCTGCATCAGATGTATCAGATTCAGAATAGTGCCCCCAATGTATCAGATTCAGAAACTGCCCCCAATGAATCTGAATCAGAAATCTGCCTCCAATGTATCAGAATCAGAAACTTGCCTCCAATGCAACAGATTCAGAAACCTGCACCCAATGTATCAGGTTTACAAAGATTCCTGTAATACAGCAGAATCCGACGCTTGCCTCCAATGCATCAGAATCAGAAACCTGCCTCCCATGCATCAGATTCAGAAAACTGCCTCCAATTCATCAGGTTAAGAAACGTGCCGCTAAGTCAAAAGATTCAGAAAACTGACGCCAACTTAGCAGATTCGGAAACTGCCTCCAATTCATCAGTTTCAGAAACTGCCTCCAATATATCTGATTCAAAACCTGCCTCCCAAGGATATGATTCAGAAATCTGCCTTCAATGCATCAGATTCAGGATTCTGCCTCCAATGCAACAGATTCAGAAATTACCTCGAAATCATCAGAATCAGGGACTGCCTCCAATGCATCAGGTTCAGAAACCAGCATCAGATGTATCAGATTCAGAATATTGCCCCCAATGTATCAGATTCAGAAACTGCCCCCAATGCATCTGAATCAGAAACCTGCCTCCAATGTATCAGAATCAGAAACTTGCCTCCAATGCAACAGATTCAGAAACCTGCACCCAATGTATCAGGTTTAGAAAGATTCCTGTAATACAGCAGAATCCGACGCTTCCCTCCCATGCATCAGAATCAGAAACCTGCCTCCAATGCATCAGATTCAGAAACCTTCCCCCAGTTCTTCAGGTTCAGAAAACTGACTCCAATGCTTCAGATTCAGAACACTGCCCCCAATGTATCAGATTCAGAAAATGCCTCCAATGCATAAGAATCAAAAACCTGCCAAATAAAGAGTCAGAATCAAATGCCTGCCTCCTATGCAACAAAACAGAAACTGGCATAAAATGCATCAGATTCAGAAAGCTGCCTCAAATGCATCAGGTTATGAAACGTGCCTCCAAGGCATAAGATTCTGAAACATGTCCCCAACGTATCAGATTCAGAAAGTGCCGGCAATGCATCAGATTCAGGAACCTGCCTCCAATGCAACAGATTCAGAAACATGCCTCGTTGGATCAGAATCAGGAACGGCCTCCAATGCATCAGGTTCATAAACCTGCATCAAATTTATCAGATTCAGAATACTTCATCCATTGCACCAGAATCAGAAACCTGCTTCCAATGGATCAGATTCAGGAACCTTAATTCAAAGTGTCAGATTCAGAAACATGCCGCCAATGCATCAGATTCAGAAACCTGCCTCCAATGCATCAGATTCTGAAAGCTGCACCCAACGTACCAGGTTCAGAAAGTGCCTCAATGCGTCCGAGTCAAAAACCTGCCTCCACTGTACATGGTTCCGAAATTGCCTCCAATGCATCAGATTCAAAAACCTGCCCCCAACGTATCAGATTCAGAAAGTGTCTCACTGCATATCAATTAGAAACCAGACCCCACTGTATCAGATTCAGAAACTGCCTCCAATGCATCAGATTCAGAAACCTACCTCCAATGCATCAGCATGTGACAGCTGTCCCCAATGCATCTGAATCAGAAACTTGCCTCCCATGTATCAGAATGAGAAACTTGCCTCCAATGCAACAGATTCAGAAACCTGCACACAATGTATCAGGTTTAGAAAGATTCCTCTAATACAGCAGAATCTGACGCTTGCCTCCTATGAATCAGAATCAGAAACCTGCCTCAAATGCATCAGATTCAGAAACCTGCCTCCAATGCATCAGATTCTGAAACCTGCACCCAACGTACCAGGTTCAGAAAGTGCCTCAATGCGTCCGAGTCAAAAATCTGCCTCCACTGTACATGGTCCCGAAATTGCCTCCAATGCATCAGATTCAGAAACCTGCCCCCAACGTATCAGATTCAGAAAGTGTCTAAACTGCATATGAATCAGAAACCAGACCCCACTGTATCAGATTCAGAAACTGCCTCCAATGCATCAGATTCAGAAACCTACCTCCAATGCATCAGCATCTGACAACTGTCCCCAGTGCATCTGAATCAGAAACTTGCCTCCAATGTATCACAATCAGAAACTTGCCTCCAATGCAACAGATTCAGAAACCTGCACCCAATGTATCAGGTTTAGAAAGATTCCTCTAATACAGCAGAATCTGACACTTACCTCCAATGCATCAGAATCAGAAACCTGCCTCCAATGCATAGGATTCAGAAACCTGCCTCCAATTCATCAGGTTAAGAAATGTGCCTCTAAGTCAAAAGATTCAGAAACCTGACACCAACGTATCAGATTCAGAAACTGCCTCCAATTCATCAATTTCAGAAACTGCCTCCAATGTATCTGATTCAAAACCTGCCTCCCAAGGATCAGATTCAGAAATCTGCCTTCAATGCATCAGATTCAGGAACCTGCCTCCAATGAAACAGATTCAGAAATTGCCTCGAAATCATCAGAATCATGGACTGCCTCCAATGCATCAGGTTCAGAAACATGCATCAGATGTATCAGATTCAGAAAAGTGCCCCCAATGTATCAGATTCAGAAACTTGCCTCCAATGCATCTGAATCAGAAATCTGCCTCCAATGTATCAGAATCAGAAACTTGCCTCCAATGCAACAGATTCAGAAACCTGCACCCAATGTATCAGGTTTAGAAAGATTCCTGTAATACAGCTGAATCCGACGCTTGCCTCCAATGCATCAGAATCAGAAACCT
The DNA here is from genome assembly GCF_017639515.1 of Carcharodon carcharias. Classification (NCBI taxonomy): domain Eukaryota; kingdom Metazoa; phylum Chordata; class Chondrichthyes; order Lamniformes; family Lamnidae; genus Carcharodon; species Carcharodon carcharias. The sequence goes on from NC_054471.1 coordinate 155,365,906, forward strand.
GCCTCCAATGCATCAGATTCAGAAACCTGCCTCCAATTCATCAGGTTAAGAAACGTGCCTCTAAGTCAAAAGATTCAGAAACCTGACCCCAACGTTTCAGATTCAGAAACTGCCTCCAATTCATCAGTTTCAGAAACTGCCTCCAATGTATCTGATTCAAAACCTGCCTCCCAAGGATCTGATTCAGAAATCTGCCTTCAATGCATCAGATTCAGGAATCTGCTCCCAATGCAACAGATTCAGAAATTGCCTCGAAATCATCAGAATCAGGGACTGCCTCCAATGCATCAGGTTCAGAAACCTGAATCAGATGTATCAGTTTCAGAATAGTGCCCCCAATGTATCAGATTCAGAAACTGCCCCCAATGCATCTGAATCAGAAACCCGCCTCCAATGTATCAGAATCAGAAACTTGCCTCCAATGCATCAGATTCAGAAACCTTCCCCGAGTTCTTCAGATTCAGAAAACTGCCTCCAATGCATCAGAATCTGACAACTGCCCCCAATTCATCTGAATCAGAAACCTGCCTCCAAAGTATCAGAATCAGAAACTTGCCTCCAATAGAACAGATTCAGGAACCTGCCTCCAATGCAACAGATTCAGAAACATGCCTCGTTAGCATCAGAATCAGGAACGGCCTCCAATGCATCAGGTTCATAAACCTGCATCAAATGTATCAGATTCAGAATACTTCATCCATTGCACCAGAATCAGAAACCTGCTTCCAATGGATCAGATTCAGGAACCTTAATTCAAAGTGTCAGATTCAGAAACATGCCGGCAATGCATCAGATTCAGGAACCTGCCTCCAATGCAACAGATTCAGAAACATGCCTCGTTAGCATCAGAATCAGAAACTTGCCTCCAATGCAACAGATTCAGAAACCTGCACCCAATGTATCAGGTTTAGAAAGATTCCTGTAATACAGCAGAATCCGACACTTCCCTCCAATGCATCAGAATCAGAAACCTGCCTCCAATGCATCAGAATCAGAAACCTTCCCCCAGTTCTTCAGATTCAGAAAACTGCCTCCAATGCATCAGATTCAGAAAACTGCCCCCAATGTATCAGATTCAGAAAGTGCCTCCAATGCATAAGAATCAAAAACCTGCCAAATAAAGAGTCAGAATCAAATACCTGCCTCCTATTTAACAAAACAGAAACTGGCATAAAATGCATCAGATTCAGAAAGCTGCCTCAAATGCATCAGGTTATGAAACGTGCCTCCAAGGCATAAGATTTTGAAACATGTCCCCAACGTATCAGATTCAGAAAGCTGCCGGCAATGCATCAGATTCAGGAACCTGCCTCCAAAGCAACAGATTCAGAAACATGCCTCGTTAGCATCAGAATCAGGAACGGCTTCCAATGCATCAGGTTCATAAACCGGCATCAAATGTATCAGATTCAGAATACATCATCCATTGCACCAGAATCAGAAACCTGCTTCCAATGGATCAGATTCAGGAACCTTAATTCAAAGTGTCAGATTCAGAAACATGCCGCCAATGCATCAGATTCAGAAACCTGCCTCCAATGCATCAGATTCTGAAAGCTGCACCCAACGTACCAGGTTCAGAAAGTGCCTCAAAGCGTCCAAGTCAAAAACCTGCCTCCACTGTACATGGTTCCGAAATTGCCTCCAATGCATCAGATTCAGAAACCTGCCCCCAACGTATCAGATTCAGAAAGTGTCTCACTGCATATGAATCAGAAACCAGAACCCACTGTATCAGATTCAGAAACTGCCTCCAATGCATCAGATTCAGAAACCTACCGCCAATGCATCAGCATCTGACAACTGTCCCCAATGCATCTGAATCAGAAACTTGCCTCCAATGTATCAGAATCAGAAACTTGCCTCCAATGCAACAGATTCAGAACCCTGCACCCAATGTAACAGGTTTAGAAAAATTCCTCTAATACAGCAGAATCTGACGCTTGCCTCCTATGAATCAGAATCAGAAACCTGCCTCCAATGCATCAGATTCAGAAACCTGCCTCCAATGCATCAGATTCTGAAACCTGCACCCAACGTACCAGGTTCAGAAAGTGCCTCAATGCGTCCGAGTCAAAAACCTGCCTCCACTGTACATGGTCCCGAAATTGCCTCCAATGCATCAGATTCAGAAACCTGCCCCCAATGTATCAGATTCAGAAAGTGTCTAAACTGCATATGAATCAGAAACCAGACCCCACTGTATCAGATTCAGAAACTACCTCCAATGCATCAGATTCAGAAACCTACCTCCAATGCATCAGCATCTGACAACTGTCCCCAATGCATCTGAATCAGAAACTTGCCACCAATGTATCAGAATCAGAAACTTGCCTCCAATGCAACAGAATCAGAAAACTGCACCCAATGTATCAGGTTTAGAAAGATTCCTCTAATACAGCAGAATCTGACGCTTACCTCCAATGCATCAGAATCAGAAACCTGCCTCCAATGCATAGGATTCATAAACCTGCCTCCAATTCATCAGGTTAAGAAACGTGCCTCTAAGTCAAAAGATTCAGAAACCTGACCCCAACGTATCAGATTCAGAAACTGCCTCCAATTCATCAGTTCCAGAAACTGCCTCCAATGTATCTGATTCAAAACCTGCCTCCCAAGGATCAGATTCAGAAATCTGCCTTCAATGCATCAGATTCAGGAACCTGCCTCCAATGAAACAGATTCAGAAATTGCCTCGAAATCATCAGAATCAGGGACTGCCTTCAATGCATCAGGTTCAGAAACATGCTTCAGATGTATCAGATTCAGAAAAGTGCCCCCAATGTATCAGATTCAGAAACTTGCCTCCAATGCATCTGAATCAGAAATCTGCCTCCAATGTATCAGAATCAGAAACTTGCCTCCAATGCAACAGATTCAGAAACCTGCACCCAATGTATCAGGTTTAGAAAGATTCCTGTAATACAGCTGAATCCGACGCTTGCCTCCAATGCATCAGAATCAGAAACCTGCCTCCAATGCATCAGATTCAGAAACCTGCCTCCAATTCATCTGATTTGGAAACAAGCCTCCAATGCATCAGATTCAGAAAGCTGTCTCCAAAGCATGAGATTCAGAAACCTGCACCCAATGTATCAGGTTGAGAATGATTCCTCTAATACAGCAGAATCCGACGCCTGCCTCCAATGCATCAGAATCAGAAACCTGCCTCCAATGCATCAGATTCAGAAACCTGCCTCCAATTCATCAGGTTAAGAAACGTGCCTCTAAGTCAAAAGATTCAGAAACCTGACCCCAACGTTTCAGATTCAGAAACTGCCTCCAATTCATCAGTTTCAGAAACTGCCTCCAATGTATCTGATTCAAAACCTGCCTCCCAAGGATCAGATTCAGAAATCTGCCTTCAATGCATCAGATTCAGGAATCTGCCTCCAATGCAACAGATTCAGAAATTTCCTCGAAATCATCAGAATCAGGGACTGCCTCCAATGCATCAGGTTCAGAAACCTGCATCAGATGTATCAGATTCAGAATAGTGCCCCCAATGTATCAGATTCAGAAATTGCCCCCAATGCATCTGAATCAGAAACCTGCCTCCAATGTATCAGAATCAGAAACTTGCCTCCAATGCATCAGATTCAGAAACCTTCCCCGAGTTCTTCAGATTCAGAAAAATGCCTCCAATGCATCAGAATATGACAACTGCCCCCAATTCATCTGAATCAGAAACCTGCCTCCAAAGTATCAGAATCAGAAACTTGCCTCCAATAGAACAGATTCAGAAACCTGCACCCAATGTATCAGGTTTAGAAAGATTCCTGTAATACAGCAGAATCCGACGCTTCCCTCCAATGCATCAGAATCAGAAACCTGCCTCCAATGCATCAGATTCAGAAACCTTCCCCGAGTTCTTCAGATTCAGAAAACTGCCTCCAATGCATCAGATTCAGAAAACTGCCCCGAATGTATCAGATTCAGAAAGTGCCTCCAATGCATAAGAATAAAAAACCTGCCAAATAAAGAGTCAGAATCAAATACCTGCCTCCTATGCAACAAAACAGAAACTGGCATAAAATGCATCAGATTCAGAAAGCTGCCTCAAATGCATCAGGTTATGAAACGTGCCTCCAAGGCATAAGATTCTGAAAAATGTCCCCAACGTATCAGATTCAGAAAGCTGCCGGCAATGCATCAGATTCAGGAACCTGCCTCCAATGCAACAGATTCAGAAACATGCCTCGTTAGCATCAGAATCAGGAACGGCCTCCAATGCATCAGGTTCATAAACCTGCATCAAATGTATCAGATTCAGAATACTTCATCCATTGCACCAGAATCAGAAACCTGCTTCCAATGGATCAGATTCAGGAACCTTAATTCAAAGTGTCAGATTCAGAAACATGCCGGCAATGCATCAGATTCAGGAACCTGCCTCCAATGCAACAGATTCAGAAACATGCCTCGTTAGCATCAGAATCAGAAACTTGCCTCCAATGCAACAGATTCAGAAACCTGCACTCAATGTATCAGGTTTAGAAAGATTCCTGTAATACAGCAGAATCCGACGCTTCCCTCCAAAGCATCAGAATCAGAAACCTGCCTCCAATGCATCAGATTCAGAAACCTTCCCCCAGTTCTTCAGATTCAGAAAACTGCCTCCAACGCATCAGATTCAGAAAACTGCCCCCAACTTATCAGATTCAGAAAGTGCCTCCAATGCATAAGAATCAAAAACCTGCCAAATAAAGAGTCAGAATCAAATACCTGCCTCCTATGCAACAAAACAGAAACTGGCATAAAATGCATCAGATTCAGAAAGCTGCCTCAAATGCATCAGGTTATGAAACGTGCCTCCAAGACATAAGATTCTGAAATATGTCCCCAATGCATCAGATTCAGAAAGCTGTCTCCAATGCGTGAGATTCAGAAACCTGCACCCAATTTATCGGTTTGAGAAAGGTTCCTCTAATACAGCAGAATCCAACGCTTGCCTCCAATGCATCAGAATCAGAAACCTGCCTCCAATGCATCAGATTCAGAAACCTGCCTCCAATTCATCAGGTTAAGAAACGTGCCTCTAAGTCAAAAGATTCAGAAAGCTGACCCCAACGTATCAGATTCAGAAACTGCCTCCAATTCATCAGTTTCAGAAACTGCCTCCAACGTATCTGATTCAAAACCAGCCTCCCAAGGATCTGATTCAGAAATCTGCCTTCAATGCATCAGATTCAGGAATCTGCCTCCAATGCAACAGATTCAGAAATTGCCTCGAAATCATCAGAATCAGGGACTGCCTCCAATGCATCAGGTTCAGAAACCTGCATCAGATGTATCAGATTCAGAATAGTGCCCCAAATGTATCAGATTCAGAAACTGCCCCCAATGCATCTGAATCAGAAACCTGCCTCCAATGTATCAGAATCAGAAACTTGCCTCCAATGCAACAGATTCAGAAACCTGCACCCAATGTATCAGGTTTAGAAAGAGTCCTCTAATACAGCAGAATCCAACGCTTGCCTCCAATGCATCAGAATCAGAAACCAGCCTCCAATGCATCAGATTCAGAAACCTTCCCCCAGTTCATCAGATTCAGAAAACTGCCTCCAATGCATCAGATTCAGAAAACTGCCCCCAATGTATCAGATTCAGAAAGTGCCTCCAATGCATAAGAATCAGAAACCTGCCAAAAAAGAGTCAGAATCAAATACCTGCCTCCTATGCAACAAAACAGAAACTTGCATAAAATGCATCAGATTCAGAAACCCTCATCAAATGCATCAGGTTATGAAACGTTCCTCCAAGGCATAAGATTCTGAAACATGTCCCCAACGTATCAGATTCAGAAAGCTGCCGACAATGCATCAGATTCAGGAGCCTGCCTCCAAAGTAACAGATTCAGAAACATGCCTCGTTAGCATCAGAATCAGGAACGGCCTCCAATGCATCAGGTTCATAAACCTGCATCAAATGTATCAGATTCAGAATACTTCATCCATTGCACCAGAATCAGAAACCTGCTTCCAATGGATCAGATTCAGGAACCTTAATTCAAAGTGTCAGATTCAGAAACATGCCGCCAATGCATCAGATTCAGAAACCTGCCTCCAATACATCAGATTCTGAAAGCTGCAACCAACGTACCAGGTTCAGAAAGTGCCTCAATGCGTCCAAGTCAAAAACCTGCCTCCACTGTACATGGTTCCGAAATTGCCTCCAATGCATCAGATTCAGAAACCTGCCCCCAACGTATCAGATTCAGAAAGTGTCTCACTGAATATGAATCAGAAACCAGACCCCACTGTATCAGATTCAGAAACTGCCGCCAATGCATCAGATGAAGAAACCTACCTCCAATGCTTAAGCATCTGAGAACTGCCCCCAATGCATCTGAATCAGAAACTTGCCTCCAATGTATCAGAATCAGAAACTTGCCTCCAATGCAACAGATTCAGAAACCTGCACCCAATGTATAAGGTTTAGAAAGCTTCCTCTAATACAGCAGAATCTGATGCTTGCCTCCAATGCATCAGAATCAGAAACCTGCCTCCAATGCATAGGATTCAGAAACCTGCCTCCAATTCATCAGGTTAAGAAAAGTGCCTCTAAGTCAAAAGATTAAGAAACCTGACCCCAACGTATCAGATTCAGTAACTGCCTCCAATTCATCAGTTTCAGATACTGCCTCCAATGTATCTGATTCAAAACCTGCCTCCCATGGATCAGATTCAGAAATCTGCCTTCAATGCATCAGATTCAGGAACCTGCCTCCAATGCAACAGATTCAGAAATTGCCTCGAAATCATCAGAATCAGGGACTGCCTCCAATGCATCAGGTTCAGAAACCTGCATCAGATGTATCAGATTCAGAATAGTGCCCCCAATGTATCAGATTCAGAAACTGCCCCCAATGCATCTGAATCAGAAACCTGCCTCTAATGCATCAGAATCAGGAACTTGCCTCCAATGCATCAGATTCAGAAACCTGCTTCCAATGCATCAGATTCAGAAACCTGCCTCCAATTCATCAGATTTGGAAACAAGCCTCCAATGCATCAGATTCAGAAAGCTGTCTCCAATGCATGAGATTCAGAAACCTGCACCCAACGCATCGGATTTAGAAAGTGCCTCAATGTGTCTGAATCAGAAACCTGCCTCCAATGCATCAGGTTAAGAAACGTGCCTACAAGACATAAGGTTCAGAAACATGTCCCCAACGTATCAGATTCTGAAATTGCCTCCAATTCATCAGATTCAAAAAGCTGCCTGCAAGGCATCAGAGTCAGGAACCTGCCTCCAATGCAACAGACTCAGAAACATGCCTCCCAAGCATCAGAATCAGGAACAGCTTCGAATGCATCAGGTTCAGAAACCTGCATCAGATGTATCAGATTCAGAATACTGCATCCAATGCATCAGTAGCAGAAACCTGCCTACAATGCATGAGATTCAGGAACCTCAATTCAAATTGTCAGATTCATTAAAATGACTCCAAAGCATCAGATTCTGAAACATGCCTCCAATGCATCAGATTCAGAAACCTGCACCCAACGTATCAGATTCAGAAAGTGCCTCAATTCCTGAATGCATCTGAATCAGACACCTGCCTCCACTGTACTAGGTTCCAAAATTGCCTCCAATGCATCAGATTCAGAAACCTGCCCCCAACATATCAGATTCAGAAAGTGTCCCAATGCGTCTGAGTTAGAAACCAGATCCCACTGTATCAGAAACAGAAACTGCCTCCAAAGCATCAGATTTAGAAACCTACCTCCAATGCATCAGAATCAGTCAACTGCTCCCAAAGCATCTGAATAAGTAACCTGCCTCCAATGCAACAGATTCAGAAACCTGCACCCAATGTATCAGGTTTAGAAAGATTCCTCTAATACAGCAGAATCCGACGCTTGCCTCCATTGCATCAGAATCAGAAACCTGCCTCCAATGCATCATATTCAGAAACCTGCCTCCAATTCATCAGATTTGGAAACAAGCCTCCAATGCATCAGATTCAGAAAGCTGTCTCCAAAGCGTGAGATTCAGAAACCTGCACCCAAAGTATCGGTTTGAGAAAGGTTCCTCTAATACAGCAGAATCCAACGCTTGCCTCCAATGCATCAGAATCAGAAACCTGCCTCCAATGCATCAGATTCAGAAAGCTGTCTCCAATGCATGAGATTCAGAAACCTGCACCCAACGTATCGGATTTAGGAAGTGCCTCAATGTGTCTGAATCAGAAACTTGCCTCCAATGCATCAGGTTAAGAAACGTGCCTACAAGACATAAGGTTCAGAAACATGTCCCCAACGTATCAGATTCTGAAATTGCCTCCAATTCATCAGATTCAAAAAGCTGCCTGCAAGGCATCAGAGTCAGGAACCTGCCTCCAATGCAACAGACTCAGAAACATGCCTCCCAAGCATCAGAATCAGGAACAGCTTCGAATGCATTAGGTTCAGAAACCTACATCAGATGTATCAGATTCAGAATACTGCATCCAATGCATCAGAAGCAGAAACCTGCCTACAATGCATGAGATTCAGGAACCTCAATTCAAATTGTCAGATTCATTAAAATGACTCCAAATCATCAGATTCTGAAACATGCCTCCAATGCATCAGATTCAGAAACCTGCACCCAACGTATCAGATTCAGAAAGTGCCTCAATGCCTGAATGCATCTGAATCAGACACCTGCCTCCACTGTACTAGGTTCCAAAATTGCCTCCAATGCATCAGGTTCAGAAACCTGCCCCCAACGTATCAGATTCAGAAAGTGTCCCAATGCGTCTGAGTCAGAAACCAGATCCCACGGTATCAGAAACAGAAACTGCCTCCAAAGCATCAGATTTAGAAACCTACCTCCAATGCATCAGAATCAGTCAACTGCTCCCAAAGCATCTGAATAAGTAACCTGCCTCCAATGCAACAGATTCAGAAACCTGCACCCAATGTATCAGGTTTAGAAAGATTCCTCTAATACAGCAGAATCCGACGCTTGCCTCCAATGCATCAGAATCAGAAACCTGCCTCCAATGCATCAGATTCAGAAACCTGCCTCCAATTCAACAGATTTGGAAACAAGCCTCCAATGCATCAGATTCAGAAAGCTGTCTCCAATGCGTGAGATTCAGAAACCTGCACCCAATGTATCGGTTTGAGAAAGGTTCCTCTAATACAGCAGAATCCAACGCTTGCCTCCAATGCATCAGAATCAGAAACCTGCCTCCAATGCATCAGATTCAGAAACCTGCCTCCAATTCATTAGGTTAAGAAACGTGCCCCTAAGTCAAAAGATTCAGAAAGCTGACCCCAACGTATCAGATTCAGAAACTGCCTCCAATTCATCAGTTTCAGAAACTGCCTCCAATGTATCTGATTCAAAACCTGCCTCCCAAGGATCTGATTCAGAAATCTGCCTTCAATGCATCAGATTCAGGAATCTGCCTCCAATGCAACAGATTCAGAAATTGCCTCGAAATCATCAGAATCAGGGACTGCCTCCAATGCATCAGGTTCAGAAACCTGCATCAGATGTATCAGATTCAGCATAGTGCCCCCAATGTATCAGATTCAGAAACTGCCCCAATGCATCTGAATCAGAAACCTGCCTCCAATGTATCAGAATCAGAAACCTGCCTCCAATGCAACAGATTCAGAAACCTGCACCCAATGTATCAGGTTTAGAAAGATTCCTCCAATACAGCAGAATCTGATGCTTGCCTCCAATGCATCAGAATCAGAAACCAGCCTCCAATGCATCAGATTCAGAAACCTTCCCCCAGTTCATCAGATTCAGAAACCTGCCTCCAATGCATCAGATTCAGAAACCTGCCTCCAATTCATCAGGTTAAGAAACGTGCCTCTAAGTCAAAAGATTCAGAAAGCTGACCCCAACGTATCAGATTCAGAAACTGCCTCCAATACATCAGTTTCAGAAAGTGCCTCCAATGTATCTGATTCAAAACCAGCCTCCCAAGGAACTGATTCAGAAATCTGCCTTCAATGCATCAGATTCAGGAATCTGCCTCCAATGCAACAGATTCAGAAATTGCTTCGAAATCATCAGAATCAGGGACTGCCTCCAATGCATCAGGTTCAGAAACCTGCATCAGATGTATCAGATTCAGAATAGTGCCCCCAATGAATCAGATTCAGAAACTGCCCCCAATGCATCTGAATCAGAAACCTGCCTCCAATGTATCAGAATCAGGAACTTGCCTCCAATGCATCAGATTCAGAAACCTGCACCCAATGTATCTGGTTTAGAAAGATTCCAGTAATACAGCAGAATCCGACGCTTGCCTCCAATGCATCAGAATCAGAAACCTGCCTCCAATGCATCAGATTCAGAAACCTGCCTCCAATTCATCAGATTTGGAAACAAGCCTCCAATGCATCATATGCAGAAACATGCCTCCAATGCATCAGGTTAAGAAACGTGCCTACAAGGCATAAGGTTCAGAAACATGTCCCCAACGTATCAGATTCTGAAATTGCCTCCAATTCATCAGATTCAAAAAGCTGCCTGCAATGCATCAGAGTCAGGAACCTGCCTCCAATGCAACAGACTCAGAAACATGCCTCCCAAGCATCAGAATCATGAACAGCTTCCAATGCATCAGGTTCAGAAACCTGCATCAGATGTATCAGATTCAGAATACTGCATCCAATGCATCAGAAGCAGAAACCTGCCTATAATGCATGAGATTCAGGAACCTTAATTCAAAGTGTCAGATTCAGTAACATGCCTCCAAAACATCAGATTCTGAAACATGCCTCCAATGCATCAGATTCAAAAACCTGCACCCAACGTATCAGATTCAGAAAGTGCCTCAATGCCTGAATGCATCTGAATCAGACACCTGCCTCCACTGTACTAGCTTCCAAAATTGCTTCCAATGCATCAGATTCAGAAACCTGCCCCCAACATATCAGATTCAAAAAGTGTCCCAATTCGTCTGAATCAGAAACCAGATCCCACTGCATCAGAAACAGAAACTGCCTCCAAAGCATCAGATTTAGAAACCTACCTCCAATGCATCAGAATCAGTCAACTGCCCCCAAAGCATCTTAATAAGAAACCTGCCTCCAATGCAACAGATTCAGAACCCTGCACCCAATGTATCAGGTTTAGAAAGATTCCTGTAATACAGCAGAATCCGACGCTTGCCTCCAATGCATCAGAATCAGAAACCTGCCTCCAATGCATCAGATTCAGAAACCTGCCTCCAATTCATCAGATTTGGAAACAAGCCTCCAATGCATCACATTCAGAAAGCTGTCTCCAATGCATGAGATTCAGAAACCTGCACACAATGTATCAGGTTGAGAAAGATTCCTCTAATACAACAGAATCCAACGCTTGCCTCCAATGAATCAGAATCAGAAACCTGCCTCCAATGCATCAGATTCAGAAACCTGCCTCCAATTCATCAGGGTAAGAAACGTGCCTCTAAGTCAAAAGATTCAGAAAGCTGACCCCAACGTATCAGATTCAGAAACTGCCTCCAATTCATCAGTTTCAGAAACTGCCTCCAATGTATCTGATTCAAAACCTGCCTCCCAAGGATCAGATTCAGAAATCTACCTTCAGTGCATCAGATTAAGGAATCTGCCTCCAATGCAACAGATTCAGAAATTGCCTCGAAATCATCAGAATCATGGACTGCCTCCAATGCATCAGGTTCAGAAACCTGCATCAGATGTATCAGATTCAGAATAGTGCCCCCAATGCATCTGAATCAGAAACCTGCCTCCAATGTATCAGAATCAGAAACTTGCCTCCAATGCAACAGATTCAGAAACCTGCACCCAATGTATCAGGTTTAGAAAGATTCCTCTAATACAGCAGAATCTGATGCTTGCCTCCAATGCATCAGAATCAGAAACCAGCCTCCAATGCATCAGATTCAGAAACCTTCCCCCAGTTTATCAGATTCCGAAACCTGCCTCCATTTCATCAGATTTGGAAACAAGGCTCCAATGCATCAGATTCAGAAAGCCGTCTCCAATGCATGAGATTCAGAAACCTGCACCCAACGTATCGGATTTAGAAAGTGCCTCAATGTGTCTGAATCAGAAACCTGCCTCCAATGCATCAGGTTAAGAAACGTGCCTACAAGGCATAAGGTTCAGAAACATGTCCCCAACGTATCAGATTCTGAAATTGCCTCCAATTCATCAGATTCAAAAAGCTGCCTGCAATGCATCAGAGTCAGGAACCTGCCTCCAATGCAACAGACTCAGAAACATGCCTCCCAAGCATCAGAATCATGAACAGCTTCCAATGCATCAGGTTCAGAAACCTGCATCAGATGTATCAGATTCAGAATACTGCATCCAATGCATCAGAAGCAGAAACCTGCCTATAATGCATGAGATTCAGGAACCTTAATTCAAAGTGTCAGATTCAGTAACATGCCTCCAAAACATCAGATTCTGAAACATGCCTCCAATGCATCAGATTCAGAAACCTGCACCCAACGTATCAGATTCAGAAAGTGCCTCAATGCCTGAATGCATCTGAATCAGACACCTGCCTCCACTGTACTAGCTTCCAAAATTGCCTCCAATGCATCAGATTCAGAAACCTGCCCCCAACATATCAGATTCAGAAAGTGTCCCAATTCGTCTGAATCAGAAACCAGATCCCACTGCATCAGAAACAGAAACTGCCTCCAAAGCATCAGATTTAGAAACCTACCTCCAATGCATCAGAATCAGTCAACTGCCCCCAAAGCATCTTAATAAGAAACCTGCCTCCAATGCAACAGATTCAGAACCCTGCACCCAATGTATCAGGTTTAGAAAGATTCCTGTAATACAGCAGTATCCGACGCTTGCCTCCAATGCATCAGAATCAGAAACCTGCCTCCAATGCATCAGATTCAGAAACCTGCCTCCAATTCATCAGATTTGGAAACAAGCCTCCAATGCATCACATTCAGAAAGCTGTCTCCAATGCATGAGATTCAGAAACCTGCACACAATGTATCAGGTTGAGAAAGATTCCTCTAATACAGCAGAATCCAACGCTTGCCTCAAATGAATCAGAATCAGAAACCTGCCTCCAATGCATCAGATTCAGAAACCTGCCTCCAATTTATTAGGGTAAGAAACGTGCCTCTAAGTCAAAAGATTCAGAAAGCTGACCCCAACGTATCAGATTCAGAAACTGCCTCCAATTCATCAGTTTCAGAAACTGCCTCCAATGTATCTGATTCAAAACCTGCCTCCCAAGGATCAGATTCAGAAATCTACCTTCAGTGCATCAGATTAAGGAATCTGCCTCCAATGCAACAGATTCAGAAATTGCCTCGAAATCATCAGAATCATGGACTGCCTCCAATGCATCAGGTTCAGAAACCTGCATCAGATGTATCAGATTCAGAATAGTGCCCCCAATGCATCTGAATCAGAAACCTGCCTCCAATGTATCAGAATCAGAAACTTGCCTCCAATGCAACAGATTCGGAAACCTGCACCCAATGTATCAGGTTTAGAAAGATTCCTCTAATACAGCAGAATCCGACGCTTGCCTCCAATGCATCAGAATCAGAAACCTGCCTCCAATGCATCAGATTCAGAAACCTTCCCCCAGTTCATCAGATTCAGAAAACTGCCTCCAATGCATCAGATTCAGAAAACTGCCCCCAACGTATCAGATTCAGGAAGTGCCTCCAATGCATAAGAATCAGAAACCTGCCAAAAAAGAGTCAGAATCAAATACCTGCCTCCTATGCAACAAAACAGAAACTTGCATAAAATGCATCAGATTCAGAAACCTGCCTCAAATGCATCAGGTTATGAACCGTGCCTCCAAGGAATAAGATTCTGAAACATGTCCCCAACGTATCAGATTCAGAAACTGCCTCCAATTCATCAGATTCAGAAAGCTGCCGGCAATGCATCAGATTCAGGAACCTGCCTCCAATGCAACCGATTCAGAAACATGCCTCATTAGCATCAGAATCAGGAACGGCCTCCAATGCATCAGGTTCAGAATCCTGCATCAAATGTATCAAATTCAGAATACTTCATCCATTGCACCAGAATCAGATACCTGCTTCCAATGGATCAGATTCAGGAACCTTAATTCAAAGTGTCAGATTCAGAAACATGCCGCCAATGCATCAGATTCAGAAAACTGCCTCCAATGCATCAGATTCTGAAACCTGCACCCAATGTACCAGGTTCAGAAAGTGCCTCAATGCGTCCGAGTCAAAAACCTGCCTCCACTGTACATGGTTCCGAAATTGCCTCCAATGCATCAGATTCAGAAACCTGCCCCCAACGTATCAGATTCAGAAAGTGTCTCACTGCATATGAATCAGAAACCAGACCACACTGTATCAGATTCAGAAACTGCCTCCAATGCATCAGATTCAGAAAGCTGTCTCCAATGCATGAGATTCAGAAACCTGCACACAATGTATCAGGTTGAGAAAGATTCCTCTAATACAGCAGAATCCAACGCTAGCCTCCAATGAATCAGAATCAGAAAGCCTGCCTCCAATGCATCAGATTCAGAAACCTGCCTCCAATTCATCAGGGTAAGAAACGTGCCTCTAAGTCAAAAGATTCAGAAAGCTGACCCCAACGTATCAGATTCAGAAACTGCCTCCAATTCATCAGTTTCAGAAACTGCCTCCAATGTATCTGATTCAAAACCTGCCTCCCAAGGATCAGATTCAGAAATCTACCTTCAGTGCATCAGATTAAGGAATCTGCCTCCAATGCAACAGATTCAGAAATTGCCTCGAAATCATCAGAATCATGGACTGCCTCCAATGCATCAGGTTCAGAAACCTGCATCAGATGTATCAGATTCAGAATAGTGCCCCCAATGCATCTGAATCAGAAACCTGCCTCCAATGTATCAGAATCAGAAAATTGCCTCCAATGCAACAGATTCAGAAACCTGCACCCAATGTATCAGGTTTAGAAAGATTCCTCTAATACAGCAGAATCCGACGCTTGCCTCCAATGCATCAGAATCAGAAACCTGCCTCCAATGCATCAGATTCAGAAACCTTCCCCCAGTTCATCAGATTCAGAAAACTGCCTCCAATGCATCAGATTCAGAAAACTGCCCCCAACCTATGAGATTCAGGAATTGCCTCCAATGCATAAGAATCAGAAACCTGCCAAAAAAGAGTCAGAATCAAATACCTTCCTCCTATGCAACAAAACAGAAACTTGCATAAAATGCATCAGATTCAGAAACCT
Organism: Carcharodon carcharias; assembly: GCF_017639515.1. Classification (NCBI taxonomy): domain Eukaryota; kingdom Metazoa; phylum Chordata; class Chondrichthyes; order Lamniformes; family Lamnidae; genus Carcharodon; species Carcharodon carcharias. The sequence continues at coordinate 155,381,094 of NC_054471.1, forward strand.
GCCTCAAATGCATCAGGTTATGAAACGTGCCTCCAAGGAATAAGATTCTGAAACATGTCCCCAACGTATCAGATTCAGAAACTGCCTCCAATTCATCAGATTCAGAAAGCTGCCGGCAATGCATCAGATTCAGGAACCTGCCTCCAATGCAACCGATTCAGAAACATGCCTCATTAGCATCAGAATCAGGAACGGCCTCCAATGCATCAGGTTCAGAATCCTGCATCAAATGTATCAAATTCAGAATACTTCATCCATTGCACCAGAATCAGATACCTGCTTCCAATGGATCAGATTCAGGAACCTTAATTCAAAGTGTCAGATTCAGAAACATGCCGCCAATGCATCAGATTCAGAAAACTGCCTCCAATGCATCAGATTCTGAAACCTGCACCCAATGTACAAGGTTCAGAAAATGCCTCAATGCGTCCGAGTCAAAAACCTGCCTCCACTGTACATGGTTCCGAAATTGCCTCCAATGCATCAGATTCAGAAACCTGCCCCCAACGTATCAGATTCAGAAAGTGTCTCACTGCATATGAATCAGAAACCAGACCCCACTGTATCAGATTCAGAAACTGCCTCCAATGCATCAGATTCAGAAACCTACCTCCAATGCATCAGAATCTGACAACTGCCCCCAATGCATCTGAATCAGAAACTTGCCTCCAATGTATCAGAATCAGAAACTTGCCTCCAATGCAACAGATTCAGAAACCTGAACCCAATGTATCAGGTTTAGAAAGATTCCTCTAATACAGCAGAATCTGACACTTGCCTCCAATGCATCAGAATCAGAAACCTGCCTCCAATGCATAGCATTCAGAAAACTGCCTCCAATTCATCAGGTTAAGAAACGTGCCTCTAAGTCAAAAGATTCAGAAACCTGACCCCAACTTATCAGATTCAGAAACTGCCTCCAATGTATCTGATTCAAAACCTGCCTCCCAAGGATCAGATTCAGAAATCTGCCTTCAATGCATCAGATTCTGGAACCTGTCTCCAATGCAACAGATTCAGAAATTGCCTCGAAATCATCAGAATCATGGACTGCCTCCAATGCATCAGGTTCAGAAACCTGCATCAGATGTATCAGATTCAGAATAGTGCCCCCAATGAATCAGATTCAGAAACTGCCCCCAATGCATCTGAATCAGAAACCTGCCTCCAATGTATCAGAATCAGGAACTTGCCTCCAATGCATCAGATTCAGAAACCTGCACCCAATGTATCTGGTTTAGAAAGATTCCAGTAATACAGCAGAATCCGACGCTTGCCTCCAATGCATCAGAATCAGAAACCTGCCTCCAATGCATCAGATTCAGAAACCTGCCTCCAATTCATCAGATTTGGAAACAAGCCTCCAATGCATCATATGCAGAAACATGCCTCCAATGCATCAGGTTAAGAAACGTGCCTACAAGGCATAAGGTTCAGAAACATGTCCCCAACGTATCAGATTCTGAAATTGCCTCCAATTCATCAGATTCAAAAAGCTGCCTGCAATGCATCAGAGTCAGGAACCTGCCTCCAATGCAGCAGACTCAGAAACATGCCTCCCAAGCATCAGAATCATGAACAGCTTCCAATGCATCAGGTTCAGAAACCTGCATCAGATGTATCAGATTCAAAATACTGCATCCAATGCATCAGAAGCAGAAACCTGCCTATAATGCATGAGATTCAGGAACCTTAATTCAAAGTGTCAGATTCAGTAACATGCCTCCAAAACATCAGATTCTGAAACATGCCTCCAATGCATCAGATTCAAAAACCTGCACCCAACGTATCAGATTCAGAAAGTGCCTCAATGCCTGAATGCATCTGAATCAGACACCTGCCTCCACTGTACTAGCTTCCAAAATTGCTTCCAATGCATCAGATTCAGAAACCTGCCCCCAACATATCAGATTCAAAAAGTGTCCCAATTCGTCTGAATCAGAAACCAGATCCCACTGCATCAGAAACAGAAACTGCCTCCAAAGCATCAGATTTAGAAACCTACCTCCAATGCATCAGAATCAGTCAACTGCCCCCAAAGCATCTTAATAAGAAACCTGCCTCCAATGCAACAGATTCAGAACCCTGCACCCAATGTATCAGGTTTAGAAAGATTCCTGTAATACAGCAGAATCCGACGCTTGCCTCCAATGCATCAGAATCAGAAACCTGCCTCCAATGCATCAGATTCAGAAACCTGCCTCCAATTCATCAGATTTGGAAACAAGCCTCCAATGCATCACATTCAGAAAGCTGTCTCCAATGCATGAGATTCAGAAACCTGCACACAATGTATCAGGTTGAGAAAGATTCCTCTAATACAGCAGAATCCAACGCTTGCCTCCAATGAATCAGAATCAGAAACCTGCCTCCAATGCATCAGATTCAGAAACCTGCCTCCAATTCATCAGGGTAAGAAACGTGCCTCTAAGTCAAAAGATTCAGAAAGCTGACCCCAACGTATCAGATTCAGAAACTGCCTCCAATTCATCAGTTTCAGAAACTGCCTCCAATGTATCTGATTCAAAACCTGCCTCCCAAGGATCAGATTCAGAAATCTACCTTCAGTGCATCAGATTAAGGAATCTGCCTCCAATGCAACAGATTCAGAAATTGCCTCGAAATCATCAGAATCATGGACTGCCTCCAATGCATCAGGTTCAGAAACCTGCATCAGATGTATCAGATTCAGAATAGTGCCCCCAATGCATCTGAATCAGAAACCTGCCTCCAATGTATCAGAATCAGAAACCTGCCTCCAATGCAACAGATTCAGAAACCTGCACCCAATGTATCAGGTTTAGAAAGATTCCTCTAATACAGCAGAATCTGATGCTTGCCTCCAATGCATCAGAATCAGAAACCAGCCTCCAATGCATCAGATTCAGAAACCTTCCCCCAGTTTATCAGATTCCGAAACCTGCCTCCATTTCATCAGATTTGGAAACAAGGCTCCAATGCATCAGATTCAGAAAGCCGTCTCCAATGCATGAGATTCAGAAACCTGCACCCAACGTATCGGATTTAGAAAGTGCCTCAATGTGTCTGAATCAGAAACCTGCCTCCAATGCATCAGGTTAAGAAACGTGCCTACAAGGCATAAGGTTCAGAAACATGTCCCCAACGTATCAGATTCTGAAATTGCCTCCAATTCATCAGATTCAAAAAGCTGCCTGCAATGCATCAGAGTCAGGAACCTGCCTCCAATGCAACAGAAACAGAAACATGCCTCCCAAGCATCAGAATCATGAACAGCTTCCAATGCATCAGGTTCAGAAACCTGCATCAGATGTATCAGATTCAGAATACTGCATCCAATGCATCAGAAGCAGAAACCTGCCTATAATGCATGAGATTCAGGAACCTCAATTCAAAGTGTCAGATTCAGTAACATGCCTCCAAAACATCAGATTCTGAAACATGCCTCCAATGCATCAGATTCAGAAACCTGCACCCAACGTATCAGATTCAGAAAGTGCCTCAATGCCTGAATGCATCTGAATCAGACACCTGCCTCCACTGTACTAGGTTCCAAAATTGCCTCCAATGCATCAGATTCAGAAACCTGCCCCCAACATATCAGATTCAGAAAGTGTCCCAATTCGTCTGAATCAGAAACCAGATCCCACTGCATCAGAAACAGAAACTGCCTCCAAAGCATCAGATTTAGAAACCTACCTCCAATGCATCAGAATCAGTCAACTGCCCCCAAAGCATCTTAATAAGAAACCTGCCTCCAATGCAACAGATTCAGAACCCTGCACCCAATGTATCAGGTTTAGAAAGATTCCTGTAATACAGCAGTATCCGACGCTTGCCTCCAATGCATCAGAATCAGAAACCTGCCTCCAATGCATCAGATTCAGAAACCTGCCTCCAATTCATCAGATTTGGAAACAAGCCTCCAATGCATCACATTCAGAAAGCTGTCTCCAATGCATGAGATTCAGAAACCTGCACACAATGTATCAGGTTGAGAAAGATTCCTCTAATACAGCAGAATCCAACGCTTGCCTCAAATGAATCAGAATCAGAAACCTGCCTCCAATGCATCAGATTCAGAAACCTGCCTCCAATTCATCAGGGTAAGAAACGTGCCTCTAAGTCAAAAGATTCAGAAAGCTGACCCCAACGTATCAGATTCAGAAACTGCCTCCAATTCATCAGTTTCAGAAACTGCCTCCAATGTATCTGATTCAAAACCTGCCTCCCAAGGATCAGATTCAGAAATCTACCTTCAGTGCATCAGATTAAGGAATCTGCCTCCAATGCAACAGATTCAGAAATTGCCTCGAAATCATCAGAATCATGGACTGCCTCCAATGCATCAGGTTCAGAAACCTGCATCAGATGTATCAGATTCAGAATAGTGCCCCCAATGCATCTGAATCAGAAACCTGCCTCCAATGTATCAGAATCAGAAACTTGCCTCCAATGCAACAGATTCGGAAACCTGCACCCAATGTATCAGGTTTAGAAAGATTCCTCTAATACAGCAGAATCCGACGCTTGCCTCCAATGCATCAGAATCAGAAACCTGCCTCCAATGCATCAGATTCAGAAACCTTCCCCCAGTTCATCAGATTCAGAAAACTGCCTCCAATGCATCAGATTCAGAAAACTGCCCCCAACGTATCAGATTCAGGAAGTGCCTCCAATGCATAAGAATCAGAAACCTGCCAAAAAAGAGTCAGAATCAAATACCTGCCTCCTATGCAACAAAACAGAAACTTGCATAAAATGCATCAGATTCAGAAACCTGCCTCAAATGCATCAGGTTATGAAACGTGCCTCCAAGGAATAAGATTCTGAAACATGTCACCAACGTATCAGATTCAGAAACTGCCTCCAATTCATCAGATTCAGAAAGCTGCCGGCAATGCATCAGATTCAGGAACCTGCCTCCAATGCAACCGATTCAGAAACATGCCTCATTAGCATCAGAATCAGGAACGGCCTCCAATGCATCAGGTTCAGAATCCTGCATCAAATGTATCAAATTCAGAATACTTCATCCATTGCACCAGAATCAGATACCTGCTTCCAATGGATCAGATTCAGGAACCTTAATTCAAAGTGTCAGATTCAGAAACATGCCGCCAATGCATCAGATTCAGAAAACTGCCTCCAATGCATCAGATTCTGAAACCTGCACCCAATGTACCAGGTTCAGAAAGTGCCTCAATGCGTCCGAGTCAAAAACCTGCCTCCACTGTACATGGTTCCGAAATTGCCTCCAATGCATCAGATTCAGAAACCTGCCCCCAACGTATCAGATTCAGAAAGTGTCTCACTGCATATGAATCAGAAACCAGACCACACTGTATCAGATTCAGAAACTGCCTCCAATGCATCAGATTCAGAAAGCTGTCTCCAATGCATGAGATTCAGAAACCTGCACACAATGTATCAGGTTGAGAAAGATTCCTCTAATACAGCAGAATCCAACGCTAGCCTCCAATGAATCAGAATCAGAAAGCTGCCTCCAATGCATCAGATTCAGAAACCTGCCTCCAATTCATCAGGGTAAGAAACGTGCCTCTAAGTCAAAAGATTCAGAAAGCTGACCCCAACGTATCAGATTCAGAAACTGCCTCCAATTCATCAGTTTCAGAAACTGCCTCCAATGTATCTGATTCAAAACCTGCCTCCCAAGGATCAGATTCAGAAATCTACCTTCAGTGCATCAGATTAAGGAATCTGCCTCCAATGCAACAGATTCAGAAATTGCCTCGAAATCATCAGAATCATGGACTGCCTCCAATGCATCAGGTTCAGAATCCTGCATCAGATGTATCAGATTCAGAATAGTGCCCCCAATGCATCTGAATCAGAAACCTGCCTCCAATGTATCAGAATCAGAAAATTGCCTCCAATGCAACAGATTCAGAAACCTGCACCCAATGTATCAGGTTTAGAAAGATTCCTCTAATACAGCAGAATCCGACGCTTGCCTCCAATGCATCAGAATCAGAAACCTGCCTCCAATGCATCAGATTCAGAAACCTTCCCCCAGTTCATCAGATTCAGAAAACTGCCTCCAATGCATCAGATTCAGAAAACTGCCCCCAACCTATGAGATTCAGGAATTGCCTCCAATGCATAAGAATCAGAAACCTGCCAAAAAAGAGTCAGAATCAAATACCTGCCTCCTATGCAACAAAACAGAAACTTGCATAAAATGCATCAGATTCAGAAACCTGCCTCAAATGCATCAGGTTATGAAACGTGCCTCCAAGGAATAAGATTCTGAAACATGTCCCCAACGTATCAGATTCAGAAACTGCCTCCAATTCATCAGATTCAGAAAGCTGCCAGCAATGCATCAGATTCAGGAACCTGCCTCCAATGCAACCGATTCAGAAACATGCCTCATTAGCATCAGAATCAGGAACGGCCTCCAATGCATCAGGTTCAGAATCCTGCATCAAATGTATCAAATTCAGAATACTTCATCCATTGCACCAGAATCAGATACCTGCTTCCAATGGATCAGATTCAGGAACCTTAATTCAAAGTGTCAGATTCAGAAACATGCCGCCAATGCATCAGATTCAGAAAACTGCCTCCAATGCATCAGATTCTGAAACCTGCACCCAATGTACAAGGTTCAGAAAGTGCCTCAATGCGTCCGAGTCAAAAACCTGCCTCCACTGTACATGGTTCCGAAATTGCCTCCAATGCATCAGATTCAGAAACCTGCCCCCAACGTATCAGATTCAGAAAGTGTCTCACTGCATATGAATCAGAAACCAGACCCCACTGTATCAGATTCAGAAACTGCCTCCAATGCATCAGATTCAGAAACCTACCTCCAATGCATCAGAATCTGACAACTGCCCCCAATGCATCTGAATCAGAAACTTGCCTCCAATGTATCAGAATCAGAAACTTGCCTCCAATGCAACAGATTCAGAAACCTGAACCCAATGTATCAGGTTTAGAAAGATTCCTCTAATACAGCAGAATCTGACACTTGCCTCCAATGCATCAGAATCAGAAACCTGCCTCCAATGCATAGCATTCAGAAAACTGCCTTCAATTCATCAGGTTAAGAAACGTGCCTCTAAGTCAAAAGATTCAGAAACCTGACCCCAACTTATCAGATTCAGAAACTGCCTCCAATTCATCAGTTTCAGAAACTGCCTCCAATGTATCTGATTCAAAACCTGCCTCCCAAGGATCAGATTCAGAAATCTGCCTTCAATGCATCAGATTCTGGAACCTGTCTCCAATGCAACAGATTCAGAAATTGCCTCGAAATCATCAGAATCATGGACTGCCTCCAATGCATCAGGTTCAGAAACCTGCATTAGATGTATCAGATTCAGAATAGTGCCCCCAATGAATCAGATTCAGAAACTGCCCCCAATGCATCTGAATCAGAAACCTGCCGCCAATGTATCAGAATCAGGAACTTGCCTCCAATGCATCAGATTCAGAAACCTGCACCCAATGTATCTGGTTTAGAAAGATTCCAGTAATACAGCAGAATCCGACGCTTGCCTCCAATGCATCAGATTCAGAAACCTGCCTCCAATTCATCAGATTTGGAAACAAGCCTCCAATGCATCATATGCAGAAACCTGCCTCCAATGCATCAGGTTAAGAAACGTGCCTACAAGGCATAAGGTTCAGAAACATGTCCCCAACGTATCAGATTCTGAAATTGCCTACAATTCATCAGATTCAGAAAGTTGCCTGCAATGCATCAGAGACAGGAACCTGCCTCCAATGCAGCAGACTCAGAAACATGCATCCCAAGCATCAGAATCAGGAACTGCTTCCAATGCATCAGGTTCAGAAACCTGCATCAGATGTATCAGATTCAGAATACTGCATCCAATGCATCAGAAGCAGAAACCTGCCTATAATGCATGAGATTCAGGAATCTTAATTCAAATTGTCAGATTCTGTAACATGCCTCCAAATCATCAGATTCTGAAACATGCCTCCAATGCATCAGATTCAGAAACCTTGACCCAACGTATCAGATTCAGAAAGTGCCTCAATGCCTCAAAGCATCTGAATCAGGCACCTGCCTCCACTGTACTAGTTTCCAAAATTGCCTCCAATGCATCAGATTCAGAAAACTGCCCCCAACGTATCAGATTCAGAAAGTGTCCCAATGCGTCTGAATCAGAAACCAGATCCCACTGCATCAAAAACAGAAACTGCCTCCAAAGCATCAGATTTATAAACCTAGCTCCAATGCATCAGAATCAGTCAACTGCCCCCAAAGCATCTGAATAAGAAACCTGCCTCCAATGCAACAGATTCAGAAACCTGCACCCAATGTATCAGGTTTAGAAAGATTCCTGTAATACAGGAATTCCTGTAATACAGCTTGTCTCCAATGCATCAGAATCAGAAACCTGCCTCCAATGCATCAGATTCAGAAACCTGCCACCAATTCATCAGATTTGGAAACAAGCCTCCAATGCAACAGATTCAGAAAGCTGTCTCCAATGCATGAGATTCAGAAACCTGCACACAATGTATCAGGTTGAGAAAGATTCCTCTAATACAGCAGAATCTAACGCTTGCCTCCAATGCATCAGAATCAGAAACCTGCCTCCAATGCATCGGATTCAGAAACCTGCCTCCAATTCATCAGGTTAAGAAACGTGCCTCTAAGTCAAAAGATTCAGAAAGCTGACCCCAACGTATCAGATTCAGAAAATGCCTCCAATTCATCAGTTTCAGAAACTGCCACCAATTTATCTGATTCAAAACCAGCCTCCCAAGGATCTGATTCAGAAATCTACCTTCAATGCATCAGATTCAGGAATCTGCCTCCAATGCAACAGATTCAGAAATTGCCTCGAAATCATCAGAATCAGGGACTGCCTCCAATGCATCAGGTTCAGAAACCTGCATCAGATGTATCAGATTCAGAATAGTGCCCCAAATGTATCAGATTCAGAAACTGCCCCCAATGCATCTGAATCAGAAACCTGCCTCCAATGTATCAGAATCAGAAACTTGCCTCCAATGCAACAGATTCAGAAACCTGCACCCAATGTATCAGGTTTAGAAAGATTCCTCTAATACAGCAGAATCTGATGCTTGCCTCCAATGCATCAGAATCAGAAACCAGCTTCCAATGCATCAGATTCAGAAACCTTCCCCCAGTTTATCAGATTCCGAAACCTGCCTCCAATTCATCAGATTTGGAAACAAGGCTCCAATGCATCAGATTCAGAAAGCCGTCTCCAATGCATGAGATTCAGAAACCTGCACCCAACGTATCGGATTTAGAAAGTGCCTCAATGTGTCTGAATCAGAAACCTGCCTCCAATGCATCAGGTTAAGAAACGTGCCTACAAGGCATAAGGTTCAGAAACATGTCCCCAACGTATCAGATTCTGAAATTGCCTCCAATTCATCAGATTCAAAAAGCTGCCTGCAATGCATCAGAGTCAGGAACCTGCCTCCAATGCAACAGACTCAGAAACATGCCTCCCAAGCATCAGAATCATGAACAGCTTCCAATGCATCAGGATCAGAAACCTGCATCAGATGTATCAGATTCAGAATACTGCATCCAATGCATCAGAAGCAGAAACCTGCCTATAATGCATGAGATTCAGGAACCTTAATTCAAAGTGTCAGATTCAGTAACATGCCTCCAAAGCATCAGATTCTGAAACATGCCTCCAATGCATCAGATTCAGAAACCTGCACCCAACGTATCAGATTCAGAAACTGCCTCAGTGCCTGAATGCATCTGAATCAGACACCTGCCTCCACTGTACTAGGTTCCAAAATTGCCTCCAATGCATCAGATTCAGAAACCTGCCCCCAACATATCAGGTTCAGAAAGTGTCCCAATTCGTCTGAATCAGAAACCAGATCCCACTGATCAGAAACAGAAACGGCCTCCAAAGCATCAGATTTAGAAACCTACCTCCAATGCATCAGAATCAGTCAACTGCCCCCAAAGCATCTTAATAAGAAACCTGCCTCCAATGCAACAGATTCAGAACCCTGCACCCAATGTATCAGGTTTAGAAAGATTCCTGTAATACAGCAAAATCCGACGCTTGCCTCCAATGCATCAGAATCAGAAACCTGCCTCCAATACATCAGATTCAGAAACCTGCCTCCAATTCATCAGATTTGGAAACAAGCCTCCAATGCATCACATTCAGAAAGCTGTCTCCAATGCATGAGATTCAGAAACCTGCACACAATGTATCAGGTTGAGAAAGATTCCTCTAATACAGCAGAATCCAACGCTAGCCTCCAATGAATCAGAATCAGAAACCTGCCTCCAATGCATCAGATTCAGAAACCTGCCTCCAATTCATCAGGTTAAGAAACGTGCCTCTAAGTCAAAAGATTCAGAAAGCTGACCCCAACGTTCAGATTCAGAAACTGCCTCCAATTCATCAGTTTCAGAAACTGCCTCCAATGTATCTGATTCAAAACCTGCCTCCCAAGGATCAGATTCAGAAATCTACCTTCAGTGCATCAGATTAAGGAATCTGCCTCCAATGCAACAGATACAGAAATTGCCTCGAAATCATCAGAATCATGGACTGCCTCCAATGCATCAGGTTCAGAAACCTGCATCAGATGTATCAGATTCAGAATAGTGCCCCCAATGCATCTGAATCAGAAACCTGCCTCCAATGCAACAGATTCAGAAAACTGCACCCAATGTATCAGGTTTAGAAAGATTCCTCTAATGCAGCAGAATCCGACGCTTGCCTCCAATGCATCAGAATCAGAAACCTGCCTCCAATGCATCAGATTCAGAAACCTTCCCCCAGTTCATCAGATTCAGAAAACTGCCTCCAATGCATCAGATTCAGAAAACTGCCCCCAACGTATCACATTCAGAAAGTGCCTCCAATGCATAAGAATCAGAAACCAGCCAAAAAAGAGTCAGAATCAAATACCTGCCTCCTATGCAACAAAACAGAAACTTGCATAAAATGCATCAGATTCAGAAACCTGCCTCAAATGCATCAGGTTATGAAACGTGCCTCCAAGGAATAAGATTCTGAAACATGTCCCCAACGTATCAGATTCAGAAACTGCCTCCAATTCATCAGATTCAGAAAGCTGCCGGCAATGCATCAGATTCAGGAACCTGCCTCCAATGCAACCGATTCAGAAACATGCCTCATTAGCATCAGAATCAGGAACGGCCTCCAATGCATCAGGTTCAGAATCCTGCATCAAATGTATCAAATTCAGAATACTTCATCCATTGCACCAGAATCAGATACCTGCTTCCAATGGATCAGATTCAGGAACCTTAATTCAAAGTGTCAGATTCAGAAACATGCTGCCAATGCATCAGATTCAGAAAACTGCCTCCAAAGCATCAGATTCTGAAACCTGCACCCAATGTACCAGGTTCAGAAAGTGCCTCAATGCGTCCGTGTCAAAAACTTGCCTCGACTGTACATGGTTCCGAAATTGCCTCCAATGCATCAGATTCAGAAACCTGCCCCCAACGTATCAGATTCAGAAAGTGTCTCACTGAATATGAATCAGAAACCAGACCCCACTGTATCAGATTCAGAAACTGCCTCCAATGCATCAGATTCAGAAACCTACCTCCAATGCATCAGAATCTGACAACTGCCCCCAATGCATCTGAATCAGAAACTTGCCTCCAATGTATCAGAATCAGAAACTTACCTCCAATGCAACAGATTCAGAAACCTGAACCCAATGTATCAGGTTTAGAAAGATTCCTCTAATACAGCAGAATCTGACACTTGCCTCCAATGCATCAGAATCAGAAACCTGCCTCCAATGCATAGGATTCAGAAACCTGCCTCCAATTCATCAGATTTGGAAACAAGCCTCCAATGCATCACATTCAGAAAGCTGTCTCCAATGCATGAGATTCAGAAACCTGCACACAATGTATCAGGTTGAGAAAGATTCCTCTAATACAGCAGAATCCAACGCTAGCCTCCAATGAATCAGAATCAGAAACCTGAATCCAATGCATCAGATTCAGAAACCTGCCTCCAATTCATCAGGTTAAGAAACGTGCCTCTAAGTCAAAAGATTCAGAAAGCTGACCCCAACGTTCAGATTCAGAAACTGCCTCCAATTCATCAGTTTCAGAAACTGCCTCCAATGTATCTGATTCAAAACCTGCCTCCCAAGGATCAGATTCAGAAATCTACCTTCAGTGCATCAGATTAAGGAATCTGCCTCCAATGCAACAGATACAGAAATTGCCTCGAAATCATCAGAATCATGGACTGCCTCCAATGCATCAGGTTCAGAAACCTGCATCAGATGTATCAGATTCAGAATAGTGCCCCCAATGCATCTGAATCAGAAACCTGCCTCCAATGTATCAGAATCAGAAACTTGCCTCCAATGCAACAGATTCAGAAAACTGCACCCAATGTATCAGGTTTAGAAAGATTCCTCTAATGCAGCAGAATCCGACGCTTGCCTCCAATGCATCAGAATCAGAAACCTGCCTCCAATGCATCAGATTCAGAAACCTTCCCCCAGTTCATCAGATTCAGAAAACTGCCTCCAATGCATCAGATTCAGAAAACTGCCCCCAACGTATCACATTCAGAAAGTGCCTCCAATGCATAAGAATCAGAAACCAGCCAAAAAAGAGTCAGAATCAAATACCTGCCTCCTATGCAACAAAACAGAAACTTGCATAAAATGCATCAGATTCAGAAACCTGCCTCAAATGCATCAGGTTATGAACCGTGCCTCCAAGGAATAAGATTCTGAAACATGTCCCCAACGTATCAGATTCAGAAACTGCCTCCAATTCATCAGATTCAGAAAGCTGCCGGCAATGCATCAGATTCAGGAACCTGCCTCCAATGCAACCGATTCAGAAACATGCCTCATTAGCATCAGAATCAGGAACGGCCTCCAATGCATCAGGTTCAGAATCCTGCATCAAATGTATCAAATTCAGAATACTTCATCCATTGCACCAGAATCAGATACCTGCTTCCAATGGATCAGATTCAGGAACCTTAATTCAAAGTGTCAGATTCAGAAACATGCTGCCAATGCATCAGATTCAGAAAACTGCCTCCAAAGCATCAGATTCTGAAACCTGCACCCAATGTACCAGGTTCAGAAAGTGCCTCAATGCGTCCGAGTCAAAAACTTGCCTCGACTGTACATGGTTCCGAAATTGCCTCCAATGCATCAGATTCAGAAACCTGCCCCCAACGTATCAGATTCAGAAAGTGTCTCACTGAATATGAATCAGAAACCAGACCCCACTGTATCAGATTCAGAAACTGCCTCCAATGCATCAGATTCAGAAACCTACCTCCAATGCATCAGAATCTGACAACTGCCCCCAATGCATCTGAATCAGAAACTTGCCTCCAATGTATCAGAATCAGAAACTTACCTCCAATGCAACAGATTCAGAAACCTGAACCCAATGTATCAGGTTTAGAAAGATTCCTCTAATACAGCAGAATCTGACACTTGCCTCCAAAGCATCAGAATCAGAAACCTGCCTCCAATGCATAGGATTCAGAAACCTGCCTCCAATTCATCAGGTTAAGAAACGTGCCTCTAAGTCAAAAGATTCAGAAACCTGACCCCAACTTATCAGATTCAGAAACTGCCTCCAATTCATCAGTTTCAGAAACTGCCTCCAATGTATCTGATTCAAAACCTGCCACCCAAGGATCAGATTCAGAAACCTGCCTTCAGTGCATCAGAATCTGGAACCTGTCTCCAATGCAACAGATTCAGAAATTGCCTCGAAATCATCAGAATCAGGGACTGCCTCCAATGCATCAGGTTCAGAAACCTGCATCAGATGTATCAGATTCAGAATAGTGCCCCCAATGTATCAGATTCAGAAACTGCCCCCAATGCATCTGAATCAGAAACCTGCCTCCAATGTATCAGAATCAGAAACTTGCCTCCAATGCATCAGATTCAGAAACCTGCACCCAATGTATCTGGTTTAGAAAGATTCCAGTAATACAGCAGAATCCGACGCTTGCCTCCAATGCATCAGAATCAGAAACCTGCCTCCAATGCATCAGATTCAGAAACCTGCCTCCAATTCATCAGATTTGGAAACAAGCCTCCAATGCATCATATTCAGAAACCTGCCTCCAATGCATCAGGTTAAGAAACGTGCCTACAAGGCATAAGGTTCAGAAACATGTCCCCAACGTATCAGATTCTGAAATTGCCTACAATTCATCAGATTCAGAAAGTTGCCTGCAATGCATCAGAGTCAGGAACCTGCCTCCAATGCAACAGACTCAGAAACATGCATCCCAAGCATCAGAATCAGGAACTGCTTCCAATGCATCAGGTTCAGAAACCTGCATCAGATGTATCAGATTCAGAATACTGCATCCAATGCATCAGAAGCAGAAACCTGCCTATAATGCATGAGAATCAGGAACCTTAATTCAAATTGTCAGATTCAGTAACATGCCTCCAAATCATCAGATTCTGAAACATGCCTCCAATGCATCAGATTCAGAAACCTTCACCCAACGTATCAGACTCAGAAAGTGCCTCAATGCCTCAAAGCATCTGAATCAGACACCTGCCTCCACTGTACTAGGTTCCGAAATTGCCTCCAATGCATCAGATTCAGAAACCTGCCCCCAACGTATCAGATTCAGAAAGTGTCCCAATGCGTCTGAATCAGAAACCAGATCCCAATGCATCAGAAACAGAAACTGCCTCCAAACCATCAGATTTAGAAACCTACCTCCAATGCATCAGAATCAGTCAACTGCCCCCAAATCATCTGAATAAGATGCCTCCACTGCACCAGGATCTGAACTTGCCTCCATTGCATCCGATTCAGAAACCTGACACCACTGTATCAGATTCAGAAACCTACCTTAAATGCATCAGGGACTGCCTCCAAAGAATCAGGTTCAGAAAACTGCTTCAGAAGTATCAGATTCAGAATCGTGCCCCCAATGTATCAGATTCAGAAACTGCCTCCAACGCATCTGAAGCAGAAATCTGCCTCCAATGCATCAGATTCTTGAACCTTCCTACAATGTATCAGATTTGGAAACAAGCCTCCTATGCATCAGATTCAGAAAGCTGTCTCCAATGCATGAGATTCATAAACCTGCGCCCAACGTATCAGATTCAGAAAGTGCCTCAATGCATCTGAATCAGAAACTTGCCTCCAATGTATCAGAATCAGAAACTTGCCTCCAATGCAACAGATTCAGAAACCTGCACCCAATGTATCAGGTTTAGAAAGATTCCTCTAATACAGCAGAATCTGACACTTGCCTCCAATGAATCAGAATCAGAAACCTGCCTCCAATGCATCAGATTCAGAAACCTGCCTCCAATTCATCAGGTTAAGAAACGTGCCTATAAGTCAAAAGATTCAGAAACCTGACCCCAACTTATCAGATTCAGAAACTGCCTCCAATACATCAGTTTCAGAAACTGCCTCCAATGTATCTGATTCAAAACCTGCCTCCCAAGGATCAGATTCAGAAATCTGCCTTCAATGCATCAGATTCTGGAACTTTTCTCCAATGCAACAGATTCAGAAGTTGCCTCGAAATCATCAGAATCATGGACTGCCTCCAATGCATCAGGTTCAGAAACCTGCATCAGATGTATCAGATTCAGAATAGTGCCCCCAATGTATCAGATTCAGAAACTGCCCCCAATGCATCTGAATCAGAAACCTGCCTCCAATGTATCAGAATCAGGAACTTGCCTCCAATGCATCAGATTCAGAAACCTGCACCCAATGTATCTGGTGTAGAAAGATTCCAGTAATACAGCAGAATCCAACGCTTGCCTCCAATGCATCAGAATCAGAAACCTGCCTCCAATGCATCAGATTCAGAAACCTGCCTCCAATTCATCAGATTTGGAAACAAGCCTCCAATGCATCATATTCAGAAACCTGCCTCCAATGCATCAGGTTAAGAAACGTGCCTACAAGGCATAAGTTTCAGAAACATGTCCCCAACGTATCAGATTCTGAAATTGCCTCCAATTCATCAGATTCAGAAAGTTGCCTGCAATGCATCAGAGTCAGGAACCTGCCTCTAATGCAGCAGACTCAGAAACATGCATCCCAAGCATCAGAATCAGGAACTGCTTCCAATGCATCAGGTTCAGAAACCTGCATCAGATGTATCAGATTCAGAATACTGCATCCAATGCATCAGAAGCAGAAACCTGCCTATAATGCATGAGATTCAGGAACCTTAATTCAAATTGTCAGGTTCAGTAACATGCCTCCAAATCATCAGATTCTGAAACATGCCTCCAATGCATCAGATTCAGAAACCTTGACCCAACGTATCAGATTCAGAAAGTGCCTCATTGCCTCAAAGCATCTGAATCAGGCACCTGCCTCCACTGTACTAGGTTCCGAAATTGCCTCCAATGCATCAGATTCAGAAACCTGCCCCCAACGTATCAGATTCAGAAAGTGTCCCAATGTGTCTGAATCAGAAACCAGATCCCACTGCATCAGAAACAGAAACTGCCTCCAAAGCATCAGATTTAGAAACCTACCTCCAATGCATCAGAATCAGTCAACTGCCGCCAAATCATCTGAATAAGATGCCTCCACTGCACCAGGATCTGAACTTGCCTCCATTGCATCCGATTCAGAAACCTGACACCACTGTATCAGATTCAGAAACCTACCTTAAATGCATCAGGGACTACCTCCAAAGAATCAGGTTCAGAAAACTGCTTCAGATGTATCAGATTCAGAATCGTGCCCCCAATGTATCAGATTCAGAAACTGCCTCCAACGCATCTGAAGCAGAAATCTGCCTCCAATGCATCAGATTCTTGAACCTTCCTACAATGTATCAGATTTGGAAACAAGCCTCCAATGCATCAGATTCAGAAAGCTGTCTCCAATGCATGAGATTCATAAACCTGCACCCAACGTATCAGACTCAGAAAGTGCCTCAATGCATCTGAATCAGAAACTTGCCTCCAATGTATCAGAATCAGAAACTTGCCTCCAATGCAACAGATTCAGAAACCTGCACCCAATGTATCAGGTTTAGAAAGATTCCTCTAATACAGCAGAATCTGACACTTGCCTCCAATGAATCAGAATCAGAAACCTGCCTCCAATTCATCAGGTTAAGAAACGTGCCTCTAAGTCAAAATATTCAGAAACCTGACCCCAACTTATCAGATTCAGAAACTGCCTCCAATTCATCAGTTTCAGAAACTGCCTCCAATGTATCCGATTCAAAACCTGCCTCCCAAGGATCAGATTCAGAAATCTGCCTTCAATGCATCAGATTCTGGAACCTGCCTCCAATGCAACAGATTCAGAAATTGCCTCGAAATCATCAGAATCATGGACTGCCTCCAATGCATCAGGTTCAGAAACATGCATCAGATGTATCAGATTCAGAATAGTGCCCCCAATGTATCAGATTCAGAAACTGCCCCCAATGCATCTGAATCAGAAACCTGCCTCCAATGTATCAGAATCAGAAACTTGCCTCCAATGCAACGGATTCAGAAACCTGCACCCAATGTATCAGGTTTAGAAAGATTCCTCTAATACAGCAGCATCCGACGCTTGCCTCCAATGCATCAGATTCAGAAACCTGCCCCCAACGTATCAGATTCAGAAAGTGTCCCAATGCGTCTGAATCAGAAACCAGATCCCACTGCCTCCAAAGCATCAGATTTAGAAACCTACCTCCAATGCATCAGAATCAGTCAACTGCCGCCATATCATCTGAATAAGATGCCTCCACTGCACCAGGATCTGAACTTGCCTCCATTGCATCCGATTCAGAAACCTGACACCACTGTATCAGATTCAGAAACCTACCTTAAATGCATCAGGGACTGCCTCCAAAGAATCAGGTTCAGAAAACTGCTTCAGATGTATCAGATTCAGAATCGTGCCCCCAATGTATCAGATTCAGAAACTGCCTCCAACGCATCTGAAGCAGAAATCTGCCTCCAATGCATCAGATTCTTGAACCTTCCTACAATGTATCAGATTTGGAAACAAGCCTCCAATGCATCAGATTCAGAAAGCTGTCTCCAATGCATGAGATTCATAAACCTGCACCCAACGTATCAGATTCAGAAAGTGCCTCAATGCATCTGAATCAGAAACTTGCCTCCAATGTATCAGAATCAGAAACTTGCCTCCAATGCAACAGATTCAGAAACCTGCACCCAATGTATCAGGTTTAGAAAGATTCCTCTAATACAGCAGAATCTGACACTTGCCTCCAATGAATCAGAATCAGAAACCTGCCTCCAATGCATCAGATTCAGAAACCTGCCTCCAATTCATCTGGTTAAGAAACGTGCCTCTAAGTCAAAAGATTCAGAAACCTGACCCCAACTTATCAGATTCAGAAACTGCCTCCAATTCATCAGTTTCAGAAACTGCCACCAATGTATCTGATTCAAAACCTGCCTCCCAAGGATCAGATTCAGAAATCTGCCTTCAATGCATCAGATTCTGGAACCTGTCTCCAATGCAACAGATTCAGAAATTGCCTCGAAATCATCAGAATCATGGACTGCCTCCAATGCATCAGGTTCAGAAACCTGCATCAGATGTATCAGATTCAGAATAGTGCCCCCAATGTATCAGATTCAGAAACTGCCCCCAATACATCTGAATCAGAAACCTGCCTCCAATGTATCAGAATCAGGAACTTGCCTCCAATGCAACAGATTCAGAAACCTGCACCCAATGTATCTGGTGTAGAAAGATTCCAGTAATACAGCAGAATCCAACGCTTGCCTCCAATGCATCAGAATCAGAAACCTGCCTCCAATGCATCAGATTCAGAAACCTGCCTCCAATTCATCAGATTTGGAAAAAAGCCTCCAATGCATCATATTCAGAAACCTGCCTCCAATGCATCAGGTTAAGAAAGGTGCCTACAAGGCATAAGTTTCAGAAACATGTCCCCAACGTATCAGATTCTGAAATTGCCTACAATTCATCAGATTCAGAAAGTTGCCTGCAATGCATCAGAGTCAGGAACCTGCCTCCAATGCAACAGACTCAGAAACATGCATCCCAAGCATCAGAATCAGGAACTGCTTCCAATGCATCAGGTTCAGAAACCTGCATCAGATGTATCAGATTCAGAATACTGCATCCAATGCATCAGAAGCAGAAACCTGCCTATAATGCATGAGATTCAGGAACCTCAATTCAAATTGTCAGATTCAGTAACATGCCTCCAAATCATCAGATTCTGAAACATGCCTCCAATGCATCAGATTCAGAAACCTTCACCCAACGTATCAGATTCAGAAAGTGCCTCAATGCCTCAAAGCATCTGAATCAGGCACCTGCCTCCACTGTACTAGGTTCCGAAATTGCCTCCAATGCATCAGATTCAGAAACCTGCCCCCAACGTATCAGATTCAGAAAGTGTCCCAATGCTTCTGAATCAGACACCAGATCCCACTGCATCAGAAAGAGAAACTGCCTCCAAAGCATCAGATTTAGAAACCTACCTCCAATGCATCAGAATCAGTCAACTGCCCCCAAATCATCTGAATAAGATGCCTCCACTGCACCAGGATCTGAACTTGCCTCCATTGCATCCGATTCAGAAACCTGACACCACTGTATCAGATTCAGAAACCTACCTTAAATGCATCAGGGACTGCCTCCAAAGAATCAGGTTCAGAAAACTGCTTCAGATGTATCAGATTCAGAATCGTGCCCCCAATGTATCAGATTCAGAAACTGCCTCCAACGCATCTGAAGCAGAAATCTGCCTCCAATGCATCAGATTCTTGAACCTTCCTACAATGTATCAGATTTGGAAACAAGCCTCCAATGCATCAGATTCAGAAAGCTGTCTCCAATGCATGAGATTCATAAACCTGCACCCAACGTATCAGATTCAGAAAGTGCCTCAATGCATCTGAATCAGAAACTTGCCTCCAATGTATCAGAATCAGAAACTTGCCTCCAATGCAACAGATTCAGAAACCTGCACCCAATGTATCAGGTTTAGAAAGATTCCTCTAATACAGCAGAATCTGACACTTGCCTCCAATGAATCAGAATCAGAAACCTGCCTCCAATGCATCAGATTCAGAAACCTGCCTCCAATTCATCTGGTTAAGAAACGTGCCTCTAAGTCAAAAGATTCAGAAACCTGACCCCAACTTATCAGATTCAGAAACTGCCTCCAATTCATCAGTTTCAGAAACTGCCACCAATGTATCTGATTCAAAACCTGCCTCCCAAGGATCAGATTCAGAAATCTGCCTTCAATGCATCAGATTCTGGAACCTGTCTCCAATGCAACAGATTCAGAAATTGCCTCGAAATCATCAGAATCATGGACTGCCTCCAATGCATCAGGTTCAGAAACCTGCATCAGATGTATCAGATTCAGAATAGTGCCCCCAATGTATCAGATTCAGAAACTGCCCCCAATGCATCTGAATCAGAAACCTGCCTCCAATGTATCAGAATCAGGAACTTGCCTCCAATGCAACAGATTCAGAAACCTGCACCCAATGTATCTGGTGTAGAAAGATTCCAGTAATACAGCAGAATCCAACGCTTGCCTCCAATGCATCAGAATCAGAAACCTGCCTCCAATGCATCAGATTCAGAAACCTGCCTCCAATTCATCAGATTTGGAAACAAGCCTCCAATGCATCATATTCAGAAACCTGCCTCCAATGCATCAGGTTAAGAAAGGTGCCTACAAGGCATAAGTTTCAGAAAAATGTCCCCAACGTATCAGATTCTGAAATTGCCTACAATTCATCAGATTCAGAAAGTTGCCTGCAATGCATCAGAGTCAGGAACCTGCCTCCAATGCAGCAGACTCAGAAACATGCATCCCAAGCATCAGAATCAGGAACTGCTTCCAATGCATCAGGTTCAGAAACCTGCATCAGATGTATCAGATTCAGAATACTGCATCCAATGCATCAGAAGCAGAAACCTGCCTATAATGCATGAGATTCAGGAACCTCAATTCAAATTGTCAGATTCAGTAACATGCCTCCAAATCATCAGATTCTGAAACATGCCTCCAATGCATCAGATTCAGAAACCTTCACCCAACGTATCAGATTCAGAAAGTGCCTCAATGCCTCAAAGCATCTGAATCAGGCACCTGCCTCCACTGTACTAGGTTCCGAAATTGCCTCCAATGCATCAGATTCAGAAACCTGCCCCCAACGTATCAGATTCAGAAAGTGTCCCAATGCTTCTGAATCAGACACCAGATCCCACTGCATCAGAAACAGAAACTGCCTCCAAAGCATCAGATTTAGAAACCTACCTCCAATGCATCAGAATCAGTCAACTGCCCCCAAATCATCTGAATAAGATGCCTCCACTGCACCAGGATCTGAACTTGCCTCCATTGCATCCGATTCAGAAACCTGACACCACTGTATCAGATTCAGAAACCTACCTTAAATGCATCAGGGACTGCCTCCAAAGAATCAGGTTCAGAAAACTGCTTCAGATGTATCAGATTCAGAATCGTGCCCCCAATGTATCAGATTCAGAAACTGCCTCCAACGCATCTGAAGCAGAAATCTGCCTCCAATGCATCAGATTCTTGAACCTTCCTACAATGTATCAGATTTGGAAACAAGCCTCCAATGCATCAGATTCAGAAAGCTGTCTCCAATGCATGAGATTCATAAACCTGCACCCAACGTATCAGATTCAGAAAGTGCCTCAATGCATCTGAATCAGAAACTTGCCTCCAATGTATCAGAATCAGAAACTTGCCTCCAATGCAACAGATTCAGAAACCTGCACCCAATGTATCAGGTTTAGAAAGATTCCTCTAATACAGCAGAATCTGACACTTGCCTCCAATGAATCAGAATCAGAAACCTGCCTCCAATGCATCAGATTCAGAAACCTGCCTCCAATTCATCAGGTTAAGAAACGTGCCTCTAAGTCAAAAGATTCAGAAACCTGACCCCAACTTATCAGATTCAGAAACTGCCTCCAATTCATCAGTTTCAGAAACTGCCTCCAATGTATCTGATTCAAAACCTGCCTCCCAAGGATCAGATTCAGAAATCTGCCTTCAATGCATCGGATTCTGGAACCTGCCTCCAATGCAACAGATTCAGAAATTGCCTCGAAATCATCAGAATCATGGACTGCCTCCAATGCATCAGGTTCAGAAACATGCATCAGATGTATCAGATTCAGAATAGTGCCCCCAATGTATCAGATTCAGAAACTGCCCCCAATGCATCTGAATCAGAAACCTGCCTCCAATGTATCAGAATCAGAAACTTGCCTCCAATGCAACAGATTCAGAAACCTGCACCCAATGTATCAGGTTTAGAAAGATTCCTCTAATACAGCAGAATCCGACGCTTGCCTCCAATGCATCAGAATCAGAAACCTGCCTCCAATGCATCAGATTCAGAAACCTGCCTCCAATTCATCAGATTTGGAAACAAGCCTCCAATGCATCATATTCAGAAACCTGCCTCCAATGCATCAGGTTAAGAAACGTGCCTCCAAGGCATAAGGTTCAGAAACATGTCTCCAACGTATCAGATTCTGAAATTGCCTACAACTCATCAGATTCAGAAAGCTGCCTGCAATGCATCAGAGTCAGGAACCTGCCTCCAATGCAGCAGACTCAGAAACATGCATCCCAAAAATAAGAATCAGAACTGCTTCCAATGCATCAGGTTCAGAAACCTGCATCAGATGTATCAGATTCAGAATACTGCATCCAATGCATCAGAAGCAGAAACCTGCCTACAATGCATCAGATTCAGGATCCTTAATTCAAAGTGTCAGATTCAGTAACATGCCTCCAAAGCATCAGATTCTGAAACATGCCTCCAATGCATCAGATTCAGAATCCTGCACCCAACGTATCAGATTCAGAAAGTGCCTCAATGCCTGAATGCATCTGAATCAGACACCTGCCTCCACTGTACTAGGTTCCGAAATTGCCTCCAATGCATCAGATTCAGAAACCTGCCCCCAACGTATCAGATTCAGAAAGTGTCCCAATGCGTCTGAATCAGAAACCAGATCCCACTGCATCAGAAACAGAAACTGCCTCCAATGCATCAGATTCAGAAACCTTCACCCAACGTATCAGATTCAGAAAGTGCCTCAATGCCTCAAAGCATCTGAATCAGGCACCTGCCTCCACTGTACTAGGTTCCGAAATTGCCTCCAATGCATCAGATTCAGAAACCTGCCCCCAACGTATCAGATTCAGAAAGTGTCCCAATGCTTCTGAATCAGACACCAGATCCCACTGCATCAGAAACAGAAACTGCCTCCAAAGCATCAGATTTAGAAACCTACCTCCAATGCATCAGAATCAGTCAACTGCCCCCAAATCATCTGAATAAGATGCCTCCACTGCACCAGGATCTGAACTTGCCTCCATTGCATCCGATTCAGAAACCTGACACCACTGTATCAGATTCAGAAACCTACCTTAAATGCATCAGGGACTGCCTCCAAAGAATCAGGTTCAGAAAACTGCTTCAGATGTATCAGATTCAGAATCGTGCCCCCAATGTATCAGATTCAGAAACTGCCTCCAACGCATCTGAAGCAGAAATCTGCCTCCAATGCATCAGATTCTTGAACCTTCCTACAATGTATCAGATTTGGAAACAAGCCTCCAATGCATCAGATTCAGAAAGCTGTCTCCAATGCATGAGATTCATAAACCTGCACCCAACGTATCAGATTCAGAAAGTGCCTCAATGCATCTGAATCAGAAACTTGCCTCCAATGTATCAGAATCAGAAACTTGCCTCCAATGCAACAGATTCAGAAACCTGCACCCAATGTATCAGGTTTAGAAAGATTCCTCTAATACAGCAGAATCTGACACTTGCCTCCAATGAATCAGAATCAGAAACCTGCCTCCAATGCATCAGATTCAGAAACCTGCCTCCAATTCATCTGGTTAAGAAACGTGCCTCTAAGTCAAAAGATTCAGAAACCTGACCCCAACTTATCAGATTCAGAAACTGCCTCCAATTCATCAGTTTCAGAAACTGCCACCAATGTATCTGATTCAAAACCTGCCTCCCAAGGATCAGATTCAGAAATCTGCCTTCAATGCATCGGATTCTGGAACCTGCCTCCAATGCAACAGATTCAGAAATTGCCTCGAAATCATCAGAATCATGGACTGCCTCCAATGCATCAGGTTCAGAAACATGCATCAGATGTATCAGATTCAGAATAGTGCCCCCAATGTATCAGATTCAGAAACTGCCCCCAATGCATCTGAATCAGAAACCTGCCTCCAATGTATCAGAATCAGAAACTTGCCTCCAATGCAACAGATTCAGAAACCTGCACCCAATGTATCAGGTTTAGAAAGATTCCTCTAATACAGCAGAATCCGACGCTTGCCTCCAATGCATCAGAATCAGAAACCTGCCTCCAATGCATCAGATTCAGAAACCTGCCTCCAATTCATCAGATTTGGAAACAAGCCTCCAATGCATCATATTCAGAAACCTGCCTCCAATGCATCAGGTTAAGAAACGTGCCTCCAAGGCATAAGGTTCAGAAACATGTCTCCAACGTATCAGATTCTGAAATTGCCTACAACTCATCAGATTCAGAAAGCTGCCTGCAATGCATCAGAGTCAGGAACCTGCCTCCAATGCAGCAGACTCAGAAACATGCATCCCAAAAATAAGAATCAGAACTGCTTCCAATGCATCAGGTTCAGAAACCTGCATCAGATGTATCAGATTCAGAATACTGCATCCAATGCATCAGAAGCAGAAACCTGCCTACAATGCATCAGATTCAGGATCCTTAATTCAAAGTGTCAGATTCAGTAACATGCCTCCAAAGCATCAGATTCTGAAACATGCCTCCAATGCATCAGATTCAGAATCCTGCACCCAACGTATCAGATTCAGAAAGTGCCTCAATGCCTGAATGCATCTGAATCAGACACCTGCCTCCACTGTACTAGGTTCCGAAATTGCCTCCAATGCATCAGATTCAGAAACCTGCCCCCAACGTATCAGATTCAGAAAGTGTCCCAATGCGTCTGAATCAGAAACCAGATCCCACTGCATCAGAAACAGAAACTGCCTCCAAAGCATCAGATTTAGAAACCTACCTCCAATGCATCAGAATCAGTCAACTGCCGCCAAATCATCTGAATAAGATGCCTCCACTGTACCAGGATCTGAACTTGCCTCCATTGCATCAGATTCAGAAACCTGACAACACTGTATCAGATTCAGAAACCTACCTTAAATGCATCAGGGACTGCCTCCAATGCATCAGGTTCAGAAAACTGCTTCAGATGTATCAGGTTTACAATCCGACGCCTGCCTCCAATGCATCAGAATCAGAAACTTGCCTCCAATTCATCAGATTCAGAAACCTGCCCCTAATGTATCAGATTTAGACAGCTGCCTCCAGTATAGCAGAATCAGGAACCTGCCACCATTGCATCAGAATAATAAATCTGCCACCAATGCTTCAGAAGTTGAGCCTGCCTCAAATGCATCAGATTCAAAACCTTCCCCCAACGAATCAGATTCAGAAAATTACTCCATTGCATCAGAATCAGAATCCTGCCTCCAACAGATCAGATTTAGAAACTTGCCTCCAATGCATCAGATTCAGTAACCTGCTCCTTAAAAGCAACAGATTCATGAAACCTGCCCCCAGTTCATCAGATTCAGAAACCTGCCTCCAATGCATCAGATTCTGAAACCTGCACCCAACGTACCAGGTTCAGAAAGTGCCTCAATGCGTCCGAGTTAACAACCTGCCTCCACTGTACAAGGTTCCGAAATTGCCTCCAATGCATCAGATTCAGAAACCTGCCCCCAACGTATCAGATTCAGAAAGTGTCTCACTGCATATGAATCAGAAACCAGACCCCACTGTATCAGATTCAGAAACTGCCTCCAATGCATCAGATTCAGAAACCTACCTCAAATGCATCAGAATCTGACAACTGCCCCAATGCATCTGAATCAGAAACTTGTCTCCAATGTGTCAGAATCAGAAACTTGCCTCCAATGCAACAGATTCAGAAACATGCCCCCAATGTATCAGGTTTAGAAAGATTCCTCTAATACAGCAGAATCCGACGCTTGCCTCCAATGCATCAGAATCAGAAACCTGCCTCCAATTCATCAGGTTATGTAACGTGCCTCCAAGTCATAAGATTCAGAAACCTGACCCCAACGGATCAGGTTCAGAAACTGCCTCCAATTCATCAGTTTCAGAAACTGCCTCCAATGTATCTGATTCAAAACCTGCCTCCCAAGCATCAGATTCAGAAATCTGCCTTCAATGCATCAGATTCAGGAACCTGCCTCCAATGCAACAGATTCAGAAATTGCCTCGAAATCATCAGAATCATGGACTGCCTCCAATGCATCAGGTTCATAAACCTGCATCAAATGTATCAGATTCAGAAAAGTGCCCCCAATGTATCAGATTCAGAAACTGCCTCCAATGCTTCTGAATCAGAAACCTGCCTCCAATGCATCAGATTCAGGAACCTTCCTACAATGTATCAGATTTGGAAACAAGCCTCCATTGAATCTGATTCTGAAACCTGTCTCCAATGAATCTGATTCAGAAAGCTACCTCTAATGCATCAGAATCAGAAACCTGACTCCAATGCATCTGAATCAGAAACCTGCCTCCAACTCATCAGGTTAAGAAACGTGCCTCCAAGGCATAAGGTTCAGAAACATGTCCCCAACGTATCAGATTCTGAAATTGCGTCCAATTAATGAGATTCAGAAAGCTGCCGGCAATGCATCAGAGTCAGGAACCTGTTTCCAATGCAACAGACTCAGAAACATGCCTCCCAAGCAACAGAATCAGGAACTGCTTCCAATGCTTCAGGTTCAGAAACCTGCATCACATGTATCAGATTCAGAATACTGCATCCAATGCATCAGAAGCAGAAACCTGCCTACAATGCATGAGATTCAGGAATCTTAAATCAAAGTGTCAGATTCAGTAACATGCCTCCAATTCATCGGATTCATAAAACTGCCTCCAATGCATCAGATTCTGAAACCTGCACCCAATGTACCAGGTTCAGAAAGTGCCTCAATGCGTCCGAGTCAAAAACCTGCCTCCACTGTACAAGGTTCCGAAATTGACTCCAATGCATCAGATTCAGAAACCTGCTCCAAACGTATCAGATTCAGAAAGTGTCTCACTGCATATGAATCAGAAACCAGACCCCACTGTATCAGATTCAGAATCTGCCTCCAATGCATCAGATTCAGAAACCTACCTCCAATGCAGCAGAATCTGACAACTGCCACCAATGCATCTGAATCAGAAACCTGCCTCCAATGTATCAGAATCAGAAACTTGCCTCCAATGCAACAGATTCAGAAACATGCACCCAATGTATCAGGTTTAGAAAGATTCCTCTAATACAGCAGAATCCGACGCTTGCCTCCAATGCGTCTGAATCAGAAACCTGCCTCCAATGCATCAGATTCAGGAACTTTCCTACAATGTATCAGATTTGGAAACAAGCCTCCAATGCATGGGATTCTGAAATTTGTCTCCAATGAATCGGATTCAGAAAGCTACTTCTAATGCATCAGAATCAGAACCCTGACTCCAATGCATCTGAATCAGAAACCTGCCTCCAATGCATCAGTTTAAGAAACGTGCCTCCAAGGCATAAGGTTCAGAAACATGTCCCCAACGTATCAGATTCTGAAATTGTCTCCAATTAATGAGCTTCAGAAAGCTGACTGCAATTCTTCAGAGTCAGGAACCTGCTTCCAATGCAACAGACTCAGAAACATGCCTCCCAAGCAACAAAATCAGGAACTGCTTCCAAAGCATCAGGTTCAGAAACCTGCATCAGATGTATCAGATTCAGAATACTGCATCCAATGCATCAGAAGCAGAAACCTGCCTACAATGTATCAGATTCAGGAACCTTAATTCAAAGTGTCAGATTCAGTAACATGCCTCCAATGCATCAGATTCAGAAACATGCCTCCAATGCATCAGATCCTGAAACATGCCTCCAATGCATCAGATTCAGAAACCTTCATCCATGTATCAGATTCAGAAAGTGCCTCAATGCCTGAATGCATCTGAATCAGACACCTGCCTCCACTGTACTAGGTTCCGAAATTGCCTCCAATGCATCAGATTCAGAAACCTGCCCCCAACGTATCAGATTCAGAAAGTGTCCCAATGCGTCTGAGTCAGAAACCAGATACCACTGTATCAGAAACAGAAACTGCCTCCAAAGCATCAGATTTAGAAACCTACCTCCAGTGCATCAGAATCAGTCAACTGCCCCCAAAGCATCTGAATAAGAAACCTCCCTCCAATACATCAGCTTAAGAAACGTGCCTTCAAGGCATAAGATTCAGAAAACTGCACCCAATGTTTCAGATTCAGAAAGTGCCTCAATGTCTCTGATTCAGAAACCTGGCTCCACTGCACCAGGTTCCTAAATTGCTTCCAATGCATCAGATTAAGAAGCCTGAACCCACTGTATCAGATTCAGAATCCTACCTGCAATGCATCAGAATGAGACACGTGCCCCCAGTGCAACTGAATCAGGAACTTGCCTCCAAAGCAACAGATACAGAAACCTGCCCCCAATGTATCAGGTTTACAACAGCTGCCTCCAATACAGCAGAATCCGACGTCTGCCTCCAATGCATCAGAATCAGAAACTTGCCTCCAATGCATCAGATTCAGAAACCTGCCCCTAATGTATCAGATTTAGAAAGCTGCCTCCAATATAGCAGAATCAGGAACCTGCCACCATTGCATCAGAATAATAAATCTGCCACAATGCTTCAGAAGTTGAGCCTGCCTCAAATGCATCAGATTCAAAACCTCCACCCCCAACGAATTAGATTCAGAAAATTCCTGCATTGCATCAGAATCATAAACCTGCCTCCAATGAATAAAATTCAGAATCCTGCCTCCAACAGATCAGATTTACAAAGTTGCCTCCAATGCATCAGATTCAGTAACCTGCTCCTTAAAAGCAACAGATTCATGAAACCTGCCCCCAGTTCATCAGATTCAGAAAACTGCCTCCAATGCATCAGATTCAGAAAACTGCCCCCAACGTATCAGATTCAGAAAGTTCCTCAATACCTCTGAATCACAATCCTGCCTCCAATGCATAAGAATCAGAAACCTGCCAAAAAAAGAGTCAGAATCAAATACCTGCCTCCTATGCATCAAAACAGAAGCTTGCATAAACTGCATCAGATTCAGAAACCTGCCTCCAATGCATCAGATTCAGAAACCTGCCACCAATGTATCAGATTTAGAATGCTGCCTCCAATACAGCAGAATCAGTAACCTGCCTCCAATGCATCAGAATAACAAGCCTGCCACCAATGCATCCGAACAGGAGCCTGCCTCCAATGCATCAGATTCAGAAACATGCCCCCCAACGAATCAGATTCAGAAAATTCCTCCAGTGCATCAGAATAAGAAACTTGCCTCCAATGAATAAAATTCAGCATGATGCCTCCAACAGATCAGATTTACAAACTTGCCTCCAATGCAACAGATTCAGTAAGCTGCCGCCATGCATCTGATTCATGAATCCTGCCCCCAATTCATTGGATGCAGAAACCTGCCTCCAATGCATCAGATTCAGAAAGCAGCCCCCAAGGTAACAGATTCAGAAAGTGCT
Organism: Carcharodon carcharias; assembly: GCF_017639515.1. Taxonomy (NCBI): domain Eukaryota; kingdom Metazoa; phylum Chordata; class Chondrichthyes; order Lamniformes; family Lamnidae; genus Carcharodon; species Carcharodon carcharias. The sequence continues at coordinate 155,410,751 of NC_054471.1, forward strand.
TCAATACGTCTGAACCAGCAACCTGTCTCCACTGTATCAGATTCAGAAACTGCGTCCAATGCATCAGACTCAGAAACTTGCATACAATGCATCAGATTCATAACCAGCCTGCAATGCATCAGTTAACGAAACCTGCCTCCCAGGCAAAAGATTCAGATACCTGCCCCCAGCGTATCAGATTCAGAATTTGCCACCAATTCATCAGATTCAGAAACCTGCCACAAACGTATTGGTTTCAGAAACTGCCTCCAAAGCATCAGAATCAGGAACTGCCTCCATTGCATCAGGTTCAGAAACCTGCATCAAATGTATCAGATTCAGAATACTGCCCGAAATGTATCAGTTTCAGAAACAGCCTCCAGTGTGTCAGATTCAAAACCGATGCATCAGATTCAGGAACCTTCCTTCAATGCATCAGATTCAGAAAGCTGCCTCCAATGCATCAGATTCAGGAACCTGCTTCCAATGCATCAGATTCAGAAACCTGCCCTCCAAAGCATCAGAATCAGCAACTGTATCCAATGCATTGGGTTCAGAATCCTGCATCAAATGTATAAGATTCAGAATACTTCCCCAAATGTATCAGATTCAGAAACTGCCTCCAATGAATCAGAATCAGAAACCTGCCCCCAATGCATCAGATTCAGGAACCTTCCTTCGATGTATCAGATTCAGAAACATACCTCCAATGCATCAGATTCAGAAACCTGCCTCCAATGCATGGGATACAGAAACCTGCCCCCAACGTATCAGATTCAGAAAGTGTCTCAATGCGTCTGAATCAGAAGCCACATCCCAAGGTATCAGATTCATAAACTGCGTCCAATGAATACTATTCAGAAACCTACCTCTAATGCATCAGAATCAGTCATCTGAGCCCAATGCATCTGAATCAGAAACCTGCCTCGAATGCATCAGGTTAAGAAACGTGCCTCCAAGTCTTAAGATTCAGAAACATGTCCCCAACGTATCAGATTCAGAAACTGCCTCCAATTCATCAGATTCAGAAATCTGCCTGCAATGCATCAGATTCAGGAAGCTGCCTCTAATGCATCAGATTCTGAAACCTGCAACCAACGTATCAGACTTAGAAAGTGCTTCAATGCATCCAAGTCAGAAACCTGCCGCAACTTTACAAGGTTCCGAAATTTCCTCCAATGCATCAGATTCAGAGACCTGCCCCCAACGTATCAGATTCAGAAAGTGTCTCAATGCGTCTGAATCAGAAACCAGACCCCACTGTATCAGATTCAGAAATTGCCTCCAATGCATCAGAATCTGACAACTGCCCCCAATTCATCTGAATCAGAAACCTGCCTCCAATACATCAGATTCAGAAAACTGCCCCAAAAGTAACAGATTCAGAAAGTGCTTCAATGCGTCTGAATCAGAAACATGCCTCCACTGTATCAGATTCAGAAACTGCTTCAAATGCATCAGACTCAGAAACTTGCTTACAATGCATCAGATTCGGAAACCAGCCTCCAATGCATCAGTTTAAGAAACGTGCCTTCAAGGCATATGATTCAGATACCTGCCCCCAGCATATTAGATTCAGAATTTGCCTCCAATTCATCAGTTTCAGAAACCTGCCACAGACGTATTGGATTCAGAAAGTGCCTCCAGTGCATCAGATTCAGAAACCTCCCTCCAAAGCATCAGAATCAGGAACTGCCTCCAATGCATCAGGTTCAGAAACCTGCATCAAATGTAACAGATTCAGAATACTGCCCCAAATGTATCAGTTTCAGAAACTGCCTCCAATGCATCAAATTAGAAAACTTCCTTCGATGCATCAGATTCAGGAACCTTCATTCAAAGTATTAGATTCTGAATCCTGCCCCCAACGTATCAGATTCAGAATTTGCCTCCAATTTATCAGTTTCAGAAACCTGCCACAGACGTATTGGATTCAGCAAGTGCCTCCAGTGCATCAGATTCAGAAACCTCCCTCCAAAGCATCAGAATCAGGAACTGCCTCCAATGCATCAGGTTCAGAATCCTGCCTCCAATGCATCAGGTTCAGAAACCTGCATCAAATGTATCAGATTCAAAATACTGCCTCCAATGCATCAGATTCAGGAACCTTAATTCAAAGTGTCAAATTCAGAAACATGCCTCCAATGCATCAGATTCAGAAAACTGCCTCCAATGCATCAGATTCTGAAACCTGTTCCCAACGTATCAGATTCAGAAAGTGCCTCAATGCGTCCGTGTCAGAAACCTGCCTCCACTGTACAACATTCCGAAATTGCCTCCAATGCATCAGATTAAGAAACCTGCCCCCAATGTTTCAGATTCAGAATGTGTCGCAATGCATCTGAATCAGAAACCAGACCCCACTGTATCAGATTCAGAAACTGCCTCCAATGCATCAGATTCAGAAACCGACCTCCGATGCACCAGAATCTGACACCTGCCCCCAATTCATCTGAATCAGAAACCTGCCTCCAATGTGTCAGAATCAGATACTTGCCTCCAATGCAACAGATTCAGAAACCTGCACCCAATGTATCAGGTTTAGAAAGATGCCTCTAATACAGCAGAATCCGAAGCTTGCCCCCAATGCATCAGAATCAGAAACTTGCCTCCAATGCATCAGATTCAGAAACCTGCCCCCAGTGTATCAGATTTAGAATGCTACATCCAATAGAGCAGAATCAGGAATCTGCCTCCAAAGCATCAGAATAACAAACCTGCCACCAATGCATCCGAACAGGAGCCTGCCTCCAATGCATCAGATTCAGAAACATGCCCCCCAAAGAATCAGATTCAGAAAATTCCTCCAGTGCATCAGAATCAGAAATCTGCCTCCAATACATCAGATTCAGAAAACTGCCCCCAAGGTATCAGATTCAGAAAGTGCCTCAATGGCTCTGAATCACAATCCTGCCTCCAATGCATAAGAATCAGAAACCTGCCAAAAAAGAGTCAAAATCACATACCTGCCTCATATGCATCAAAACAGAAACTTGCATAAAATGCATCAGATTCAGAAACCTGCCTCCAATGCATCAGGTTAAGAAACGTGCCTCCAAGGCATAAGATTCAGAAACATGTCCCCAACGTATCAGATTCAGAAACTGCCTCCAATTCATCAGATTCAGAAAGCTGCTGGCAATGCATCAGATTCAGGAACCTGCCTCCAATGCAACAGATTCAGAAACATGCCTCCTTAGCATCAGAATCAGGAACGGCCTCCAATGCATCAGGTTCAGAAACGTGCATCAAATGTATCAGAGTCAGAAACATGCCTCCAATGCATCAGATTCAGAAACCTGCCTCCAATGCATCAGATTCTGAAAACTGTACCCAACCTACGAGATTCAGAAAGTGCTTCAATGCGTCCGAGTCAAAAACCTGCCTCCTCTGTACAAGGTTCCAAAATTGCCTCCAATGCATCAGATTCAGAAACCTGCACCCAACGTATCAGATTCAGAAAGTGTCTCAATGCATCTGAATCAGAAACCAGACCCCACTGTATCAGATTCAGAAACTGCCTCCAATGCATCAGATTCAGAAACCTACCTCCAATGCATCAGAATCTGAAAACTGCCCCCAATGCATCTGAACCAGAAACCTGCCTCCAATGTGTCAGAATCAGAAACTTGCCTCCAATGCAACAGATTCAGAAACCTGCACCCAATGTATCAGGTTTAGAAAGATGCCTCTAATACCGCAGAATCCGACGCTTGCCTCCAAAGCCTCAGAATCAGAAACTTGCCTCCAATGCATCAGATTCAGAAACCTCTCCCCAATATATCAGATTTAGAAAGCTGCCTCCAATACAGCAGAATCAGGAACCTGCCTCCAATGCATCAGAATAACAAACCTGCCACCAATGAATCCGAACAGGAGCCTGCCTCCAATGCATCAGATTCAGAAACCTGCCCCACAGCGAATCAGATGCAGAAAATTCCTCCAGTGCATCAGAATCAGAAAATTGCCTCCAAATAATAAAATTCAGAATGATGCCTCCAACAGATCAGATTTACAAACTTGCCTCCAGTGAATCAGATGCAGTAACCTGAACACTATGCATCAGATTCATGAAAGGTGCACGCAATTCATCAGATTCAGAAACTGCCTCCAATGCATCAGACTCGGAAAGTTGCTTACAATGCATCAGATTCAGAAACCTGCCACAAACGTATTGGATTCAGAAAATGCCTCCAGGGCATCCGATTCAGAAACCGCCCTCCAAAGCATCAGAATCAAGAACTGCCTCCAATGCATCAGGTTCAGAAACCTGCATCAAATGAATCAGATTCAGAATACTGCCCCAAATGTATCAGTTTCAGAAACTGCCTCCAATGCATCAGAATCAGAAAACTTCCTCCGATGCATCAGAATCAGAAACCTTCCTTCAATGTATCAGATTCTGAAACATGCCTCCAATGCATCAGATTCAGGAACTTTCCTACAATGTATCAGATTTGGAAACAAGCCTCCAATGCATGGGATTCTGAAATTTGTCTCCAATGAATCGGATTCAGAAAGCTACTTCTAATGCATCAGAATCAGAACCCTGACTCCAATGCATCTGAATCAGAAACCTGCCTCCAATGCATCAGTTTAAGAAACGTGCCTCCAAGGCATAAGGTTCAGAAACATGTCCCCAACGTATCAGATTCTGAAATTGTCTCCAATTAATGAGCTTCAGAAAGCTGACTGCAATTCTTCAGAGTCAGGAACCTGCTTCCAATGCAACAGACTCAGAAACATGCCTCCCAAGCAACAGAATCAGGAACTGCTTCCAAAGCATCAGGTTCAGAAACCTGCATCAGATGTATCAGATTCAGAATACTGCATCCAATGCATCAGAAGCAGAAACCTGCCTACAATGTATCAGATTCAGGAACCTTAATTCAAAGTGTCAGATTCAGTAACATGCCTCCAATGCATCAGATTCAGAAACATGCCTCCAATGCATCAGATCCTGAAACATGCCTCCAATGCATCAGATTCAGAAACCTTCATCCATGTATCAGATTCAGAAAGTGCCTCAATGCCTGAATGCATCTGAATCAGACACCTGCCTCCACTGTACTAGGTTCCGAAATTGCCTCCAATGCATCAGATTCAGAAACCTGCCCCCAACGTATCAGATTCAGAAAGTGTCCCAATGCGTCTGAGTCAGAAACCAGATACCACTGTATCAGAAACAGAAACTGCCTCCAAAGCATCAGATTTAGAAACCTACCTCCAGTGCATCAGAATCAGTCAACTGCCCCCAAAGCATCTGAATAAGAAACCTCCCTCCAATACATCAGCTTAAGAAACGTGCCTTCAAGGCATAAGATTCAGAAAACTGCACCCAATGTTTCAGATTCAGAAAGTGCCTCAATGTCTCTGATTCAGAAACCTGGCTCCACTGCACCAGGTTCCTAAATTGCTTCCAATGCATCAGATTAAGAAGCCTGAACCCACTGTATCAGATTCAGAATCCTACCTGCAATGCATCAGAATGAGACACGTGCCCCCAGTGCAACTGAATCAGGAACTTGCCTCCAAAGCAACAGATACAGAAACCTGCCCCCAATGTATCAGGTTTACAACAGCTGCCTCCAATACAGCAGAATCCGATGTCTGCCTCCAATGCATCAGAATCAGAAACTTGCCTCCAATGCATCAGATTCAGAAACCTGCCCCTAATGTATCAGATTTAGAAAGCTGCCTCCAATATAGCAGAATCAGGAACCTGCCACCATTGCATCAGAATAATAAATCTGCCACAATGCTTCAGAAGTTGAGCCTGCCTCAAATGCATCAGATTCAAAACCTCCACCCCCAACGAATTAGATTCAGAAAATTCCTGCATTGCATCAGAATCAGAATCCTGCCTCCAATGAATAAAATTCAGAATCCTGCCTCCAACAGATCAGATTTACAAAGTTGCCTCCAATGCATCAGATTCAGTAACCTGCTCCTTAAAAGCAACAGATTCATGAAACCTGCCCCCAGTTCATCAGATTCAGAAAACTGCCTCCAATGCATCAGATTCAGAAAACTGCCCCCAACGTATCAGATTCAGAAAGTTCCTCAATGCCTCTGAATCACAATCCTGCCTCCAATGCATAAGAATCAGAAACCTGCCAAAAAAAGAGTCAGAATCAAATACCTGCCTCCTATGCATCAAAACAGAAGCTTGCATAAACTGCATCAGATTCAGAAACCTGCCTCCAATGCATCAGATTCAGAAACCTGCCACCAATGTATCAGATTTAGAATGCTGCCTCCAATACAGCAGAATCAGTAACCTGCCTCCAATGCATCAGAATAACAAGCCTGCCACCAATGCATCCGAACAGGAGCCTGCCTCCAATGCATCAGATTCAGAAACATGCCCCCCAACGAATCAGATTCAGAAAATTCCTCCAGTGCATCAGAATAAGAAACTTGCCTCCAATGAATAAAATTCAGCATGATGCCTCCAACAGATCAGATTTACAAACTTGCCTCCAATGCAACAGATTCAGTAAGCTGCCGCCATGCATCTGATTCATGAATCCTGCCCCCAATTCATTGGATGCAGAAACCTGCCTCCAATGCATCAGATTCAGAAAGCAGCCCCCAAGGTAACAGATTCAGAAAGTGCTTCAATACGTCTGAACCAGCAACCTGTCTCCACTGTATCAGATTCAGAAACTGCGTCCAATGCATCAGACTCAGAAACTTGCATACAATGCATCAGATTCATAACCAGCCTCCAATGCATCAGTTAACGAAACCTGCCTCCCAGGCAAAAGATTCAGATACCTGCCCCCAGCGTATCAGATTCAGAATTTGCCACCAATTCATCAGATTCAGAAACCTGCCACAAACGTATTGGTTTCAGAAACTGCCTCCAAAGCATCAGAATCAGGAACTGCCTCCATTGCATCAGGTTCAGAAACCTGCATCAAATGTATCAGATTCAGAATACTGCCCGAAATGTATCAGTTTCAGAAACAGCCTCCAGTGTGTCAGATTCAAAACCGATGCATCAGATTCAGGAACCTTCCTTCAATGCATCAGATTCAGAAAGGTGCCTCCAATGCATCAGATTCAGGAACCTGCTTCCAATGCATCAGATTCAGAAACCTGCCCTCCAAAGCATCAGAATCAGCAACTGTATCCAATGCATTGGGTTCAGAATCCTGCATCAAATGTATAAGATTCAGAATACTTCCCCAAATGTATCAGATTCAGAAACTGCCTCCAATGAATCAGAATCAGAAACCTGCCCCCAATGCATCAGATTCAGGAACCTTCCTTCGATGTATCAGATTCAGAAACATACCTCCAATGCATCAGATTCAGAAACCTGCTTCCAATGCATGGGATACAGAAACCTGCCCCCAACGTATCAGATTCAGAAAGTGTCTCAATGCGTCTGAATCAGAAGCCACATCCCAAGGTATCAGATTCATAAACTGCGTCCAATGAATACTATTCAGAAACCTACCTCTAATGCATCAGAATCAGTCATCTGAGCCCAATGCATCTGAATCAGAAACCTGCCTCGAATGCATCAGGTTAAGAAACGTGCCTCCAAGTCTTAAGATTCAGAAACATGTCCCCAACGTATCAGATTCAGAAACTGCCTCCAATTCATCAGATTCAGAAATCTGCCTGCAATGCATCAGATTCAGGAAGCTGCCTCCAATGCATCAGATTCTGAAACCTGCAACCAACGTATCAGACTTAGAAAGTGCTTCAATGCATCCAAGTCAGAAACCTGCCGCAACTTTACAAGGTTCCGAAATTTCCTCCAATGCATCAGATTCAGAGACCTGCCCCCAACGTATCAGATTCAGAAAGTGTCTCAATGCGTCTGAATCAGAAACCAGACCCCACTGTATCAGATTCAGAAATTGCCTCCAATGCATCAGATTCTGAAACCTGCAACCAACGTATCAGACGTAGAAAGTGCTTCAATGCATCCAAGTCAGAAACCTGCCGCAACTTTACAAGGTTCCGAAATTTCCTCCAATGCATCAGATTCAGAGACCTGCCCCCAACGTATCAGATTCAGAAAGTGTCTCAATGCGTCTGAATCAGAAACCAGACCCCACTGTATCAGATTCAGAAATTGCCTCCAATGCATCAGAATCTGACAACTGCCCCCAATTCATCTGAATCAGAAACCTGCCTCCAATACATCAGATTCAGAAAACTGCCCCAAAAGTAACAGATTCAGAAAGTGCTTCAATGCGTCTGAATCAGAAACATGCCTCCACTGTATCAGATTCAGAAACTGCTTCAAATGCATCAGACTCAGAAACTTGCTTACAATGCATCAGATTCGGAAACCAGCCTCCAATGCATCAGTTTAAGAAACGTGCCTTCAAGGCATATGATTCAGATACCTGCCCCCAGCATATTAGATTCAGAATTTGCCTCCAATTCATCAGTTTCAGAAACCTGCCACAGACGTATTGGATTCAGAAAGTGCCTCCAGTGCATCAGATTCAGAAACCTCCCTCCAAAGCATCAGAATCAGGAACTGCCTCCAATGCATCAGGTTCAGAAACCTGCATCAAATGTAACAGATTCAGAATACTGCCCCAAATGTATCAGTTTCAGAAACTGCCTCCAATGCATCAAATTAGAAAACTTCCTTCGATGCATCAGATTCAGGAACCTTCATTCAAAGTATTAGATTCTGAATCCTGCCCCCAACGTATCAGATTCAGAATTTGCCTCCAATTTATCAGTTTCAGAAACCTGCCACAGACGTATTGGATTCAGCAAGTGCCTCCAGTGCATCAGATTCAGAAACCTCCCTCCAAAGCATCAGAATCAGGAACTGCCTCCAATGCATCAGGTTCAGAATCCTGCCTCCAATGCATCAGGTTCAGAAACCTGCATCAAATGTATCAGATTCAAAATACTGCCTCCAATGCATCAGATTCAGGAACCTTAATTCAAAGTGTCAAATTCAGAAACATGCCTCCAATGCATCAGATTCAGAAAACTGCCTCCAATGCATCAGATTCTGAAACCTGTTCCCAACGTATCAGATTCAGAAAGTGCCTCAATGCGTCCGTGTCAGAAACCGTCCTCCACTGTACAACGTTCCGAAATTGCCTCCAATGCATCAGATTAAGAAACCTGCCCCCAATGTTTCAGATTCAGAATGTGTCGCAATGCATCTGAATCAGAAACCAGACCCCACTGTATCAGATTCAGAAACTGCCTCCAATGCATCAGATTCAGAAACCGACCTCCGATGCACCAGAATCTGACACCTGCCCCCAATTCATCTGAATCAGAAACCTGCCTCCAATGTGTCAGAATCAGATACTTGCCTCCAATGCAACAGATTCAGAAACCTGCACCCAATGTATCAGGTTTAGAAAGATGCCTCTAATACAGCAGAATCCGAAGCTTGCCCCCAATGCATCAGAATCAGAAACTTGCCTCCAATGCATCAGATTCAGAAACCTGCCCCCAGTGTATCAGATTTAGAATGCTACATCCAATAGAGCAGAATCAGGAATCTGCCTCCAAAGCATCAGAATAACAAACCTGCCACCAATGCATCCGAACAGGAGCCTGCCTCCAATGCATCAGATTCAGAAACATGCCCCCCAAAGAATCAGATTCAGAAAATTCCTCCAGTGCATCAGAATCAGAAATCTGCCTCCAATACATCAGATTCAGAAAACTGCCCCCAAGGTATCAGATTCAGAAAGTGCCTCAATGGCTCTGAATCACAATCCTGCCTCCAATGCATAAGAATCAGAAACCTGCCAAAAAAGAGTCAAAATCACATACCTGCCTCATATGCATCAAAACAGAAACTTGCATAAAATGCATCAGATTCAGAAACCTGCCTCCAATGCATCAGGTTAAGAAACGTGCCTCCAAGGCATAAGATTCAGAAACATGTCCCCAACGTATCAGATTCAGAAACTGCCTCCAATTCATCAGATTCAGAAAGCTGCTGGCAATGCATCAGATTCAGGAACCTGCCTCCAATGCAACAGATTCAGAAACATGCCTCCTTAGCATCAGAATCAGGAACGGCCTCCAATGCATCAGGTTCAGAAACGTGCATCAAATGTATCAGAGTCAGAAACATGCCTCCAATGCATCAGATTCAGAAACCTGCCTCCAATGCATCAGATTCTGAAAACTGTACCCAACCTACGAGATTCAGAAAGTGCCTCAATGCGTCCGAGTCAAAAACCTGCCTCCTCTGTACAAGGTTCCGAAATTGCCTCCAATGCATCAGATTCAGAAACCTGCACCCAACGTATCAGATTCAGAAAGTGTCTCAATGCATCTGAATCAGAAACCAGACCCCACTGTATCAGATTCAGAAACTGCCTCCAATGCATCAGATTCAGAAACCTACCTCCAATGCATCAGAATCTGAAAACTGCCCCCAATGCATCTGAACCAGAAACCTGCCTCCAATGTGTCAGAATCAGAAACTTGCCTCCAATGCAACAGATTCAGAAACCTGCACCCAATGTATCAGGTTTAGAAAGATGCCTCTAATACCGCAGAATCCGACGCTTGCCTCCAAAGCCTCAGAATCAGAAACTTGCCTCCAATGCATCAGATTCAGAAACCTCTCCCCAATATATCAGATTTAGAAAGCTGCCTCCAATACAGCAGAATCAGGAACCTGCCTCCAATGCATCAGAATAACAAACCTGCCACCAATGAATCCGAACAGGAGCCTGCCTCCAATGCATCAGATTCAGAAACCTGCCCCACAGCGAATCAGATGCAGAAAATTCCTCCAGTGCATCAGAATCAGAAAATTGCCTCCAAATAATAAAATTCAGAATGATGCCTCCAACAGATCAGATTTACAAACTTGCCTCCAGTGAATCAGATGCAGTAACCTGAACACTATGCATCAGATTCATGAAAGGTGCACCCAATTCATCAGATTCAGAAACTGCCTCCAATGCATCAGACTCGGAAAGTTGCTTACAATGCATCAGATTCAGAAACCTGCCACAAACGTATTGGATTCAGAAAATGCCTCCAGGGCATCCGATTCAGAAACCTCCCTCCAAAGCATCAGAATCAAGAAATGCCTCCAATGCATCAGGTTCAGAAACCTGCATCAAATGAATCAGATTCAGAATACTGCCCCAAATGTATCAGTTTCAGAAACTGCCTCCAATGCATCAGAATCAGAAAACTTCCTCCGATGCATCAGATTCAGGAACCTTCCTTCAATGTATCAGATTCAGAAAGCTGCCTCCAATGCATCAGATTCAGGAACCTGCTTCCAATGCATCAGATTCAGAAACCTGCCCTCCAAAGCATCAGAATCAGCAACTGTATCCAATGCATTGGGTTCAGAATCCTGCATCAAATGTATAAGATTCAGAATACTTCCCCAAATGTATCAGATTCAGAAACTGCCTCCAATGAATCAGAATCAGAAACCTGCCCCCAATGCATCAGATTCAGGAACCTTCCTTCGATGTATCAGATTCAGAAACATACCTCCAATGCATCAGATTCAGAAACCTGCTTCCAATGCATGGGATACAGAAACCTGCCCCCAACGTATCAGATTCAGAAAGTGTCTCAATGCGTCTGAATCAGAAGCCACATCCCAAGGTATCAGATTCATAAACTGCGTCCAATGAATACTATTCAGAAACCTACCTCTAATGCATCAGAATCAGTCATCTGAGCCCAATGCATCTGAATCAGAAACCTGCCTCGAATGCATCAGGTTAAGAAACGTGCCTCCAAGTCTTAAGATTCAGAAACATGTCCCCAACGTATCAGATTCAGAACCTGCCTCCAATTCATCAGATTCAGAAATCTGCCTGCAATGCATCAGATTCAGGAAGCTTCCTCCAATGCATCAGATTCTGAAACCTGCAACCAACGTATCAGACTTAGAAAGTGCTTCAATGCATCCAAGTCAGAAACCTGCCGCAACTTTACAAGGTTCCGAAATTTCCTCCAATGCATCAGATTCAGAGACCTGCCCCCAACGTATCAGATTCAGAAAGTGTCTCAATGCGTCTGAATCAGAAACCAGACCCCACTGTATCAGATTCAGAAATTGCCTCCAATGCATCAGATTCTGAAACCTGCAACCAACGTATCAGACTTAGAAAGTGCTTCAATGCATCCAAGTCAGAAACCTGCCGCAACTTTACAAGGTTCCGAAATTTCCTCCAATGCATCAGATTCAGAGACCTGCCCCCAACGTATCAGATTCAGAAAGTGTCTCAATGCGTCTGAATCAGAAACCAGACCCCACTGTATCAGATTCAGAAATTGCCTCCAATGCATCAGAATCTGACAACTGCCCCCAATTCATCTGAATCAGAAACCTGCCTCCAATACATCAGATTCAGAAAACTGCCCCAAAAGTAACAGATTCAGAAAGTGCTTCAATGCGTCTGAATCAGAAACATGCCTCCACTGTATCAGATTCAGAAACTGCTTCAAATGCATCAGACTCAGAAACTTGCTTACAATGCATCAGATTCGGAAACCAGCCTCCAATGCATCAGTTTAAGAAACGTGCCTTCAAGGCATATGATTCAGATACCTGCCCCCAGCATATTAGATTCAGAATTTGCCTCCAATTCATCAGTTTCAGAAACCTGCCACAGACGTATTGGATTCAGAAAGTGCCTCCAGTGCATCAGATTCAGAAACCTCCCTCCAAAGCATCAGAATCAGGAACTGCCTCCAATGCATCAGGTTCAGAAACCTGCATCAAATGTAACAGATTCAGAATACTGCCCCAAATGTATCAGTTTCAGAAACTGCCTCCAATGCATCAAATTAGAAAACTTCCTTCGATGCATCAGATTCAGGAACCTTCATTCAAAGTATTAGATTCTGAATCCTGCCCCCAACGTATCAGATTCAGAATTTGCCTCCAATTTATCAGTTTCAGAAACCTGCCACAGACGTATTGGATTCAGCAAGTGCCTCCAGTGCATCAGATTCAGAAACCTCCCTCCAAAGCATCAGAATCAGGAACTGCCTCCAATGCATCAGGTTCAGAATCCTGCCTCCAATGCATCAGGTTCAGAAACCTGCATCAAATGTATCAGATTCAAAATACTGCCTCCAATGCATCAGATTCAGGAACCTTAATTCAAAGTGTCAAATTCAGAAACATGCCTCCAATGCATCAGATTCAGAAAACTGCCTCCAATGCATCAGATTCTGAAACCTGTTCCCAACGTATCAGATTCAGAAAGTGCCTCAATGCGTCCGTGTCAGAAACCGTCCTCCACTGTACAACGTTCCGAAATTGCCTCCAATGCATCAGATTAAGAAACCTGCCCCCAATGTTTCAGATTCAGAATGTGTCGCAATGCATCTGAATCAGAAACCAGACCCCACTGTATCAGATTCAGAAACTGCCTCCAATGCATCAGATTCAGAAACCGACCTCCGATGTACCAGAATCTGACACCTGCCCCCAATTCATCTGAATCAGAAACCTGCCTCCAATGTGTCAGAATCAGATACTTGCCTCCAATGCAACAGATTCAGAAACCTGCACCCAATGTATCAGGTTTAGAAAGATGCCTCTAATACAGCAGAATCCGAAGCTTGCCCCCAATGCATCAGAATCAGAAACTTGCCTCCAATGCATCAGATTCAGAAACCTGCCCCCAGTGTATCAGATTTAGAATGCTACATCCAATAGAGCAGAATCAGGAATCTGCCTCCAAAGCATCAGAATAACAAACCTGCCACCAATGCATCCGAACAGGAGCCTGCCTCCAATGCATCAGATTCAGAAACATGCCCCCCAAAGAATCAGATTCAGAAAATTCCTCCAGTGCATCAGAATCAGAAATCTGCCTCCAATACATCAGATTCAGAAAACTGCCCCCAAGGTATCAGATTCAGAAAGTGCCTCAATGGCTCTGAATCACAATCCTGCCTCCAATGCATAAGAATCAGAAACCTGCCAAAAAAGAGTCAAAATCACATACCTGCCTCATATGCATCAAAACAGAAACTTGCATAAAATGCATCAGATTCAGAAACCTGCCTCCAATGCATCAGGTTAAGAAACGTGCCTCCAAGGCATAAGATTCAGAAACATGTCCCCAACGTATCAGATTCAGAAACTGCCTCCAATTCATCAGATTCAGAAAGCTGCTGGCAATGCATCAGATTCAGGAACCTGCCTCCAATGCAACAGATTCAGAAACATGCCTCCTTAGCATCAGAATCAGGAACGGCCTCCAATGCATCAGGTTCAGAAACGTGCATCAAATGTATCAGAGTCAGAAACATGCCTCCAATGCATCAGATTCAGAAACCTGCCTCCAATGCATCAGATTCTGAAAACTGTACCCAACCTACGAGATTCAGAAAGTGCCTCAATGCGTCCGAGTCAAAAACCTGCCTCCTCTGTACAAGGTTCCGAAATTGCCTCCAATGCATCAGATTCAGAAACCCGCACCCAACGTATCAGATTCAGAAAGTGTCTCAATGCATCTGAATCAGAAACCAGACCCCACTGTATCAGATTCAGAAACTGCCTCCAATGCATCAGATTCAGAAACCTACCTCCAATGCATCAGAATCTGAAAACTGCCCCCAATGCATCTGAACCAGAAACCTGCCTCCAATGTGTCAGAATCAGAAACTTGCCTCCAATGCAACAGATTCAGAAACCTGCACCCAATGTATCAGGTTTAGAAAGATGCCTCTAATACCGCAGAATCCGACGCTTGCCTCCAAAGCCTCAGAATCAGAAACTTGCCTCCAATGCATCAGATTCAGAAACCTCTCCCCAATATATCAGATTTAGAAAGCTGCCTCCAATACAGCAGAATCAGGAACCTGCCTCCAATGCATCAGAATAACAAACCTGCCACCAATGAATCCGAACAGGAGCCTGCCTCCAATGCATCAGATTCAGAAACCTGCCCCACAGCGAATCAGATGCAGAAAATTCCTCCAGTGCATCAGAATCAGAAAATTGCCTCCAAATAATAAAATTCAGAATGATGCCTCCAACAGATCAGATTTACAAACTTGCCTCCAGTGAATCAGATGCAGTAACCTGAACACTATGCATCAGATTCATGAAAGGTGCACCCAATTCATCAGATTCAGAAACTGCCTCCAATGCATCAGACTCGGAAAGTTGCTTACAATGCATCAGATTCAGAAACCTGCCACAAACGTATTGGATTCAGAAAATGCCTCCAGGGCATCCGATTCAGAAACCTCCCTCCAAAGCATCAGAATCAAGAACTGCCTCCAATGCATCAGGTTCAGAAACCTGCATCAAATGAATCAGATTCAGAATACTGCCCCAAATGTATCAGTTTCAGAAACTGCCTCCAATGCATCAGAATCAGAAAACTTCCTCCGATGCATCAGAATCAGAAACTTTCCTTCAATGTATCAGATTCTGAAACATGCCTCCAATGCTTCAGATTCAGAAACCAACATCTAATGCATGAGATTCAGAAAACTGCACCCAACGTATCAGATTCAGAAAGTGCCTCCAATGCATCAGATTCAGAAACCAGCCTCCAATTAATCAGAATCAGACAACTGCCCCCAATGCATCTGAATCAGAAACCAGCCTCCAATGCATCAGGTTCAGCAACGTGCCTCCAAGGCATAAGATTCAGAAACCTGCCCACAATGTATCAGATTCAGAAACTGCCTCCAATTCATCAGTTTCAGAAACTGCCTCCAATGTGTCAGATTCAACACCTGCCTCCCATGGATCAGATTCAGAAAGCTGCCTAAAATGCATCAGATTCAGGAACCTGCCTCCAATGCATCAGATTCAGGAACCTGCCTCCAAAGCATCAGATTCTGAAACCTGCACCCAACGTACCAGATTCAGAAAGTGCCTCAATGCATCCGAGTCAAAAACCTGCCTCCACTGTACAAGGTTCCGAAATTGCCTCCAATGCATCAGATTCAGAAACCTGCACCCAAAGTATCAGATTCAGAAAGTGTCTCAATGCATCTGAATCAGAAACCAGACCCCACTGTATCAGATTCAGAAACTGCCTCCAATGCATCAGATTCAGAAACCTACCTCCAATGCATCAGAATCTGACAACTGCCCCCAATGCATCTGAATCAGAAACCTGCCTCCAATGTATCAGAATCAGAAACTTGCCTCCAATGCAACAGATTCAGAAACCTGCAGCCAATGTATCAGGTTTAGAAAGATGCCTCTAATACAGCTGAATCTGATGCTTGCCTCCAATGCATCATATTCAGAAACCTGCCCCCAATGTATCAGATTTAGGAAGCTGCATCCAATACAGCAGAATCAGGAACCTGCCTCCAATGCATCAGAATAACAAACCTGCCACCAATGCATCCGAACAGGAGCCAGCCTCCAATGCATCAGATTAGGAAACCTGCCCCCCAGCGAATCAGAATCAGAAAATTCCTCCAGTGCATCAGAATCAGAAACTTGCCTCCAAATAATAAAATTCAGAATGATGCCTCCAACAGATCAGATTTACAAACTTGCCTCCAGTGAATCAGATGCAGTAACCTGAACACTATGCATCAGGTTCATGAAAACTGCACCCAATTCATCAGATTCAGAAACCTGCCTCCAATGCATCAGATTCAGAAAACTTCCCCCAAGGTAACAGATTCAGAAAGTGCTTCAATGCGTCTGAACTAGCAACCTGCCTCCACTGTATCAGATTCAGAAACTGCCTCCAATGCATCAGACTCAGAAACTTGCTTACAAAGCATCAGATTCAGAAACCTACCTCCAATGCATCAGTTTAAGAAACGTGCCTTCAAGGCATAAGATTCAGATACCTGCCCCCAACGTATCAGATTCATTATCTGCCTACAATTCATCAGATTCAGAAGCCTGCCACAAACGTATTGGATTCAGAAAATGCCTCCAGGGCATCCGATTCAGAAACCTCCCTCCAAAGCATCAGAATCAAGAACTGCCTCCAATGCATCAGGTTCAGAAACCTGCATCAAATGAATCAGATTCAGAATACTGCCCCAGATGTATCAGTTTCAGAAACAGCCTCCAATAGATCAGAATCAGAAAACTTCCTCCGATGCATCAGAATCAGGAACCTTCCTTCAATGTATCAGATTCTGAAACATGCCTCCAATGCTTCAGATTCAGAAACCAGCCTCTAATGCATGAGATTCAGAAACCTGCACCCAACGTATCAGATTCAGATAGTCCCTCCAATGCATCAGATTCAGAAACCTGCCTCCAGTACATCAGAATCAGACAACTGCCCCAAATGCATCTGAATCAGAAACCAGCCTCAAATGCATCAGGTTAAGAAACGTGCCTCCAAGGCATAAGATTCAGAAACCTGCCCACAATGTATCAGATTCAGAAACTGCCTCCAATTCATCAGTTTCAGAAACTGCCTCCAATGTGTCAGATTCAAAACCTGCCTCCCATGGATCAGATTCAGAAAGCTGCCTCCAATGCATCAGATTCAGGAACCTGCCTCGAATGCATCAGATTCAGGAACCTGCCTCCAAATCATCAGAATCAGGAACTGTATCCAATGCATCAGGTTCAGAAACCTGCATCAAATGTATCAGATTCAGAACACTGCGCCAAATCTATCAGATTCAGAAGCTGCCTCCAATGCATCAGAATCAGAAACCTGCATCCAATGCATCAGATTCAGGAACCTTCCTTCAATGTATCAGATTCAGAAACCTGCCTCCAAAGCATCAGATTCAGGAACTCCCTCCAATGCATCAGGTTCGGAAACCTGCATCAAATGTATCAGATTCCGCATACTGCATCCAATGCATCAGAATCAGAAACCTGCCTCCAATGTATCAGATTCAGGACCCTTAATTCAAAGTGTCAAATTCAGAAACATGCCACCAATGCATCAGATTCAGAAACCTGCCTCCAATGCATCACAATCTGAAACCTGCACCCAACGTATCAGATTCATAAAGTGCCTCAATGCGTCCGAGTCAGAAACTTGCCTCCACTGAACAAGGTTCCGAAATTGCCTCCAATGCATCAGATTCAGAAAACTGCCCCCAACGTATCAGATTCAGAATGTGGCTCAATCAGTCCGAATCAGAAACCAGACACCACTGTAACAGATTCAGAAACTGCCTCAAATGCATCAGCTTCAGAAACCTACCTCCAATGCATCAGAATCTGACAACTGCCCCCAATGCATCTGAATCAGAAACCTGCCTCCAATGTATCAGAATCAGAAACTTGCCTCCAATGCAACAAATTCAGAAACCTGTACCCAATGTATCAGGTTTAGAAAGATGCCTCGAATACAGCAGAATCCAAAGCTTGCCTCCAATGCATCAGAATCAGAAACCTGCCACCAATGTATCAGATTTAGAAAGCTGCATCCAATACAGCAGAATCAGGAACCTGCCTCCAATGCATCAGAATAACAAACCTGCCACCAATGCATCCGAACAGGAGCCTTCCTCCAATGCATCAGTTTCAGAAACCGGCCACCCAGCGAATCAGATTCGGAAAATTCCTCCAGTGCATCAGAATCAGAAAATTGCCTCCAATGAATAAAATTCAGAATGATGCCTCCAACAGATCAGATTTACAAACTTGCCTCCAGTGCATCAGATTCAGTAACCTGAACACTATGCATCAGATTCATGAAAACTGCACCCAATTCATCAGATTCAGAAACCTGCCTCCAATGCATCAGATTCAGAAAACTGCCCCCAAAGTAACAGATTCAGTAAGTGCTTCAGTGCGTCTGAACCAGCAACCAGCCTCTACTGTATCAGATTCAGAAACTGCCTCCAACGCATCAGTTTAAGAAACGTGCCTTCAAGGCATTAGATTCAGATACCTGCCCACAAAGTATCAGATTTATTATTTGCCTACAATTCATCAGATTCAGAAACCTGCCACAAACGTAGTGGAATCAGAAACTGCCTCCAGGGCATCCGATTCAGAAACCTCCCTCCAAAGCATCAGAATCAGGAACTGCCTCCAATGCATCAGGTTCAGAAACCTGCATCAAATGAATCAGATTCACAACACTGCCCCAAATGTATCAGTTTCAGAAACTGCCTCCAATGCATCAGAATCAGAAAACTGCCTCCGATGCAGAAGATTCTGGAACCTTCCGTCAATGTATTAGATTCTGAAACATGCCTCCAATGCTTCAGATTCCAAAACCGGCCTCTAATGCAAGAGGTTCAGAAACCTGCACCCAACGTATCAGATTCAGAAAGGGCCTCCAATGCATCAGATTCAGAAACCTGCCTCAAATAGATCAGAATCAGACAACTGCCCCCAATGCATCTGAATCAGAAGCCAGCCTCGAATGCATCAGGTTAAGAAACGTGCCTCCAAGGCATAAGATTCAGAAACCTGCCCCCAACGTGTCAGATTCAGAAACTGCCTCCAAATCATCAGTTTCAGAAACTGCCTCCAATGTGTCTGTTTCAAAACCTGCCTGCCATGGATCAGATTCAGAAAGCTGCCTCCAATGCATCAGATTCAGGAAACTACCTCCAATGCATCAGATTCAGGAACCTGCCTCCAAAGCATCAGAATCAGCAATTGTATCCAATGCATCAGGTTCAGAAACCTGCACCAAATGTATCCGATTCAGAACACTGCACCGAATGTATCAGATTCAGAAGCTGCCTCCAATGCATCAGAATCAGAAACCTGCCTCCAATGCATCAGATTCAGAAACCTGCCTCCAATGCATCAGTTTAAGAAACGTGCCTTCAAGGCATAAGATTCAGATAACTGCCCCCAACATATCAGATTCAGAAACTGCCTCCAATTCATCAGTTTCAGAAACTGCCTCCAATGGGTCAGATTCAAAACCTGCATCTCATGGATCAGATTCAGAAAGCTGCCTCCAATGCATTAGATTCAGGAACCTGCCTCCAATGCATCAGATTCAGGAACCTTCCTTCAATGTATCAGATTCAGAAACCTGCCTCCAAAGCATCAGAATCATGAACTCCCTCCAATGCATCAGGTTCAGAAAATGCATCAAATGTATCAGATTCAGCATACTGCATCCAATGCATCTGTATCAGAAACCTGCCTCCAATGCATCAGATTCAGGACCCTTAATTCAATGTGTCAAATTCAGAAACCTGCCTGCAATGCATCAGATTCAGAAACCTGCCTCCAATGCATCAGAATCTGAAACCTTCACCCAACATATCAGATTCAGAAAGTGCCTCAATGCGTCCGAGTCAGAAACTTGCCTCCATGACCAAGGTTCCGAAATTGCCTCCAATGCATCAGATTCAGAAAACTGCCCCCAATGTATCGGATTCAGAAAGTGGATCAATGAGTCTGAATCAGAATCCAGACACCACTGTATCAGATTCTGAAACTGCCTCCAATGCATCAGATTCAGAAACCTGCCTCCAATGCATCCGAATCTGACAACTGCCCCCAATGCATCTGAATCAGAAAACTGCCTCCAATGTATCAGAATCAGAAACTTGCCTCCAATGCAACAGATTCAGAAACCTGTACCCAATGTATCAGGTTTAGAACGATGCCTCTAATACAGCAGATTCCGAAGCTGGCCTCCAATGCATCAGAATCAGAAACCTGCCACCAATGTATCAGATTTAGAAAGCTGCATCCAATACAGCAGAATCAGGAACCTGCCTCCAATGCATCAGAATAACAAACCTGCCTCCAATGCATCAGATTCAGAAACATGCCCCCCAACGAATCAGATTCAGAAAATTCCTCAAGTGCATCAGAATTAGAAACTTGCCACCAATGAATAAAATTCAGTATGATGCCTCCAACAGATCAGATTTACAAAAATGCCTCCAATGCATCAGATTCAGTAGCCTGCCCCCTATGCATCAGATTCATGAAACCTGCACCCAATTCATGAGATTCAGAAACTGCCTCCAATGTGTCAGATTAAAAACCTGCCTCCCATGGATCAGATTCAGAAAGCTGCCTCCAATGCATCAGATTCAGGAACCTGCCTCCAATGCATCAGATTCAGAATACTGCACCAGATGTATCAGATTCAGAAAGTGCCTCCATGGCATCAGATTTTGAAACCTACCTCCAATAAATCAGAATCAGACAACTGCCACCAATGCATCTGAATCGGAAACCAGCCTACAATGCATCAGATTCAGAAACCTGCCCCCAACGTATCAGATTCAGAAACTGCTTCCAATTCATCAGATTCAGAAACTGCCTCCAATGTTTCAGATTCAAAACCTGCCTCCCATGGATCAGATTCAGAAATCTGCCTCCACTGCATCAGATTCAGGACCCTGCCTCCAATGCCTTAGACTCAGAAACCTGCCTCCAAAGCATTAGAATCAGGAACTGTATCCAATGGTTCAGGTTCAGAAAACTGCATCAAATGTATCAGATTCAGAAAGTGCCTCCAATGCATCAGAACCAGAAACCTGCCTCCAATGCAACAGATTCAGGAACCTTCCTTCAATGCATCAGATTCAGAAACATGCCTCCCAAGGATCAGATTCAGAAACCTGCCTCGAATTCATCAGGATCAGGAACCTGCCTCCAATGTATCAGTTTCAAAAACTGCCTCCAATGCACCAGAATTAGAAAACTTCCTCCAATGCATCAGATTCAGGAACCTACCTTCAATGTATGAGATTCAGAAAACTGCATCAAATGTATCAGATTCAGAATACTGCACCAAATGTATCAGATTCAGAAAATGCCTCCAATGCATCAGAACCAGAAACCTGCCTCCAATGCAACAGATTCAGGAACCTTCCTTCAATGCATCAGATTCAGAAACATGCCTCCCAAGGATCAGATTCAGAAACCTGCCTCGAATTCATCAGGATCAGGAACCTGCCTCCAATGTATCAGTTTCAAAAACTGCCTCCAATGCACCAGAATTAGAAAACTTCCTCCAATGCATCAGATTCAGGAAGCTACCTTCAATGTATGAGATTCAGAAACGTGCCTCCAATGGTTCAGATTCAGAAACCAGCCTCAAATGCATCAGATTCATAAACCTGCACTCAGATTCAGAAAGTGCCTCCAATGCATCAGATTCTGAAACCTGCCTCCAATACATCAGAATAAGACAACTGCACCCAATGCATCTGAATCAGAAACCAGCCTCCAATGCATCAGATTCAGAAACCTGCCCCCAACATATCAGATTCAGAAACTGCTTCCAATTCATCAGATTCAGAAACTGCCTCCAATGTGTAAGATTCAAAACCTGCCTCCCATGGATCAGATTCAGATATCTGCCTCCAATGCATCAGATTCAGAAACCTGCCTCCAAAGCATCAGAATCAGGAACTGTATCCAATGGTTCAGGTTCAGAAAACTGCATCAAATGTAGCAGATTCAGAATACTGCATCAAATGTATCAGATTCAGAAAATGCCTCCAATGCATCAGAACCAGAAACCTGCCTCCAATGCATCAGATTCAGGAACCTTCCTTCAATGCATCAGATTCAGAAACATGCCTCCAATGCATGGGATTCAGAAACCTGCTCCCTAAGTATCAGATTCAGAAAGTGCCTCAATTAGTCTGAATCAGACAACTGCCACCACTGTACTAGGTTCCGATATTCCCTCCAATGCATCAGATTCAGAAAACTGCCACCAACGTATCAAATTCAGAAACTGCCTCCAATGAATCAGATTCAGGAACCTACCGCTAATGCATCAGAATCAGAAACCTGCCCCCAGTGCATCTGAATCAGTAACCTGCCTCCAATGCAGCAGGTTAAAAAACGTGCCTCCAAGGCATAAGATCCAGAAACCTGCCCACAACCTATCAGATTCAGAAACTGACTCCTATTCATCAGATTCAGAAACTGCCTCCAATATATCAGATTCAAAACCTGCCTCCAATGTTTCAGATTTAGAAAACTGCCTCCAATGCATCAGATTCAGGCTCCTGCTTTCAATGCATAAAATAAGGAACCTGCCCCCAATGGATCTGAATCAGAAACCTGCCTCCAATGCATGAGCGTAAGAAACGTGCGTCCAAGGCAAAAGATTCAGAAACCTGCATCCAACGTATCAGATTCAGAAACTGTGTCCAATTTATCAGATTCAAAAAGCTGCCTCCAATGCATCAGATTAAGAAAGCTGCCTCCAATGCATCAGACTCAGGAACCTGCCTCCAAAGCATCAGAACCAGGACCTGGCTACAATGCATCAGATTCAGAAACCTGCTTCAAATGTATCAGATTCAGAATACTGCCCCCAATGAATGTATCAGATTCGGAAACCTGCACCCAACGTATCAGATTCAGAAAGTGCCTCCAATGCATCAGATTCTGAAACCTGCCTCCAAAGCATCAGAATCAGGAACTGCTGCCAACGCCTCAGGTTCAGAAACCTGCATCAAATGTATCAGATTCAGAATACTGCCCCCAAAGTATCAGATTCAGAAACAGTCTACAATGCTTCAGAATCAGAAAGCTGCCTCCAATGGATCAGATTCAGAAGCCTGCATCAAATGTATCAGATTCAGAATACTGCCCCCAATGTATCAGATTCAGAAACAGTCTAAAATGCTTCAGAATCAGAAAGCTGCCTCCAATGCATCAGATTCAGGAACTTTCCTTCATTGCATCAGATTCAGCAACAGCCATCAAAACATCAGATTCAGAAACTGCCTCCAAAGTATCTGATTCAAAACCTGCCTCCCAAGGATCAGATTCAGAAACCTGCCTCGAATTCATCAGGATCAGGAACCTGCCTCCAATGTATCAGATTCAGAAACCTGCCTCCAAAGCATCAGAATCAGGAACTGCCGCCAACGCCTCAGGTTCAGAAACCTGCATCAAATGTATCAGATTCAGAATACTGCACCAAATGTATCAGTTACAAAAACTGCCTCCAATGCATCAGAATTAGAAATCTTCCTCCAATGCATCAGATTCAGGAACCTACCTTCAATGTATGAGATTCAGAAACATGCCTCCAATGCTTCAGATTCAGACACCAGCCTCCAATGTATCAGATTCGGAAACCTGCACCCAACGTATCAGATTCTGAAAGTGCCTCCAATGCATCAGATTCTGAAACCTGCCTCCAATACATCAGAATCAGACAACTGCCCCCAATGCATCTGAATCAGAAATCAGCCTCCTATGCATCAGATTCAGAAACCTGCCCCCAACGTATCAGATTCTGAAACTGCTTCCAATTCATCAGATTCAGAAACTGCCTCCAATGTGTCAGATTCAAAACCTGCCTCCCATGGATCAGATTCAGAAATCTGCCTCCAATGCATCAGATTCAGGACCCTGCCTCCAATGCATCAGATTCAGGAACCTGCCTCCAAAGCATCAGAATCAGGAACTGTATCCAATGGTTCAGGTTCAGAAAACTGCATCAAATGTATCAGATTCAGAAAATGCCTCCAATGCATCAGAACCAGAAACCTGCCTCCAATGCAACAGATTCAGGAACCTTCCTTCAATGCATCAGATTCAGAAACATGCCTCCAATGAATGGGATTCAGAAACCAGCTCCCAAAGTATCAGATTCAGAAGGTGCCTCAATTAGTCTGAATCAGACAACTGCCACCACTGTACTAGGTTCTGATATTCACTCCAGTGCATCAGATTCAGATAACTGCCACCAACGTATCAAATTCAGAAACTGCCTCCAATGAATCAGATTCAGGAGCCTACCGCTAATGCATCAGAATCAGAAACCTGCCCCCAATGCATCTGAATCAGTAACCTGCCTCCAATGCATCAGGTTAAGAAACGTGCCTCCAAGGCATAAGATCCAGAAACCTGCCCACAACCTATCAGATTCAGAAACTGACTCCTATTCATCAGATTCAGAAACTGCCTCCAATGTATCAGATTCAAAACCTGCCTCCCATGGATCAGATTCAGAAAGCTGCCTCCAATGCATCAGATTAAGAAACTGCCTCCAATGCATCAGACTCAGGAACCTGCCTTCAATGCAACAGACTCAGAAACCTGCCTCCAAAGCATCAGAACCAGGACCTGGCTCCAATGCATCAGGTTCAGAAACCTCCATCAAATGTATCAGCTTCAGAATACTGCCCCCAATGTATCAGATTCAGAAACAGTCTACAATGCTTCAGAATCAGAAAGCTGCCTCCAATGCATCAGATTCAGGAACCTTCCTTCAATGCATCAGATTCAGCAACAGCCATCAAAACATCAGATTCAGAAACTGCCTCCAAAGTATCTGATTCTAAACCTGCCTCCCAAGGATCAGATTCAGAAACCTGCCTCGAATTCATCAGGATCAGGAACCTGCCTCCAATGTATCAGTTTCAAAAACTGCCTCCAATGCACCAGAATTAGAAAACTTCCTCCAATGCATCAGAAACCTGCCTCGAATTCATCAGGATCAGGAACCTGCCTCCAATGTATCAGATTCAGAAACCTGCCTCCAAAGCATCAGAATCAGGAACTGCCGCCAATGCCTCAGGTTCAGAAACCTGCATCAAATGTATCAGATTCATAATACTGCACCAAATGTATCAGTTTCAAAAACTGCCTCCAATGCATCAGAATTAGAAAACTTCCTCCAATGCATCAGATTCAGGAACCTACCTTCAATGTATGAGATTCAGAAACATGCCTCCAATGCTACAGATTCAGAAACCAGCCTCAAATGCAACAGATTCATAAACCTGCACCCAACGTATCAGATTCAGAAAGTGCCTCCAATGCATCAGATTCTGAAACCTGCCTCCAATATATCAGAATCAGACAACTGCCCCCAATGCATCTGAATCAGAAACCAGCCTCCAATGCATCAGATTCAGAAACCTGCCCCCAACGTATCAGATTCAGAAACTGCTTCCAATTCATCAGATTCAGAAAATGCCTCCAATGTGTAAGATTCAAAACCTGCCTCCCATGGATCAGATTCAGAAATCTGCCTCCAATGCATCAGATTCAGGACCCTGCCTCCAATGCATCAGATTCAGAAACCTGCCTCCAAAGCATCAGAATCAGGAACTGTATCCAATGGTTCAGGTTCAGAAAACTGCATCAAATGTATCAGATTCAGAATACCGCATCAAATGTATCAGATTCAGAAAATGCCTCCAATGCATCAGAACCAGAAACATGCCTCCAATGCATCAGATTCAGGAACCTTCCTTCAATGCCTCAGATTCAGAAACATGCCTCCAATGCATGGGATTCAGAAACCAGCTCCCAAAGTATCAGATTCAGAAAGTGCCTCAATGAGTCTGAATCAGACAACTGCCACCACTGTACTAGGTTCCGATATTCCCTCCAATGCATCAGATTCAGAAAACTGCCACCAACGTATCAAATTCAGAAACTGCCTCCAATGAATCAGATTCAGGAACCTACCGCTAATGCATCAGAATCAGAAACCTGCCCCCAGTGCATCTGAATCAGTAACCTGCCTCCAATGCAGCAGGTTAAAAAACGTGCCTCCAAGGCATAAGATCCAGAAACCTGCCCACAACCTATCAGATTCAGAAACTGACTCCTATTCATCAGATTCAGAAACTGCCTCCAATATATCAGATTCAAAACCTGCCTCCAATGTTTCAGATTTAGAAAACTGCCTCCAATGCATCAGATTCAGGCTCCTGCTTTCAATGCATAAAATAAGGAACCTGCCCCCAATGGATCTGAATCAGAAACCTGCCTCCAATGCATGAGCGTAAGAAACGTGCGTCCAAGGCAAAAGATTCAGAAACCTGGATCCAACGTATCAGATTCAGAAACTGTGTCCAATTTATCAGATTCAAAAAGCTGCCTCCAATGCATCAGATTAAGAAAGCTGCCTCCAATGCATCAGACTCAGGAACCTGCCTCCAAAGCATCAGAACCAGGACCTGGCTACAATGCATCAGATTCAGAAACCTGCTTCAAATGTATCAGATTCAGAATACTGCCCCCAATGAATGTATCAGATTCGGAAACCTGCACCCAACGTATCAGATTCAGAAAGTGCCTCCAATGCATCAGATTCTGAAACCTGCCTCCAAAGCATCAGAATCAGGAACTGCCGCCAACGCCTCAGGTTCAGAAACCTGCATCAAATGTATCAGATTCAGAATACTGCCCCCAAAGTATCAGATTCAGAAACAGTCTACAATGCTTCAGAATCAGAAAGCTGCCTCCAATGGATCAGATTCAGAAACCTGCATCAAATGTATCAGATTCAGAATACTGCCCCCAATGTATCAGATTCAGAAACAGTCTAAAATGCTTCAGAATCAGAAAGCTGCCTCCAATGCATCAGATTCAGGAACTTTCCTTCATTGCATCAGATTCAGCAACAGCCATCAAAACATCAGATTCAGAAACTGCCTCCAAAGTATCTGATTCAAAACCTGCCTCCCAAGGATCAGATTCAGAAACCTGCCTCGAATTCATCAGGATCAGGAACCTGCCTCCAATGTATCAGATTCAGAAACCTGCCTCCAAAGCATCAGAATCAGGAACTGCCGCCAACGCCTCAGGTTCAGAAACCTGCATCAAATGTATCAGATTCAGAATACTGCACCAAATGTATCAGTTACAAAAACTGCCTCCAATGCATCAGAATTAGAAATCTTCCTCCAATGCATCAGATTCAGGAACCTACCTTCAATGTATGAGATTCAGAAACATGCCTCCAATGCTTCAGATTCAGACACCAGCCTCCAATGTATCAGATTCGGAAACCTGCACCCAACGTATCAGATTCTGAAAGTGCCTCCAATGCATCAGATTCTGAAACCTGCCTCCAATACATCAGAATCAGACAACTGCCCCCAATGCATCTGAATCAGAAATCAGCCTCCTATGCATCAGATTCAGAAACCTGCCCCCAACGTATCAGATTCTGAAACTGCTTCCAATTCATCAGATTCAGAAACTGCCTCCAATGTGTCAGATTCAAAACCTGCCTCCCATGGATCAGATTCAGAAATCTGCCTCCAATGCATCAGATTCAGGACCCTGCCTCCAATGCATCAGATTCAGGAACCTGCCTCCAAAGCATCAGAATCAGGAACTGTATCCAATGGTTCAGGTTCAGAAAACTGCATCAAATGTATCAGATTCAGAATACTGCACCAAATGTATCAGATTCAGAAAATGCCTCCAATGCATCAGAACCAGAAACCTGCCTCCAATGCAACAGATTCAGAAACATGCCTCCAATGAATGGGATTCAGAAACCAGCTCCCAAAGTATCAGATTCAGAAGGTGCCTCAATGAGTCTGAATCGACAACTGCCACCACTGTACTAGGTTCTGATATTCACTCCAGTGCATCAGATTCAGATAACTGCCACCAACGTATCAAATTCAGAAACTGCCTCCAATGAATCAGATTCAGGAACCTACCGCTAATGCATCAGAATCAGAAACCTGCCCCCAATGCATCTGAATCAGTAACCTGCCTCCAATGCATCAGGTTAAGAAACGTGCCTCCAAGGCATAAGATCCAGAAACCTGCCCACAACCTATCAGATTCAGAAACTGACTCCTATTCATCAGATTCAGAAACTGCCTCCAATGTATCAGATTCAAAACCTGCCTCCCATGGATCAGATTCAGAAAGCTGCCTCCAATGCATCAGATTAAGAAACTGCCTCCAATGCATCAGACTCAGGAACCTGCCTCCAATGCAACAGACTCAGAAACCTGCCTCCAAAGCATCAGAACCAGGACCTGGCTCCAATGCATCAGGTTCAGAAACCTCCATCAAATGTATCAGCTTCAGAATACTGCCCCCAATGTATCAGATTCAGAAACAGTCTACAATGCTTCAGAATCAGAAAGCTGCCTCCAATGCATCAGATTCAGGAACCTTCCTTCAATGCATCAGATTCAGCAACAGCCATCAAAACATCAGATTCAGAAACTGCCTCCAAAGTATCTGATTCTAAACCTGCCTCCCAAGGATCAGATTCAGAAACCTGCCTCGAATTCATCAGGATCAGGAACCTGCCTCCAATGTATCAGTTTCAAAAACTGCCTCCAATGCACCAGAATTAGAAAACTTCCTCCAATGCATCAGAAACCTGCCTCGAATTCATCAGGATCAGGAACCTGCCTCCAATGTATCAGATTCAGAAACCTGCCTCCAAAGCATCAGAATCAGGAACTGCCGCCAATGCCTCAGGTTCAGAAACCTGCATCAAATGTATCAGATTCATAATACTGCACCAAATGTATCAGTTTCAAAAACTGCCTCCAATGCATCAGAATTAGAAAACTTCCTCCAATGCATCAGATTCAAGAACCTACCTTCAATGTATGAGATTCAGAAACATGCCTCCAATGCTTCAGATTCAGAAACCAGCCTCAAATGCAACAGATTCATAAACCTGCACCCAACGTATCAGATTCAGAAAGTGCCTCCAATGCATCATATTCTGAAACCTGCCTCCAATATATCAGAATCAGACAACTGCCCCCAATGCATCTGAATCAGAAACCAGCCTCCAATGCATCAGATTCAGAAACCTGCCCCCAACGTATCAGATTCAGAAACTGCTTCCAATTCATCAGATTCAGAAAATGCCTCCAATGTGTAAGATTCAAAACCTGCCTCCCATGGATCAGATTCAGAAATCTGCCTCCAATGCATCAGATTCAGGACCCTGCCTCCAATGCATCAGATTCAGAAACCTGCCTCCAAAGCATCAGAATCAGGAACTGTATCCAATGGTTCAGGTTCAGAAAACTGCATCAAATGTATCAGATTCAGAATACCGCATCAAATGTATCAGATTCAGAAAATGCCTCCAATGCATCAGAACCAGAAACATGCCTCCAATGCATCAGATTCAGGAACCTTCCTTCAATGCCTCAGATTCAGAAACATGCCTCCAATGCATGGGATTCAGAAACCAGCTCCCAAAGTATCAGATTCAGAAAGTGCCTCAATGCATCTGAATCAGGCATCAGGTTCAGAAACCTGCATCAAATGTATTAGATTCAGAATACTGCACCAAATGTATCAGTTTCAAAAACTGCCTCCAATGCATCAGAATTAGAAAACTTCCTCCGATGCATCAGATTCAGGAACCTTCCTTCAATGTATCAGATTCAGTAACATGCCTCCAATGCATCAGATTCAGAAACCTGACTGCAATACATCAGAATCAGACAACTTCCCTCCAATACATCAGGTTAGGAAACGCGCCTCCAAGGCATAAGATTCAGAAACCTGCCCCCAACGTATCAGATTCAGAAACTGCCTCCAATTCATCAGATTCAGAAACTGCCTCCAAAGTGTCAGATTCAAAACCTGCCTCCCATGGATCAGATTCAGAAAGCTGCCTACAATGCATCAGATTCAGGAACCTGCCTCCAATGAATCAGATTCAGTAACATGCCTCCAATGCATCAGATTCAGAAACCTGACTGCAATACATCAGAATCAGACAACTTCCCTCCAATACATCAGGTTAGGAAACGCGCCTCCAAGGCATAAGATTCAGAAACCTGCCCCCAACGTATCAGATTCAGAAACTGCCTCCAATTCATCAGATTCAGAAACTGCCTCCAAAGTGTCAGATTCAAAACCTGCCTCCCATGGATCAGATTCAGAAAGCTGCCTACAATGCATCAGATTCAGGAACCTGCCTCCAATGAATCAGATTCAGTAACGTGCCTCCAAAGCATCAGAATCAGGAACTGTATCCAATGCTTCAGGTTCAGAAACCTGCATCAAATGTATCAGATTCAGAATACTGCACCAAATGTATCATATTCAGAAACTGCCTCCAATGCATCATAATCAGAAACCTGCCTCCAATGCATCAGATTCAGGAACCTTCCTTCAATGCATCAGATTCAGAAACATTCCTCCAATGCATGGGATTCAGAAACCTGCTGCCAAACTATCAGATTCAGAAAGTGCCTCAATGCGTCTGAATCAGACATCTGCCTCCACTGTACCAGGTTCCGATATTCCCTCCAATGCATCAGATTCGGAAAACTGCCACCAACATATCAGATTCAGAAAGTGTCTCAATGTGTCTGAATCAGAAACCACATCCCACTGTATCAGATACAGAAACTGCCTCCAAAGCATCTGATTTTGAAACCTAACACCAATGCATCAGAAGCAGACACCTGTCCCCATTAATTCTGAATCAGAAACTTGCCCCCAACGTATCAGATTCAGAAACTGCCTCCAATTTATCAGTTTCAGAAACTGCCTCCAATGTCTCAGATTCAAAACCTGCCTCACATGGATCAGATTCAGAAAGCTGCCTTCAATGTGTCAGATTCAGGAACCTGCCTCCAATGCAACAGATTCAGAAAGGGCCTCCAAATCGTCATAATCATGGACAGCCTCCAATGCATGAGCTTCAGAAACCTGCATCAAATGTATCAGATTCAGAACAGTGCCCCAAATGTATCACATTCAGAAACTGCCTCCAATACACCTGAATCTCAAACCCGCCTCCAATGCATCAGATTCAGAAACCTTCCTCCAATGCAACAGATACAGATACCTGCACCCAACGTATCAGATTCAGAAAGTGCCTCAATGCGTCTGAATCAGAAACCTGCCTCCACTGTACCTGGTTCTGAAATTGTCTCCAGTGCATCAGATTCAGAAACCTGCCCCCAAAGTATCAGATTCAGAAAGTGCCTCAATGTGTCTGAATCAGAAACCACATCACACGGTATCAGATTCAGAAACTGCTTCCAATTAATCAGATACAGAAAACTACCTCGAATGCATCAGTTTCAGACACCTGCACCCAATGCGTATGAATCAGTAACTTGCCTCCAATGCATCAGGTTAAGAAACGTGCCTCCAGGGCATGAGATTCAGAAACCTGACCAAAAAGTATCAGATTCAGAAACTGCCTCCAATTCATCAGATTCAGAAACTGCCTCCAATGTATCAATTTCAAAACATGCCTCCAATGGATCAGATTTAGAAAGCTGCCTTTAATGCATCAGATTCAGGCTCCTGCTTTCAATGCATAAAATTCAGGAATCTGCCCCCAATGCATCTGAATCAGAAACCTGCCTCCAATGCATGAGGTTAAGAAACGTGCATCAAAGGCAAAAGATTCAGCAACATGCATCCAACGTATCAGATTCAGAAACTGCCTCCAATTCATCAGATTCAGAAACTGCCTCCAAT
The DNA here is from genome assembly GCF_017639515.1 of Carcharodon carcharias. NCBI lineage: Eukaryota > Metazoa > Chordata > Chondrichthyes > Lamniformes > Lamnidae > Carcharodon > Carcharodon carcharias. The sequence continues at coordinate 155,442,804 of NC_054471.1, forward strand.
ATATCAGATTCAAAACGTGTCTCCAAATGGATCAGATTCAGACAGCTGCCTCCAATGCATCAGGTTCAGAAACCTGCAACAAGTGTATCAGATTCAGAATACTGCCCCAAATGTATCAGTTTCAGAAACTGCTTCCAATGCATCAGAATTAGAAAACTTCCTCCGATGCATCACATTCAGGAACCTTCGTTCGATGTATCAGATTCAGTAACATGCCTCCAATGCATCAGATTCAGAAACCTGCCTCCAATGCATCAGAATCAGACAACTGCTCCCAATGCATCTGATTCAGAAACCTGCCTCCAATGCATCAGGTTAAGAGACGTGCCTCCAAGGCATAGGTTTCAGAAACCTGCCCCCAACGATTCAGATTCAGAAACTGCCTCCAATTCATCAGATTCAGAAATTGCCTCCAATGTGTCAGATTCAAAACCTGCCTCCCATGGATCAGATTCAGAAAGCTGCCTCCAATTCATCAGATTCAGAAACCTGCCTCCAAAGCATCAGAATCCGAAAGCTGCCTCCAATGGATCAGATTCAGGAACCTCCTTTCAATGCATCAGATTCTGAAACATGCCTCCAATGCATGGGATTAAGAAACCTGCTCCCAAACTATCAGATTCAGAAAGTGCCTCAAAGCATCTGAATCAGACATCTGCCCCCACTGTACTAGGTTCCGATATTCCCTCCAATGAATCAGATTCAGAAAACTGCCACCAACGCATCAGATTCAGAAAGTGTCTCAATGCGTCTGAATCAGAAACCACATCCCACTGTATCTGATACAGAAACTGCCTCCAAAGCATCAGATTTAGAAACCTACCACTAGTCCGTCAGAAGCAGACACCTGCCCCCAATGCAACTGAATCAGAAACCTGCCTCCAATGCATCAGGTTAAGAAACGTGCCTCCAATGCATAAGATTCAGAAATCTGCCCCCAATGTATCAGATTCAGAAAACGCCTCCAACTCATCAGTTTCAGAAACTGCCTCCAATGTATCAGATTCAAAAGCTGCCTCCCATGGATCAGATTCAGAAAGCTGCCTTCAATGCATCAGATTCAGAAACCTGCCTCCAATGCAACAGTTTCAGAAAGTGCCTCCAAATCATCATAATCATGGACTGCCTCGAATGAATTATGTTCAGAAACTTGCATCAAATGTATCAGATTCAGAACAGTGCCCCCAGTGCATCAGATTCAGAAACCTGCCACCAAAGAATCAGAATCAGGAACTGCCTCCAATTCATCAGAATCAGACAACTGCCCACAATGCATCTGAATCAGAATCCTGCTTCCAATGCATCAGGTTAAGAAACGTGTTCCAAGGCATAAGATTCAGAAACCTGCCCCCAACGTATCAGATTCAGAAACTGCCTCCAATTCATCAGATTCAGAAACTGCCTCCAATGTGTCAGATTCAAAACCTGCCTGCCATGGATCAGATTCAGATAGCTGCCTCCAATGCATCAGATTCAGGAACCTGCCTCCAATGCAGCAGATTCAGAAACCTGCCTCCAAAGCATTAGATTCAGGAACTGTATCCAATGCTTCAGGTTCAGAAACCTGCATCAAATGTATAAGATTCAGAATACTGCTCCAAATGTATCCGTTTCAGAAACTGCCTCCAATGCATCAGAATCAGAAAACTTCCTCCGATGCATCAGATTCAGGAACCTTATTTCACTGTATCAGATTCAGTAACATGCCTCCAATGCTTCAGATTCAGAAACCAGCCTCCAATGCATGAGATTCAGAAACCTGCTCCCAACGAATCTGATTTAGGAACCAGCCTCCAATGCATCAGATTCAGAAACCTGCCTCCAAAGCATCAGAATCAGGAACTCCATCCAATGCATCAGATTCAGAAAACTGCATCAAATGTATCAGATTCAGAAACTGCCTCCAATGCATCAGAAGCAGAAAAATGCCTCCAATGCATCAGATTCAGGACCCTTCCTTCAATGTATCAGATTCAGAAACTGCCTCCAATGTATCAGATTCAAAACCTGCCTCCAAAGGGTAAGATTCGGAAACCTGCCTCCAATGCATCAGATACAGGAACCTGTCTCCAATGCATCAGATTCAGAAAGGTGCCTCCAAAGCATTAGAATAAGTAACTGCCTCTAATGCATCAGGTTTAAAAATCTGCATCAAATTTATCAGATTCAGAATAATGCCCAAAATGTATCAGTTTCAGAAACTGCCTCCATTGCAACAGAATCGGAAAACTTCCTCCGATGCATCAGATTCAGGAACCTTCCTTCAATGTAGCAGATTCAGTAACATGCCTCCATTGGATCTGATTCAGAAACCTGCCTCCAAAGCATCAGAATCAGGAACTGTATCCAATGCATCAGGTTCAGAAACCTGCATCAAATGTATCAGATTCTGGAAACTTCCTTCAATGTATCAGATTCAGAAACAGCCTCCAATGAATCAGATTCAGAAACCTAACTCTAATGCATCAGAATCAGACACCTGCCCCCAATGCATCTGAATCAGTAACCTGCCTCCAATGCATCAGGTTAAGAAACGTGCCTCCAAGGCTTAAGCTTCAGAAACCTGCCCCCAACGTATCAGATTCAGAAACTGCCTCCAATTCATCAGATTCAGAAACTGCCTCCAACGTGTCAATTTCAAAACCTGCCTGCCATGGATCAGATTCAGAAATCTGGCTCCAATGCATCAGATTCAGGAACCTGCCTCCAATGCATCAGATTCAGAAACCTGCCTCCAAAGCATCAGAATCAAGAACTGTATCCAATGCATCAGGTTCAGAAACCGGCATCAAATGTATCAGATTCTGAATATTGCAGCAAATGTATCAGATTCAGAAACTGACTCCAATGCATCAGATTCAGAAACATGCCTCCAATGCATCAGATTCAGAAACCTGCCTCCAATGCATGGCATTCAGAAACCTGCTCCCAATGTATCAGATTCAGAAAGTTTCTCAATGTGTCTGAATCAGAAACCACATCCCACTGTGTTAGATACAGAAACTGCCTCCAATGTATCAGATTCAAAACCTGCCTCCCAAGGATCAGATTCAGAAACCTGCCTCCAATGCATCATATTCAGGAACCTGCATCGAATGTATCAGTTTCAGAATACTGCCCCAAATGTATCAGTTTCAGAAACTGCCTCCAATGCATCAGAATCAGAAAGTTTCCTCCATTGCATCAGATTCAGGATCCTTCCTTCAATTTATAAGACTCAGTAACATGCCTCCAATGCTTCAGATTCAGAAACCAGCCACCAAGGCATGAGATTCAGAAACCTGCCCCAATGCATCTGAATCAGATACCTGCCTCCAATGCATCAGGTTAAGAAACGTGCCTCCAAGGCATAAGATTCAGAAACATGCCCCCAACGTATCAGATTCAGAAACTGGCTCCAATTCATCAGGTTCAGAAACTGCCTCCAATGTGTCAGATTCAAAACCTGCCAGCCATGGATCAGATTCAGAAATCTGTCTCCAATGCATCAGATTCAGGAACCTGCCTCCAATGCATCAGATTCAGAACCCTGCCTCCAAAGCATCAGAATCAAGAACTGTATCCAATGCATCAGGTTCAGAAACCTGCATCATCATGTATCAGATTCAGAATACTGCAGCAAATGTATCAGATTCAGAAACTGACTCCAATGCATCAGAATCAGAAACCTGCATCCAATGCATCAGATTCAGGAACCTTCCTTCAATGTATCAGATTCAGAAACAAACCTCCAAAGCATCAGATCCAGAAACCAGCCACCAAAGCATGAGATTCAGAAACCTGCCCCCAATGCATCAGATTCAGGATCCTGCCTCCAATGCATCAGTTTCAGAAACCTGCCTCCAAAGCATCAGAATCAGAAACTGCCTCGAATGCATCAGATTCAGAAACCTGAATCAAATGTATCAGATTCAGAATACTGCCCCAAATGTATCAGTTTCAGAAACTGCTTCCAATGCATCAGAATCAGAAACGTGCCTCCAATGCTTCAGATTCGGGAACCTTCCTTCAATGTATCAGATTCAGTAACATGCCTCCAATGCTTCAGATTCAGAAACCAGCCACCAATGCATGAGATTCAGAAACCTGCCCCCAATGCATCTGAATCAGAAAGCTGCCTCAAATGCATCAGGTTAAGAAATGTGCCTCCAAGGCATAAGCTTCAGAAACCTGCCCCCAACGTATCAGATTCAGAAACTGCCTCCAATTCATCAGATTCAGAAACTGCCTCCAACGTGTCAATTTCAAAACCTGCCTGCCATGGATCAGATTCAGAAATCTGGCTCCAATGCATCAGATTCAGGAACCTGCCTCCAATGCATCAGATTCAGAAACCTGCCTCCAAAGCATCAGAATCAAGAACTGTATCCAATGCATCAGGTTCAGAAACCGGCATCAAATGTATCAGATTCTGAATATTGCAGCAAATGTATCAGATTCAGAAACTGACTCCAATGCATCAGATTCAGAAACATGCCTCCAATGCATCAGATTCAGAAACCTGCCTCCAATGCATGGCATTCAGAAACCTGCTCCCAATGTATCAGATTCAGAAAGTTTCTCAATGTGTCTGAATCAGAAACCACATCCCACTGTGTTAGATACAGAAACTGCCTCCAATGTATCAGATTCAAAACCTGCCTCCCAAGGATCAGATTCAGAAACCTGCCTCCAATGCATCATATTCAGGAACCTGCATCGAATGTATCAGTTTCAGAATACTGCCCCAAATGTATCAGTTTCAGAAACTGCCTCCAATGCATCAGAATCAGAAAGTTTCCTCCATTGCATCAGATTCAGGATCCTTCCTTCAATTTATAAGACTCAGTAACATGCCTCCAATGCTTCAGATTCAGAAACCAGCCACCAAGGCATGAGATTCAGAAACCTGCCCCAATGCATCTGAATCAGATACCTGCCTCCAATGCATCAGGTTAAGAAACGTGCCTCCAAGGCATAAGATTCAGAAACATGCCCCCAACGTATCAGATTCAGAAACTGGCTCCAATTCATCAGGTTCAGAAACTGCCTCCAATGTGTCAGATTCAAAACCTGCCAGCCATGGATCAGATTCAGAAATCTGTCTCCAATGCATCAGATTCAGGAACCTGCCTCCAATGCATCAGATTCAGAACCCTGCCTCCAAAGCATCAGAATCAAGAACTGTATCCAATGCATCAGGTTCAGAAACCTGCATCATCATGTATCAGATTCAGAATACTGCAGCAAATGTATCAGATTCAGAAACTGACTCCAATGCATCAGAATCAGAAACCTGCATCCAATGCATCAGATTCAGGAACCTTCCTTCAATGTATCAGATTCAGAAACAAACCTCCAAAGCATCAGATCCAGAAACCAGCCACCAAAGCATGAGATTCAGAAACCTGCCCCCAATGCATCAGATTCAGGATCCTGCCTCCAATGCATCAGTTTCAGAAACCTGCCTCCAAAGCATCAGAATCAGAAACTGCCTCGAATGCATCAGATTCAGAAACCTGAATCAAATGTATCAGATTCAGAATACTGCCCCAAATGTATCAGTTTGAGAAACTGCTTCCAATGCATCAGAATCAGAAACGTGCCTCCAATGCTTCAGATTCGGGAACCTTCCTTCAATGTATCAGATTCAGTAACATGCCTCCAATGCTTCAGATTCAGAAACCAGCCACCAATGCATGAGATTCAGAAACCTGCCCCCAATGCATCTGAATCAGAAAGCTGCCTCAAATGCATCAGGTTAAGAAATGTGCCTCCAAGGCATAAGCTTCAGAAACCTGCCCCCAATGTATCAGACATAGAAACTCCCCCCAATTCATCTAATTCAGAAACTGCTTCCAATGTATCAGATTCAAAACCTTCCTCGCAAGGATCAGATTCAGAAACCTGCCTCCAAAGCATCAGATTCATGAACCTGCCTCCAGAGCATCAGAATCAGAAATCTGCCTCGAAAGCATCAGAATCAGGGACTGCCTCCAATGCATCAGGTTCAGGAACCAGCATCAAATGTGTCAGTTTCAGAATACTTCCCCAAATGTATCAGTTTCAGAAACTGCTTCCAATGCATCAGAATCAGAAACGTGTCTCCAATGCTTCAGATTCGGGAACCTTCCTTCAATGTATCAGATTCAGAAAATGCCCCCAATTCATCAAATTCAGAAACTGCCTCCAATGTATCAGATTCAAAACCTGCCTCCCAAGGATCAGATTCAGAAACCTGCCTCCAATGCATCATATTCAGGAACCTGCATCAAATGTATCAGTTTCAGAATACTGTCCCAAATGCATCAGTTTCAGAAACGGCCTCCAATGCATCAGAATCAGAAAGCTTCCTCCATTGCATCAGATTCAGGAACCTTCCTTAAATTTATAAGATTCAGTAACATGCCTCCAATGCATCAGATTCAGAAACCAGCCTCCAATGCATGAGATTCAGAAACCTGCCCCAAAACATCTGAATCAGATACCTTCCTCCAATGCATCAGGTTAAGAAACGTGCCTCCAAGGCATAAGATTCAGAAACCTGACCCCAACTTATCAGATTCAGAAACTGCCTCCAATTCATCAGATTCAGAAACTGCCTCCAATGTGTCAGATTCAAAACCTGCCTGCCATGGATCAGATTCAGAAATCTGGCTCCAATGCATCAGATTCAGGAACCTGCCTCCAATGCATCAGATGCAGAAACCTGCCTCCAAAGCATCAGAATCAAGAACTGTATCCAATGCATCAGGTTCAGAAACCGGCATCAAATGTATCAGATTCTGAATATTGCAGCAAATGTATCAGATTCAGAAACTGACTCCAATGCATCAGATTCAGAAACATGCCTCCAATGCATCAGATTCAGAAACCTGCCTCCAATGCATGGCATTCAGAAACCTGCTCCCAATGTATCAGATTCAGAAAGTTTCTCAATGTGTCTGAATCAGAAACCACATCCCACTGTGTTAGATACAGAAACTGCCTCCAATGTATCAGATTCAAAACCTGCCTCCCAAGGATCAGATTCAGAAACCTGCCTCCAAAGCATCATATTCAGGAACCTGCATCAAATGTATCAGTTTCAGAATACTGTCCCAAATGTATCAGTTTGAGAAACTGCCTCCAATACATCAGAATCAGAAAGCTTCCTCCATTGTATCAGATTCAGGAAACTTCCTTAAATTTATAAGATTCAGTAACATGCCTCCAATGCTTCAGATTCAGAAACCAGCCTCCAATGCATGAGATTCAGAAACCTGCCCCCAATGCATCTGAATCAGATACCTGCCTCCAATGCATCAGGTTAAGAAACGTGCCTCCAAGGCATAAGCTTCAGAAAACTGACCCCAACGTATCAGATTCAGAAACTGCCTCCAATTCATCAGATTCAGAAACTGCCTCCAATGTGTCAGATTCAAAACCTGCCTGCCATGGATCAGATTCAGTAATCTGTCTCCAATGCATCAGATTCAGGAACCTGACTCCAATGCATCAGATTCAGAAACCTGCCTCCAAAGCATCTGAATCAAGAACTGTATCCAATGCATCAGGTTCAGAAACCTGCATCAAATGTATCAGATTCAGAATACTGCACCAAATGTATCAGATTCAGAAACTGACTCCAATGCATCAGAATCAGAAACCTGCATCCATGCATCAGATTCAGAAACCTGCCTCCAATGCATGGAATTAAGAAACCTGCTCCCAATTTATCAGGTTCAGAAAGTGTCTCAATGCGTCTGCATCAGACATCTGCCTCGACTGTTCCAGGATCTGATATTCCCTCCAATGCATCCGATTCAGAAACCTGCTGCTAACGTGTCAGATGCAGAAAGTTTCTCAATGCATCTGAATCAGAAACAATTCTACAGATTCGGGTACCTTCCTTCAATGTATCAGATTCAGAAAATGCCCCCAATTCATCAAATTCAGAAACTGCCTCCAATGTATCAGATTCAAAACCTGCCTCGCAAGGATCAGATTCAGAAACCTGCCTCCAAAGCATCATATTCAGGAACCTGCATCAAATGTATCAGTTTCAGAATACTGTCCCAAATGTATCAGTTTGAGAAACTGCCTCCAATACATCAGAATCAGAAAGCTTCCTCCATTGTATCAGATTCAGGAAACTTCCTTAAATTTATAAGATTCAGTAACATGCCTCCAATGCTTCAGATTCAGAAACCAGCCTCCAATGCATGAGATTCAGAAACCTGCCCCCAATGCATCTGAATCAGATACCTGCCTCCAATGCATCAGGTTAAGAAACGTGCCTCCAAGGCATAAGCTTCAGAAAACTGACCCCAACGTATCAGATTCAGAAACTGCCTCCAATTCATCAGATTCAGAAACTGCCTCCAATGTGTCAGATTCAAAACCTGCCTGCCATGGATCAGATTCAGTAATCTGTCTCCAATGCATCAGATTCAGGAACCTGACTCCAATGCATCAGATTCAGAAACCTGCCTCCAAAGCATCTGAATCAAGAACTGTATCCAATGCATCAGGTTCAGAAACCTGCATCAAATGTATCAGATTCAGAATACTGCACCAAATGTATCAGATTCAGAAACTGACTCCAATGCATCAGAATCAGAAACCTGCATCCAATGCATCAGATTCAGGAACATTCCTTCAATGTATCAGATTCAGAAACATGCCTCCAATGCATCAGATTCAGAAACCTGCCTCCAATGCATGGAATTAAGAAACCTGCTCCCAATTTATCAGGTTCAGAAAGTGTCTCAATGCGTCTGCATCAGACATCTGCCTCTACTGTTCCAGGATCTGATATTCCCTCCAATGCATCCGATTCAGAAACCTGCTGCTAACGTGTCAGATGCAGAAAGTTTCTCAATGCATCTGAATCAGAAACAACATTCCTCTGTGTCAGATACAGAAACTGTCTCCAATGTATCAGATTCGAAATGTGCCTCCCAAGGATAAGATTCAGAAATCTGCCTCCAATGCATCAGATTCTGGATCCTGCCTCCAATGCATCAGATTCAGAAAACTGCCCCCAAAGCATCAGAATCAGACGTGCCTCCAAAGCATCAGATTCAGAAACCTAGCTCCAAAGCATCAGAATTAAGAACTATATCCAATGCATCAGGTTCAGAAATCTGCATCAAATGTATCCGATTCAGAATACTGCACCAAATGTATCAGATTCAGAAACTGCCTCCAATGCATCAGTATCAGAAACCTGCATCCAATGTATCAGATTCAGGAACCTTCCTTCAATGTATCAGATTCAGAAACATGCCTCCAATGCATCAGATTCAGAAACCTGCCTCCAATGCATCATATTCAGGAACCTGCATCAAATGTATCAGTTTCAGAATACTGTCCCAAATGTATCAGTTTCAGAAACTGCCTCCAATGCATCAGAATCAGAAAGCTTCCTCCATTGCATCAGATTCAGGAACCTTCCTTCAATTTATAAGATTCAGTAACATGCCTCCAATGCTTCAGATTCAGAAACCAGCCTCCAATGCATGAGATTCAGAAACCTGCCCCCAATGCATCTGAATCAGGTACCTGCCTCCAATGCATCAGGTTAAGAAACGTGCCTCCAAGGCATAAGATTCAGAAACCTGACCCCAACTTATCAGATTCAGAAACTGTCTCCAATTCATCAGATTCAGAAACTGTCTCCAATGTGTCAGATTCAAAACCTGCCTGCCATGGATCAGATTCAGAAATCTGTCTCCAATGCATCAGATTCAGGAACCTGCCTCCAAGGCATCAGATTCAGAAACCTGCCTCCAAAGCATCAGAATCAAGAACTGTGTCCAATGCATCAGGTTCAGAAACCTGCATCAAATGTATCAGATTCAGAATACTGCACCAAATGTATCAGATTCAGAAACTGACTCCAATGCATCAGAATCAGAAACCTGCATCCATGCATCAGATTCAGGAACCTTCCTTCAATGTATCAGATTCAGAAACATTCCTCCAATGCATCAGATTCAGAAACCTGCCTCCAATGCATGGAATTAAGAAACCTGCTCCCAATGTATCAGGTTCAGAAAGTGTCCCAATGCGTCTGAATCAGACATCTGCCTCTACTGTTCCAGGATCCGATATTCCCACGAATGCATCCCATTCAGAAACCTGCTGCTAACGTGTCAGATTCAGTAAGTTTCTCAATGTGTCTGAATCAGAAACCACATCACACTGTGTCAGATACAGAAACTGCCTCCAATGTATCAGATTCCAAACCTGCCTCCCAAGGATAAGATTCAGAAACCTGCCTCCAATGCATCAGATTCAGAACCCTGCATCCAAAGCATCAGAATAAGGAAGTGCCTCCAATGCATCAGGTTCAGAAACTTGAATCAAATGTATCAGATTCAGAATACTGCCCCCAAAGTATCAGTTTCAGAAACTGCCTACAATGCATCAGAATCAGAAAACTTCCTCCGATGCATCAGAGTCAGGAACCTTCCTTGAATGTATCAGAATCAGTAACATGCCTCCAATGCTTCAGATTCAGAAACCAGCCACCGAAGCATGAGATTCAGAAACCTGCATCCAATGCATCTGAATGAGAAACCTGCCTCCAATGCATCAGGTTAAGAAACGTGCCTCCAAGGCATAAGCTTCAGAAACCTGCTCCCAAAGTATCAGACTCAGAATCTGCCCACAATTCATCTAATTCAGAAACTGCCTCCAAAGTGTCAGAATCAAAACCTGCCTCCCAAGGATCAGATTCAGAAACCTGCCTCCAATGCATCAGATTCAGGAACCTGCCTACAAAGCATCAGATTCAGAAACCTGCCTCCAAAGCATCAGAATCAGGAACTGCCTCCAATGCATCAGATTCAGAAACCTGCCTCCTAAGCATCAGAATCAGGAACTGCCTCCAATGCATCAGGTTCAGGAACCTGCATCAAATGTATCAGTTTCAGAATACTTCCCCAAATGTATCAGTTTCAGAAACTGCTTCCAAAGCATCAGAATCAGAAACGTGCCTCCAATGCTTCAGATTCGGGAACCTTCCTTCAATGTATCAGATTCAGAAAATGCCCCCAATTCATCAAATTCAGAAACTGCCTCCAATGTATCAGATTCAAAACCTGCCTCGCAAGGATCAGATTCAGAAACCTGCCTCCAAAGCATCATATTCAGGAACCTGCATCAAATGTATCAGTTTCAGAATACTGTCCCAAATGTATCAGTTTGAGAAACTGCCTCCAATACATCAGAATCAGAAAGCTTCCTCCATTGTATCAGATTCAGGAAACTTCCTTAAATTTATAAGATTCAGTAACATGCCTCCAATGCTTCAGATTCAGAAACCAGCCTCCAATGCATGAGATTCAGAAACCTGCCCCCAATGCATCTGAATCAGATACCTGCCTCCAATGCATCAGGTTAAGAAACGTGCCTCCAAGGCATAAGCTTCAGAAAACTGACCCCAACGTATCAGATTCAGAAACTGCCTCCAATTCATCAGATTCAGAAACTGCCTCCAATGTGTCAGATTCAAAACCTGCCTGCCATGGATCAGATTCAGTAATCTGTCTCCAATGCATCAGATTCAGGAACCTGACTCCAATGCATCAGATTCAGAAACCTGCCTCCAAAGCATCTGAATCAAGAACTGTATCCAATGCATCAGGTTCAGAAACCTGCATCAAATGTATCAGATTCAGAATACTGCACCAAATGTATCAGATTCAGAAACTGACTCCAATGCATCAGAATCAGAAACCTGCATCCAATGCATCAGATTCAGGAACATTCCTTCAATGTATCAGATTCAGAAACATGCCTCCAATGCATCAGATTCAGAAACCTGCCTCCAATGCATGGAATTAAGAAACCTGCTCCCAATTTATCAGGTTCAGAAAGTGTCTCAATGCGTCTGCATCAGACATCTGCCTCTACTGTTCCAGGATCTGATATTCCCTCCAATGCATCCGATTCAGAAACCTGCTGCTAACGTGTCAGATGCAGAAAGTTTCTCAATGCATCTGAATCAGAAACAACATTCCTCTGTGTCAGATACAGAAACTGTCTCCAATGTATCAGATTCGAAATGTGCCTCCCAAGGATAAGATTCAGAAATCTGCCTCCAATGCATCAGATTCTGGATCCTGCCTCCAATGCATCAGATTCAGAAAACTGCCCCCAAAGCATCAGAATCAGACGTGCCTCCAAAGCATCAGATTCAGAAACCTAGCTCCAAAGCATCAGAATTAAGAACTATATCCAATGCATCAGGTTCAGAAATCTGCATCAAATGTATCCGATTCAGAATACTGCACCAAATGTATCAGATTCAGAAACTGCCTCCAATGCATCAGTATCAGAAACCTGCATCCAATGTATCAGATTCAGGAACCTTCCTTCAATGTATCAGATTCAGAAACATGCCTCCAATGCATCAGATTCAGAAACCTGCCTCCAATGCATCATATTCAGGAACCTGCATCAAATGTATCAGTTTCAGAATACTGTCCCAAATGTATCAGTTTCAGAAACTGCCTCCAATGCATCAGAATCAGAAAGCTTCCTCCATTGCATCAGATTCAGGAACCTTCCTTCAATTTATAAGATTCAGTAACATGCCTCCAATGCTTCAGATTCAGAAACCAGCCTCCAATGCATGAGATTCAGAAACCTGCCCCCAATGCATCTGAATCAGGTACCTGCCTCCAATGCATCAGGTTAAGAAACGTGCCTCCAAGGCATAAGATTCAGAAACCTGACCCCAACTTATCAGATTCAGAAACTGTCTCCAATTCATCAGATTCAGAAACTGTCTCCAATGTGTCAGATTCAAAACCTGCCTGCCATGGATCAGATTCAGAAATCTGTCTCCAATGCATCAGATTCAGGAACCTGCCTCCAAGGCATCAGATTCAGAAACCTGCCTCCAAAGCATCAGAATCAAGAACTGTGTCCAATGCATCAGGTTCAGAAACCTGCATCAAATGTATCAGATTCAGAATACTGCACCAAATGTATCAGATTCAGAAACTGACTCCAATGCATCAGAATCAGAAACCTGCATCCATGCATCAGATTCAGGAACCTTCCTTCAATGTATCAGATTCAGAAACATTCCTCCAATGCATCAGATTCAGAAACCTGCCTCCAATGCATGGAATTAAGAAACCTGCTCCCAATGTATCAGGTTCAGAAAGTGTCCCAATGCGTCTGAATCAGACATCTGCCTCTACTGTTCCAGGATCCGATATTCCCACGAATGCATCCCATTCAGAAACCTGCTGCTAACGTGTCAGATTCAGTAAGTTTCTCAATGTGTCTGAATCAGAAACCACATCACACTGTGTCAGATACAGAAACTGCCTCCAATGTATCAGATTCCAAACCTGCCTCCCAAGGATAAGATTCAGAAACCTGCCTCCAATGCATCAGATTCAGAACCCTGCATCCAAAGCATCAGAATAAGGAAGTGCCTCCAATGCATCAGGTTCAGAAACTTGAATCAAATGTATCAGATTCAGAATACTGCCCCCAAAGTATCAGTTTCAGAAACTGCCTACAATGCATCAGAATCAGAAAACTTCCTCCGATGCATCAGAGTCAGGAACCTTCCTTGAATGTATCAGAATCAGTAACATGCCTCCAATGCTTCAGATTCAGAAACCAGCCACCGAAGCATGAGATTCAGAAACCTGCATCCAATGCATCTGAATGAGAAACCTGCCTCCAATGCATCAGGTTAAGAAACGTGCCTCCAAGGCATAAGCTTCAGAAACCTGCTCCCAAAGTATCAGACTCAGAATCTGCCCACAATTCATCTAATTCAGAAACTGCCTCCAAAGTGTCAGAATCAAAACCTGCCTCCCAAGGATCAGATTCAGAAACCTGCCTCCAATGCATCAGATTCAGGAACCTGCCTACAAAGCATCAGATTCAGAAACCTGCCTCCAAAGCATCAGAATCAGGAACTGCCTCCAATGCATCAGATTCAGAAACCTGCCTCCTAAGCATCAGAATCAGGAACTGCCTCCAATGCATCAGGTTCAGGAACCTGCATCAAATGTATCAGTTTCAGAATACTTCCCCAAATGTATCAGTTTCAGAAACTGCTTCCAAAGCATCAGAATCAGAAACGTGCCTCCAATGCTTCAGATTCGGGAACCTTCCTTCAATGTATCAGATTCAGAAAATGCCCCCAATTCATCAAATTCAGAAACTGCCTCCAATGTATCAGATTCAAAACCTGCCTCGCAAGGATCAGATTCAGAAACCTGCCTCCAAAGCATCATATTCAGGAACCTGCATCAAATGTATCAGTTTCAGAATACTGTCCCAAATGTATCAGTTTGAGAAACTGCCTCCAATACATCAGAATCAGAAAGCTTCCTCCATTGTATCAGATTCAGGAAACTTCCTTAAATTTATAAGATTCAGTAACATGCCTCCAATGCTTCAGATTCAGAAACCAGCCTCCAATGCATGAGATTCAGAAACCTGCCCCCAATGCATCTGAATCAGATACCTGCCTCCAATGCATCAGGTTAAGAAACGTGCCTCCAAGGCATAAGCTTCAGAAAACTGACCCCAACGTATCAGATTCAGAAACTGCCTCCAATTCATCAGATTCAGAAACTGCCTCCAATGTGTCAGATTCAAAACCTGCCTGCCATGGATCAGATTCAGTAATCTGTCTCCAATGCATCAGATTCAGGAACCTGACTCCAATGCATCAGATTCAGAAACCTGCCTCCAAAGCATCTGAATCAAGAACTGTATCCAATGCATCAGGTTCAGAAACCTGCATCAAATGTATCAGATTCAGAATACTGCACCAAATGTATCAGATTCAGAAACTGACTCCAATGCATCAGAATCAGAAACCTGCATCCAATGCATCAGATTCAGGAACATTCCTTCAATGTATCAGATTCAGAAACATGCCTCCAATGCATCAGATTCAGAAACCTGCCTCCAATGCATGGAATTAAGAAACCTGCTCCCAATTTATCAGGTTCAGAAAGTGTCTCAATGCGTCTGCATCAGACATCTGCCTCTACTGTTCCAGGATCTGATATTCCCTCCAATGCATCCGATTCAGAAACCTGCTGCTAACGTGTCAGATGCAGAAAGTTTCTCAATGCATCTGAATCAGAAACAACATTCCTCTGTGTCAGATACAGAAACTGTCTCCAATGTATCAGATTCGAAATGTGCCTCCCAAGGATAAGATTCAGAAATCTGCCTCCAATGCATCAGATTCTGGATCCTGCCTCCAATGCATCAGATTCAGAAAACTGCCCCCAAAGCATCAGAATCAGACGTGCCTCCAAAGCATCAGATTCAGAAACCTAGCTCCAAAGCATCAGAATTAAGAACTATATCCAATGCATCAGGTTCAGAAATCTGCATCAAATGTATCCGATTCAGAATACTGCACCAAATGTATCAGATTCAGAAACTGCCTCCAATGCATCAGTATCAGAAACCTGCATCCAATGTATCAGATTCAGGAACCTTCCTTCAATGTATCAGATTCAGAAACATGCCTCCAATGCATCAGATTCAGAAACCTGCCTCCAATGCATCATATTCAGGAACCTGCATCAAATGTATCAGTTTCAGAATACTGTCCCAAATGTATCAGTTTCAGAAACTGCCTCCAATGCATCAGAATCAGAAAGCTTCCTCCATTGCATCAGATTCAGGAACCTTCCTTCAATTTATAAGATTCAGTAACATGCCTCCAATGCTTCAGATTCAGAAACCAGCCTCCAATGCATGAGATTCAGAAACCTGCCCCCAATGCATCTGAATCAGGTACCTGCCTCCAATGCATCAGGTTAAGAAACGTGCCTCCAAGGCATAAGATTCAGAAACCTGACCCCAACTTATCAGATTCAGAAACTGTCTCCAATTCATCAGATTCAGAAACTGTCTCCAATGTGTCAGATTCAAAACCTGCCTGCCATGGATCAGATTCAGAAATCTGTCTCCAATGCATCAGATTCAGGAACCTGCCTCCAAGGCATCAGATTCAGAAACCTGCCTCCAAAGCATCAGAATCAAGAACTGTGTCCAATGCATCAGGTTCAGAAACCTGCATCAAATGTATCAGATTCAGAATACTGCACCAAATGTATCAGATTCAGAAACTGACTCCAATGCATCAGAATCAGAAACCTGCATCCATGCATCAGATTCAGGAACCTTCCTTCAATGTATCAGATTCAGAAACATTCCTCCAATGCATCAGATTCAGAAACCTGCCTCCAATGCATGGAATTAAGAAACCTGCTCCCAATGTATCAGGTTCAGAAAGTGTCCCAATGCGTCTGAATCAGACATCTGCCTCTACTGTTCCAGGATCCGATATTCCCACGAATGCATCCCATTCAGAAACCTGCTGCTAACGTGTCAGATTCAGTAAGTTTCTCAATGTGTCTGAATCAGAAACCACATCACACTGTGTCAGATACAGAAACTGCCTCCAATGTATCAGATTCCAAACCTGCCTCCCAAGGATAAGATTCAGAAACCTGCCTCCAATGCATCAGATTCAGAACCCTGCATCCAAAGCATCAGAATAAGGAAGTGCCTCCAATGCATCAGGTTCAGAAACTTGAATCAAATGTATCAGATTCAGAATACTGCCCCCAAAGTATCAGTTTCAGAAACTGCCTACAATGCATCAGAATCAGAAAACTTCCTCCGATGCATCAGAGTCAGGAACCTTCCTTGAATGTATCAGAATCAGTAACATGCCTCCAATGCTTCAGATTCAGAAACCAGCCACCGAAGCATGAGATTCAGAAACCTGCATCCAATGCATCTAAATGAGAAACCTGCCTCCAATGCATCAGGTTAAGAAACGTGCCTCCAAGGCATAAGCTTCAGAAACCTGCTCCCAAAGTATCAGACTCAGAATCTGCCCACAATTCATCTAATTCAGAAACTGCCTCCAAAGTGTCAGAATCAAAACCTGCCTCCCAAGGATCAGATTCAGAAACCTGCCTCCAATGCATCAGATTCAGGAACCTGCCTACAAAGCATCAGATTCAGAAACCTGCCTCCAAAGCATCAGAATCAGGAACTGCCTCCAATGCATCAGATTCAGAAACCTGCATCAAATGTATCAGTTTCAGAATACTTCCCCAAATGTATCAGTTTCAGAAACTGCTTCCAAAGCATCAGAATCAGAAACGTGCCTCCAATGCTTCAGATTCGGGAACCTTCCTTCAATGTATCAGATTCAGAAAATGCCCCCAATTCATCAAATTCAGAAACTGCCTCCAATGTATCAGATTCAAAACCTGCCTCCCAAGGATCAGATTCAGAAACCTGCCTCCAAAGCATCATATTCAGGAACCTGCATCAAATGTATCAGTTTCAGAATACTGTCCCAAATGTATCAGTTTCAGAAACTGCCTCCAATGCATCAGAATCAGAAAGCTTCCTCCATTGCATCAGATTCAAGAACCTTCCTTCAATTTATAAGATTCAGTAACATGACTCCAATGCTTCAGATTTAGAAACCAGCCTCCAATGCATGAGATTCAGAAACCTGCCCCCAATGAATCTGAATCAGATACCTGCCTCCAATGCATCAAGTTAAGAAACGTGCCTCCAAGGCATAAGATTCAGAAACCTGCCCCCAACGTATCAGATTCAGAAACTGCCACCAATTCATCAGATTCAGAAACTGTCTCCGATGTGTCAGATTCAAAACCCGCCTGCCATGGATCAGATTCAGAAATCTGTCTCCAATGCATCAGATTCAGGAACCTGACTCCAATGCATCAGATTCAGAAACCTGCCTCCAAAGCATCAGAATCAAGAACTGTATCCAATGCGTCAGGTTCAGAATCCTGCATCAAATGTATCAGATTCAGAATACTGCAGCAATTGTATCAGATTCAGAAACTGACTCCAATGCATCAGAATCAGAAACCTGCATCCAATGCATCAGATTCAGGAACATTCCTTCAATGTATCAGATTCAGAAGCATGCCTCCAATGCATCAGATTCAGAAACCTGCCGCCAATGCATGTGATTCAGAAACCTGCTCCCAATGTATCAGGTTCAGAAATTGTCTCAATGCGTCTGAATCAGACATCTGCATCCAGTGTACCTGGTTCCGATATTCCCTCCAATGCATTAGATTCAGAAACCTGCAGCTAACGTGTCAGATGCAGAAAGTTTCTCAATGCGACTGAATCAGTAACAACATTCCACTGTGTCAGATACAGAATCTGCCACCAATGTATCAGATTCGAAATGTGCCTCCCAAGGATAAGATTCAGAAATCTGCCTCCAACGCATCAGATTCTGGATCCTGCCTCCAATGCATCAGATTCAGAAAACGGCCTCCAAAGCATTCAGAATCAGACGTGCCTCCAATGCATCAGATTCAGGAACCTAGCTCCAAAGCATCATTATTAAGAACTTTATCCAATGCATCAGGTTCAGAAACCTGCATCAAATGTATCAGATTCAGAATACTGCACCAAATGTATCAGTTTCAGATACTGCCTCCAATGCATCAGTATCAGAAACCTGCATCCAATGTATCAGATTCAGGAACCTTCCTTCAATGTATCAGATACAGAAACATGCCTTTAATGCATCAGATTCAGAAACGTGCCTCCAATTCATGGGATTCATAAACCTGCTGCCAAAGTATCTGATTCAGAAACCTGCCTCCAATGCATCATATTCAGGAACCTGCATCAAATGTATCAGTTTCAGAATACTGTCCCAAATGTATCAGTTTCAGAAACAGCATCCAATGCATCAGAATCAGAAAGCTTCCTCCATTGCATCAGATTCAGGAACCTTCCTTCAATTTATAAGATTCAGTAACATGCTTCCAATGCTTCAGATTCGGAAACCATCCTCCAATGCATGAGATTCAGAAACCTGCCCCCAATGCTTCTGAATCAGATAACTGCCTCCAATGCATCAGGTTAAGAAACGTGCTCCACGGCATAAGATTCAGAAACCTGCCCCCAACGTATCAGACTCAGAAAGTGCCCACAATTCATCTAATTCAGAAACTGCCTCCAATGTATCAGATTCAAAACCTGCCTCCCAAGGATCAGATTCAGAAACCTGCCTCCAATGCATCAGATTCAGGAACCTGCCTACAAAGCATCAGATTCAGAAACCTGCCTCCTAAGCATCAGAATCAGGAACTGCCTCCAATGCATCACGTTCAGGAACCTGCTTCAAATGTATCAGTTTCAGAATACTGCCCCAAATGTATCAGTTTCAGAAACTGCTTCCAATGCATCAGAATCAGAAACGTGCCTCCAATGCTTCAGATTCGGGAACCTTCCTTCAATGTATCAGATTCAGAAACTGCCCCCAATTCATCAAATTCAGAAACTGCCTCCAATTTATCAGATTCAAAACCTGCCTCCCAAGGATAAGTTTCAGAAACCTGCCTCCAAAGCATCATATTCAGGAACCTGCATCAAATGTATCAGTTTCAGAATACTGTCCCAAATGTATCAGTTTCAGAAACGGCCTCCAGTGCATCAGAAACAGAAAGCTTCCTCCATTGCATCAGATTCAGGAACCTTCCTTCAATTTATAAGATTCATTGACATGACTCCAATGCTTCAGATTCAGAAACCTGCCTCCAGGTAAGAAACGTGCCTCCAAGGCATAAGATTCAGAAACCTGCCCCCAACGTATCAGACTCAGAAACTCCCCCCAATTCATCTAATTCAGAAACTGCCTCCAATGTAACAGATTCAAAACCTGCCTCCCAAGGATCAGATTCAGAAACCTGCCTCCAATGCATCAGATTCAGGAACCTGCCTCCAAAGCATCAGATTCAGAAACCTGCCTCCAAAGCATCAGAATCAGGAACTGCCTCCAATGCATCAGGTTCAAGAACCTGCATCAAATGTATCAGTTTCAGAATCCGTCCCCAAATGTATCAGTTTCAGACAAAGCTTCCAATGCATCAGAATCAGAAAAGTGCCTCCGATGCTTCAGATTCTGGAACCTTCCTTCAATGTATCAGATTCAGAAACTGCCCCCAATTCATCAAATTCAGAAACTGCCTCCAATGTATCAGATTCAAAACCTGCCTCCCAAGGATCAGATTCAGAAACCTACCTCCAATGCATCATATTCAGGAACCTGCATCAAATATATCATTTTCAGAATACTGTCCCAAATGTATCAGTTTCAGAAACTGCCTCCAATGCATCAGAATCAGAAAACTTCCTCCATTGCATCAGATTCAGGAACCTTCCTTAAATTTATAAGAATCAGTAACATGCCTCCAATGCTTCAGATTCAGAAACCAGCCTCCAATGCATGAGATTCAGAAACCTGCCCCCAATTCATCTGAATCAGAAATCTGCCTCCAATGCATCAGGTTAAGAAACATGCCTCCAAGGCATAAGATTCAGAAACCTGACCCCAACGTATCAGATTCAGAAACTGCCTCCAATTCATCAGATTCAGAAACTGCCTACAATGTGTCAGATTCAAAACCTGCCTGCCATGGATCAGATTCAGAAGCTGTCTGCAATGCATCAGATTCAGGAACCTGACTCCAATGCATCAATTTCAGAAACCTGCCTGCAAAGCATCAGAATGAGGAACTGCCTCCAATGCATCAGAATCAGAAACCTGCCTCCAATGCATCAGATTCAGGAACCATCCTTCAATGTATCAGTTTCAGAAACATGCCTCCAATGCATCAAATTCAGAAACCTGCCGCCAATGCTTGGGATTCAGAAACCTGCTCCCAAAGTATCAGATTCGGAATGTGCCTCAATGCGTTAGAATCAGACATCTGCCTACATTGTACCAGGTTCCGATATTCCCTCCAATGCATCAGATTCAGAAACCTGCCACTAACGTATCAGATTCAGAAAGTGTCTCAATGCGTCTGAATCATAGGACACATCCCACTGTGTCAATACAGAAATTGCCTCCAATGTATTAGATTCCAAACCTGCCTCCCAAGGATAAGATTCAGAAACCCGCCTCCAAAGAATCAGAATCAGGAACTGCCTCCAATGCATCAGGTTCAGAAACCTGAATTAAATGTATCAGATTCAGAATACTGCCCCAAATGTATCAGTTTCAGAAACTGCCTCCAATGCATCAGAATCAGAAAACTTCCTCCGATGCATCAGATTCAGGAACCTTCCTTCAATGTATCAGATTCACTAACATGCCACCTATGCTTCAGATTCAGAAAGCAGCCTCCAAAGCAGGAGATTCAGAAAACTGCCCCAAATGCATCTGAATAAGAAACCTGCCTCCAATGCATCAGGTTAAGAAACGTGCCTCCAAGGCATAAGATTCAGAAACCTGCCCCCAACGTATCAGATTCAGAAACTGCCTCCAATTCATCAGATTCAGAAACTGCCTCCAATGTATCAGATTCAAAACCTGCCTCCCAAGGATCAGATTCAGAAACCTGCCTCCAATGCATCAGATTCAGGAACCTGCCTACAAAGCATCAGATTCAGAAACCTGCCTCCTAAGCATCAGAATCAGGAACTGCCTCCAATGCATCACGTTCAGGAACCTGCTTCAAATGTATCAGTTTCAGAATACTGCCCCAAATGTATCAGTTTCAGAAACTGCTTCCAATGCATCAGAATCAGAAACGTGCCTCCAATGCTTCAGATTCGGGAACCTTCCTTCAATGTATCAGATTCAGAAACTGCCCCCAATTCATCAAATTCAGAAACTGCCTCCAATTTATCAGATTCAAAACCTGCCTCCCAAGGATAAGTTTCAGAAACCTGCCTCCAAAGCATCATATTCAGGAACCTGCATCAAATGTATCAGTTTCAGAATACTGTCCCAAATGTATCAGTTTCAGAAACGGCCTCCAGTGCATCAGAAACAGAAAGCTTCCTCCATTGCATCAGATTCAGGAACCTTCCTTCAATTTATAAGATTCATTGACATGACTCCAATGCTTCAGATTCAGAAACCTGCCTCCAGGTAAGAAACGTGCCTCCAAGGCATAAGATTCAGAAACCTGCCCCCAATGTATCAGACTCAGAAACTCCCCCCAATTCATCTAATTCAGAAACTGCCTCCAATGTAACAGATTCAAAACCTGCCTCCCAAGGATCAGATTCAGAAACCTGCCTCCAATGCATCAGATTCAGGAACCTGCCTCCAAAGCATCAGATTCAGAAACCTGCCTCCAAAGCATCAGAATCAGGAACTGCCTCCAATGCATCAGGTTCAAGAACCTGCATCAAATGTATCAGTTTCAGAATCCGTCCCCAAATGTATCAGTTTCAGGCAAAGCTTCCAATGCATCAGAATCAGAAAAGTGCCTCCAATGCTTCAGATTCTGGAACCTTCCTTCAATGTATCAGATTCAGAAACTGCCCCCAATTCATCAAATTCAGAAACTGCCTCCAATGTATCAGATTCAAAACCTGCCTCCCAAGGATCAGATTCAGAAACCTACCTCCAATGCATCATATTCAGGAACCTGCATCAAATATATCATTTTCAGAATACTGTCCCAAATGTATCAGTTTCAGAAACTGCCTCCAATGCATCAGAATCAGAAAACTTCCTCCATTGCATCAGATTCAGGAACCTTCCTTAAATTTATAAGAATCAGTAACATGCCTCCAATGCTTCAGATTCAGAAACCAGCCTCCAATGCATGAGATTCAGAAACCTGCCCCCAATTCATCTGAATCAGAAACCTGCCTCCAATGCATCAGGTTAAGAAACGTGCCTTCAAGGCATAAGATTCAGAAACCTGACCCCAACGTATCAGATTCAGAAACTGCCTCCAATTCATCAGATTCAGAAACTGCCTACAATGTGTCAGATTCAAAACCTGCCTGCCATGGATCAGATTCAGAAGCTGTCTGCAATGCATCAGATTCAGGAACCTGACTCCAATGCATCAATTTCAGAAACCTGCCTGCAAAGCATCAGAATGAGGAACTGCCTCCAATGCATCAGAATCAGAAACCTGCCTCCAATGCATCAGATTCAGGAACCATCCTTCAATGTATCAGTTTCAGAAACATGCCTCCAATGCATCAAATTCAGAAACCTGCCGCCAATGCTTGGGATTCAGAAACCTGCTCCCAAAGTATCAGATTCGGAATGTGCCTCAATGCGTTAGAATCAGACATCTGCCTACATTGTACCAGGTTCCGATATTCCCTCCAATGCATCAGATTCAGAAACCTGCCACTAACGTATCAGATTCAGAAAGTGTCTCAATGCGTCTGAATCATAGGACACATCCCACTGTGTCAATACAGAAATTGCCTCCAATGTATTAGATTCCAAACCTGCCTCCCAAGGATAAGATTCAGAAACCTGCCTCCAAAGAATCAGAATCAGGAACTGCCTCCAATGCATCAGGTTCAGAAACCTGAATTAAATGTATCAGATTCAGAATACTGCCCCAAATGTATCAGTTTCAGAAACTGCCTCCAATGCATCAGAATCAGAAAACTTCCTCCGATGCATCAGATTCAGGAACCTTCCTTCAATGTATCAGATTCACTAACATGCCACCTATGCTTCAGATTCAGAAAGCAGCCTCCAAAGCAGGAGATTCAGAAAACTGCCCCAAATGCATCTGAATAAGAAACCTGCCTCCAATGCATCAGGTTAAGAAACGTGCCTCCAAGGCATAAGATTCAGAAACCTGCCCCCAACGTATCAGATTCAGAAACTGCCTCCAATTCATCAGATTCAGAAACTGCCTCCAATGTATCAGATTCAAAACCTGCCTCCCAAGGATCAGATTCAGAAACCTGCCTCCAATGCATCAGATTCAGGAACCTGCCTACAAAGCATCAGATTCAGAAACCTGCCTCCTAAGCATCAGAATCAGGAACTGCCTCCAATGCATCACGTTCAGGAACCTGCTTCAAATGTATCAGTTTCAGAATACTGCCCTCAATGTATCAGTTTCAGAAACATGCCTCCAATGCATCAAATTCAGAAACCTGCCGCCAATGCATGGGATTCAGAAACCTTCTCCCAAAGTATCAGATTCGGAATGTGCCTCAATGCGTTAGAATCAGACATGTGCCTACACTGTACCAGGTTCCGATATTCCCTCCAATGCATCAGATTCAGAAACCTGCCACTAACATATCAGATTCAGAAAGTGTCTCAATGCGTCTGAATCATAGGACACATCCCACTGTGTCAGATACAGAAATTGCCTCCAATGTATTAGATTCCAAATCTGCCTCCCAAAGAAAAGATTCAGGCACCTGCCTCCAAAGAATCAGAATCAGGAACTGCCTCCAATGCATCAGGTTCAGAAACCTGAATTAAATGTATCAGATTCAGAATACTGCCCCAAATGTATCAGTTTCAGAAACTGCCTCCAATGCATCAGAATCAGAAAACTTCCTCCGTTGCATCAGATTCAGGAACCTTCCTTCAATGTATAAGATTCAGAAACATGCCACCTAAGCTTCAGATTCAGAAACCAGCCTCCAAAGCAGGAGATTCAGAAAACTGCCCCAAATGCATCTGAATAAGAAACCTGCCTCCAATGCATCAGGTTAAGAAACGTGCCTTCAAGGCATAAGATTCAGAAACCTGCCCCCAACGTATCAGATTCAGAAACTGCCTCCAATTCATCAGATTCAGAAACTGCCTCCAATGTATCAGATTCAAAACCTGCCTCCCAAGGATCAGATTCAGAAACCTGCATCCAAAGCATCATATTCAGGAACCTGCATCAAATGTATCAGTTTCAGAATACTGTCCTAAATGTATCAGTTTGAGAAACTGCCTCCAATGCATCAGAATCAGAAAGCTTCCTCCATTGTATCAGATTCAGGAACCTTCCTTAAATTTATAAGATTCAGTAACATGCCTCCAATGCTTCAGATTCAGAAACCAGCCTCCAATGCATGAGATTCAGAAACCTGCCCCCAATGCATCTGAATCAGATACCTGCCTCCAATGCATCAGGTTAAGAAATGTGCCTCCAAGGCATAAGTTTCAGAAACCTGACCCCAACTTATCAGATTCAGAAACTGCCTCCAATTCATTAGATTCAGAAACTGCCTCCAATGTGTCAGATTCAAAACCTGCCTGCCATGGATCAGATTCAGTAATCTGTCTCCAATGCATCAGATTCAGGAACCTGCCTCCAATGCATCAGATTCAGAAACCTGCCTCCAAAGCATCAGAATCAAGAACTGTATCCAATGCATCAGGTTCATAAAAATGCTTCAAATGTATCAGATTCAGAATACTGCACCAAATGTATAAGATTCAGAAACTGACTCCAATGCATCAGAATCAGAAACCTGCATCCATGCATCAGATTCAGGAACCTTCCTTCAATGTATCAGATTCAGAAACATGCCTCCAATGCATCAGATTCAGAAACCTGCCTCCAATGCATGAAATTAAGAAACCTGCTCCCAATGTATCAGGTTCAGAAAGTGTCTCAATGCGTCTGCTTCAGACATCTGCCTCGACTGTTCCAGGTTCCGATATTCACTCCAATGCATCCGATTCAGAAACCTGCTGCTAACGTGTCAGATGCAGAAAGTTTCTCAATGCATCTGAATCAGAAACAACATCGCACTGTGTCAGATACAGAAATTGGCTCCAATGTATCAGATTCGAAATGTGCCTCCCAAGGATAAGATTCAGAAATCTGCCTCCAATGCATCAGATTCTGGATCCTGCCTCCAATGCATCAGATTCAGAAAACTTCCTCCAAAGCATCAGAATCAGACGTGCCTCCAAAGCATCAGATTCAGAAACCTAGCTCCAAAGCATCAGAATTAAGAACTATATCCAATGCATCAGGTTCAGAAATCTGCATCAAATGTGTAAGATTCAGAAACTGCCTCCAATGCATCAGAATCAGAAACCTGCATCCATGCATCAGATTCAGGAACCTTCCTTCAATGTATCAGATTCAGAAACATTCCTCCAATGCATCAGATTCAGAAACCTGCCCCCAATGCATGGAATTAAGAAACCTGCTCCCAATGTATCAGGTTCAGAAAGTGTCCCAATGTGTCTGAATCAGACATCTGCCTCTACTGTTCCAGGATCCGATATTCCCTCCAATGCATCCGATTCAGAAACCTGCTGCTAACGTGTCAGATGAAGAAAGTTTCTCAAAGCGTCTGAATCAGAAACAACATCCCTCTGTGTCAGATACAGAAACTGCCTCCAATGTATCAGATTCGAAATGTGCCTCCCAAGGATAAGATTCAGAAATCTGCCTCCAATGCATCAGATTCTGGATCCTGCCTCTAATGCATCAGATTCAGAAAACTGCCTCCAAAGCATCAGAATCAGACGTGCCTCCAAAGCATCAGATTCAGAAACCAGCTCCAAAGCATCAGAATTAAGAACTATATCCAATGCATCAGGTTCAGAAACCTGCATCAAATGTATCCGATTCAGAATACTGCACCAAATGTATCAGATTCAGAAACTGCCTCCAATGCATCAGTATCAGAAACCTGCATCCAATGTATCAGATTCAGGAACCTTCCTTCAATGTATCAGATTCAGAAACATGCCTCCAATGCATCAGATTCAGAAACCTGCCTCCAATGCATCATATTCAGGAACCTGCATCAAATGTATCAGTTTCAGAATACTGTCCCAAATGTATCAGTTTCAGAAACTGCCTCCAATGCATCAGAATCAGAAAGCTTCCTCCATTGCATCAGATTCAACAACCTTCCTTCAATTTATAAGATTCAGTAACATGCCTCCAATGCTTCAGATTCAGAAACCAGCCTCCAATGCATGAGATTCAGAAACCTGCCCCCAATGCATCTGAATCAGATACCTGCCTCCAATGCATCAGGGTAAGAAACGTTTTTCCAAGGCATAAGCTTCAGAAACCTGCCCCCAACGTATCAGACTCAGAAAGTGCCCCCAATTCATCTAATTCAGAAACTGCCTCCAATGTATCAGTTTCAAATCCTGCCTCCCAGGGATCAGATTCAGAAACCTGCCTCCAAAGCATCAGATTCATGAACCTGCCTTCAAAGCATCAGATTCAGAAACCTGCCTCCAAAGCATCAGAATCAGGAACTGCTTCCAATGCATCAGGTTCAGGAACCTGCATCAAATGTAACAGTTTCAGAATACTTCCCCAAATGTATCAGTTTCAGAAACTGCTTCCAATGCATCAGAATCAGAAACGTGCCTCCAATGCTTCAGATTCGGGAACCTTCCTTCAATGTATCAGATCCAGAAACCTGCCTCCAATGCATCATATTCAGGAACCTGCATCAAATGTATCAGTTTCAGAATACTGTCCCAAATGTATCAGTTTCAGAAACCTGCCTCCAATGCATCAGAATCAGAAAGCTTCCTCCATTGCATCAGATTCAGGAACCTTCCTTCAATTTATAAGATTCAGTAACATGCCTCCAATGCTTCAGATTCAGAAACCAGCCTCCAATGCATGAGATTCAGAAACCTGCCCCCAATGCATCTGAATCAGGTACCTGCCTCCAATGCATCAGGTTAAGAAACGTGCCTCCAAGGCATAAGATTCAGAAACCTGCCCCCAACGTATCAGATTCAGAAACTGCCTCCAATTCATCAGATTCAGAAACTGCCTCCAATGTGTCAGATTCAAAAACCTGCCTGCCATGGATCAGTTTCAGAAATCTGTCTCCAATGCATCAGATTCAGGAACCTGCCTCCAAAGCATCAGATTCAGAAACCTGCATCAAATGTATCAGTTTCAGAATACTGTCCCAAATGTATCAGTTTCAGAAACTGCCTCCAATGCATCAGAATCAGAAAGCTTCCTCCATTGCATCAGATTCAAGAACCTTCCTTCAATTTATAAGATTCAGTAACATGACTCCAATGCTTCAGATTCAGAAAGCAGCCTCCAATGCTTGAGATTCAGAAACCTGCCCCCAATGAATCTGAATCAGATACCTGCCTCCAATGCATCAGGTTAAGAAACGTGCCTCCAACGCATAAGATTCAGAAACCTGCCCCCAACGTATCAGATTCAGAAACTGCCACCAATTCGTCAGATTCAGAAACTGCCTCCAATGTGTCAGATTCAAAACCCGCCTGCCATGGATCAGATTCAGAAATCTGTCTCCAATGCATCAGATTCATAACCCTGCCCCCAAAGCATCAGAATCAAGAACTGTATCCAATGCATCAGGTTCAGAAACCGGCATCAAATGTATCAGATTCAGAATACTGCAGCAATTGTATCAGATTCAGAAACTGACTCCAATGCATCAGAATCAGAAACCTGCATCCAATGCATCAGATTCAGGAAGCTTCCTTCAATGTATCAGATTCAGAAAAATGCCTCCAATGCATCAGATTCAGAAACCTGCCGCCAATGCATGTGATTCAGAAACCTGCTCCCAATGTATCAGGTTCAGAAAGTGTCTCAATGCGTCTGCATCAGACATCTGCATCCAGTGTACCTGGTTCCGATATTCCCTCCAGTGCATTAGATTCAGAAACCTGCTGCTAACGTGTCAGATGCAGAAAGTTTCTCAATGCACCTGAATCAGAAACAACATCCAACTGTGTCAGATACAGAAACTGCCTCCAATGTATCAGATTCGAAACGTGCCTCCCAAGGATAAGATTCAGAAATCTGCCTCCAATGCATCAGATTCTGTATCCTGCCTCCAATGCATCAGATTCATAAAACTGCCTCCAAAGCATTCAGAATCAGACGTGCCTCCAATGCATCAGATTCAGAAACCTAGCTCCAAAGCATCAGAATTAAGAACTTTATCCAATGCATCAGGTTCAGAAACCTGCATCAAATGTATCAGATTCAGAATACTGCACCATATGTATCAGATTCAGATACTGCCTCCAATGCATCAGTATCAGAAACATGCATCCAATGTATCAGATTCAGGAACCTTCCTTCAATGTATCGGATTCAGAAACATGCCTCCAATGCATCAGATTCAGAAACATGCCTCCAATTCATGGGATTCATAAACCTGCTGCCAAAGTATCAGATTCAGAAACCTGCCTCCAATGCATCATATTCAGGAACCTGCATCAAATGTATCAGTTTCAGAATACTGTCCCAAATGTATCAGTTTCAGAAACTGCCTCCAATGCATCAGAATCAGAAAGCTTCCTCCATTGCATCAGATTCAGGAACCTTCCTTCAATTTATAAGATTCAGTAACATGCTTCCAATGCTCCAGATTCAGAAACCAGCCTCCAATGCATGAGATTCAGAATCCTGCCCCCAATGCATCTGAATCAGATAACTGCCTCCAATGCATCAGGTTAAGAAACGTGCCTCCAAGGCAAAAGATTCAGAAACCTGCACCCAACGTATCAGACTCAGAAACTGCCCCCAATTCATCTAATTCAAAAGCTGCCTCCAATGTATCAGATTTAAAACCTGCCTCCCAAGGATCAGATTCAGAAACCTGCCTCCAATGCATCAGATTCAGGAACCTGCCTACAAAGCATCAGATTCAGAAACCTGCCTCCTAAGCATCAGAATCAGGAACTGCCTCTAATGCATCAGGTTCAGGAACCTGCATCAAATGTATCAGTTTCAGAATACTGCCCCAAATGTATCAGTTTCAGAAACTGCTTCCAATGCATCA
The DNA here is from genome assembly GCF_017639515.1 of Carcharodon carcharias. NCBI lineage: Eukaryota > Metazoa > Chordata > Chondrichthyes > Lamniformes > Lamnidae > Carcharodon > Carcharodon carcharias. Next base: position 155,472,360 of record NC_054471.1, read on the forward strand.
GAATCAGAAACGTGCCTCCAATGCTTCAGAGTCGGGAACCTTCCTTCAATGTATCAGATTCAGAAACTGCCCCCAATTCATCAAATTCAGAAACTGCCTCCAATGTATCAGATTCAAAACCTGCCTCCCAAGGATCAGATTCAGAAACCTGCCTCCAAAGCATCATATTAAGGAACCTGCATCAAATGTATCAGTTTCAGAATACTGTCCCAAATGTATCAGTTTCAGAAACTGCCTCCAATGCATCAGAAACAGAAAGCTTCCTCCATTGCATCAGATTCAGGAACCTTCCTTCAATTTATAAGATTCATTGACATGACTCCAATGCTTCAGATTCAGAAACCATCCTCCAATGCATGAGATTCAGAAACCTGCCCCCACTGAATCTGAATCAGATACCTGCCTCCAATGCATCAGGTTAAGAAACGTTCCTCCAAGGCATAAGATTCAGAAACCTGCACCCAACGTATCAGACTCAGAAACTCCCCCCAATTCTTCTAATTCAGATACTGCCTCCAATGTATTAGATTCAAATCCTTCCTCCCAAGGATCAGATTCAGAAACCTGCCTCCAATGCATCAGATTCAGGAACCTGCCTCCAAAGCATCAGCTTCAGAAACCTGCCTCCAAAGCATCAGAATCAGGAACTGCCTCCAATGCATCAGGTTCAGGAACCTGCATCAAATGTATCAGTTTCAGAATACTTCCCCAAAAGTATCAGTTTCAGAAACTGCTTCCAATGCATCAGAATCAGAAACGTGCCTCCAATGCTTCAGATTCGGAAACCTTCCTTCAATGTATCAGATTCAGAAACTGCCCCCAATTCAGCAAATTCAGAAACTGCCTCCAATGTATCAGATTCAAAACCTGCCTCCCAAGGATCAGATTCAGAAACCTGCCTCCAATGCATCATATTCAGGAACCTGCATCAAATGTATCAGTTTCAGAATACTGTCCCAAATGTATCAGTTTCAGAAACTGCCTCCAATGCATCAGAATGAGAAAGCTTCCTCCATTGCATCAGATTCAGGAACCTTCCTTCAATTTATAAGATTCAGTAACATGCCTCCAATGCTTCAGATTCAGAAACCAGCCTCTAATGCATGAGATTCAGAAACCTGCCCCCAATGCATCTGAATCAGATACCTGCCTCCAATGCATCAGGTTAAGTAACGTGCCTCCAAGGCATAAGATTCAGAAACCTGACCCCAACTTATCATATTCAGAAACTGCCTCCAATTCATCAGATTCAGAAAATGCCTCCAATGTGTCAGATTCAAAACCTGCCTGCCATGGATCAGTTTCAGAAATCTGTCTCCAATGCATCAGAATCAGGAACCTGCCTCCAATGCATCAGATTCAGAAACCTGCCTCCAAAGCATCTGAATCAAGAACTGTATCCAATGCATCAGTTTCAGAAACCTGCATCAAATGTATCAGATTCAGAATACTGCACCAAATGTATCAGATTCAGAAACTGACTCCAATGCATCAGAATCAGAAACCTGCATCCATGCATCAGATTCAGGAACCTTCCTTCAATGTATCAGATTCAGGAACATTCCTCCAAAGCATCAGATTCAGAAACCTGCCTCCAATGCATGGAATTAAGAAACCTGCTCCCAATGTATCAGGTTCAGAAAGTGTCCCAATGCGTCTGAATCAGACATCTGCCTCTACAGTTCCAGGTTCCGATATTCCCACAAATGCATCCGATTCAGAAACCTGCTGCTAACGTGTCAGATTCAGTAAGTTTCTCTATGCGTCTGAATCAGAAACCACATCACACTGTGTCAGATACAGATACTGCCTCCAATGTATCAGATTCCAAACCTGCCTCCCAAGGATAAGATTCAGAAACCTGCCTCCAATTCATCAGATTCAGAACACTGCCTCTAAAGCATCAGAATCAGGAAGTGCCTCCAATGCATCAGGTTCAGAAACTTGATTCAAATGTATCAGATTCAGAACACTGCCCTCAAAGTATCAGTTTCAGAAACTGCCTCCAATGCATCAGTATCAGAAAACTTCCTCCGATGCATCAGATTCAGGAACGTTCCTTCAATGTATCAGATTCAGTAACATGCCACCTATGCTTCAGATTCAGAAACCAGCCTCCAAAGCAGGAGATTCAGAAAACTGCCCCAAATGCATCTGAATAAGAAACCTGCCTCCAATGCATCAGGTTAAGAAACGTGCCTCCAAGGCATAAGATTCAGAAACCTGCCCCCAACGTATCAGATTCAGAAACTGCCTCCAAATCATCAGATTCAGAAACTGCCTACAATGTGTCAGATTCAAAACCTGCCTGCCATGGATCAGATTCAGAAGCTGTCTGCAATGCATCAGATCCAGGAACCTGCCTCCAATGCATCAGTTTCAGAACCCTGTCAGCAAAGCATCAGAATGAGGAACTGCATCCAATGCATCAGGTTCAGAAACGTGCAGCAAATGTATCAGATTCAGAATACTGCACCAAATGTATCAGATTCAGAAACATACCTCCAATGCATCAAATTCAGAAACCTGCCTCCAATGCATGTGATTCAGAAACCTGCTCCCAAAGTATCAGATTCGGAAAGTGCCTCAATGCGTTTGAATCCGACATCTGCCTCCACTGTACCAGGTTCTGATATTCCCTCCAATGCATCACATTCAGAAACCTGCCGCTAACATATCAGATTCAGAAATGTGTCTCAATGTGTCTGAATCATAAAACACATCCCACTGTGTCAGATACAGAAATTGCATCCAATGTATTAGATTCCAAAACTGCGTCCCAAGGTTAAGATTCAGAAACCTGCCTCCAATGCTTCAGATTCAGGATTCTGCCTCAAATGCATCAGAATTAGAAACCTGCCTCCAAAGCATCAGAATCAGGAACTGCCTCCAATGCATCAGGTTCAGAAACCTGAATCAAATATATCAGATTCAGAATACTGCCAAAAATGTACGATTTTCAGAAACTGCCTGCAATGCATCAGAATCAGAAAACTTCCTAAGATGCATCAGATTCAGGAACCTTCCTTCAATGTATCAGATTCAGTAACATGCCACCTATGCTTCAGATACTGAAACCAGCCTCCAATGCATGAGATTCAGAAACCTGCCCCCAATGCATCAGAATCAGAAAACTTCCTAAGATGCATCAGATTCAGGAACCTTCCTTCAATGTATCAGATTCAGTAACATGCCACCTATGCTTCAGATACTGAAACCAGCCTCCAATGCATGAGATTCAGAAACCAGCCTCCAATGCATGAGATTCAGAAACCTGCCCCAAATGCATCTGAATCAGAAACCTGCCTCCAATGCATCAGGTTAAGAAACGTGCCTCCAAGGCATAAGATTCAGAAACCTGCCCCCAACGTATCAGATTCAGAAACTGCCTCCAATTCATCAGATTCAGAAACTGCCTCCATTGTGTCAGATTCAAAACCTGCCTGCCATGGATCAGATTCATTAAGCTGACTCCAATGCAACAGATTCAGAAACTGCCTCCAAAGGACCAGATTCAAAACCTGCCTCCCAAGGATCAGATTCAGAAAATCTGCCTCCAATGCTTCAGATTCAGAAACTGCCTCCAATGCATGAGATTCAGAAACCTGCCCCCTAATGCATCTGAATCGGAAACCTGCCTCCAATGCATCAGGATAAGAAACGTTCCTCCAAGGCTTAAGATTCAGAAAACTGCCCTCAAAGTATCAGATTCAGAAATTGCCTCCAATGTGTCAGATTCAAATCCTGCCTCCCAAGGTTCAGATTCAGAAAGCTGTCTCCAATGCTTCAGATTCAGGAACCTGCCTCCAATGCATGCGATTCAGAAACCTGCTCCCAAAGTATCAGATTCGGAAAGTGCCTCAATGCGTCTGAATCAGACATCTGCCTTCACTGTATCAGGTTCAGATATTCCCTCCAATGCATCACATTCAGAAACCTGCCGCTAACATATCAGATTCAGAAAGTGTCTCAATGCGTCTGAATCATAAAACACAACCCAATGTGTCAGATTCAGAAACTGCCTCCAAAGCATGAGATTCAGAAACCTGCCCCCTAATGCATCTGAATCAGAAACCTGCCTCCAATGCATCAGGATAAGAAACGTTCCTCCAATGCATAAGATTCAGAAAACTGCCCTCCACGTATCAGATTCAGAAATTGCCTCCAATGTGTCAGATTCAATACCTGCCTCCCATGGATCAGATTCAGAAAGCTGTCTCCAATGCTTCAGATTCAGGAACCTGCCTCCAATGCATGCGATTCAGAAACCTGCTCCCAAAGTATCAGATTCGGAAAGTGCCTCAATTCGTCTGAATCAGACATCTGCCTTCACTGTATCTGGTTCAGATATTCCCTCCAATGCATCACATTCAGAAACCTGCCGCTAACATATCAGATTCAGAAAGTGTCTCAATGCGTCTGAATCATAAAACACATCCCACTGTGACAGATACAGAAACTGCATCCAATGTATCAGATTCCAAAACTGTCTCCCAAGGATCAGATTCAGAAACCTGCCACCAATGCATCAGATTCAGGATTCTGCCTCAAATGCATCAGATTTAGGAACCTGCCTCCAAAGCATCAGAATCAGGAACTGCCTCCAATGCATCATGTTCAGAAACCTGAATCAAATATATCAGATTCAGAATACTGCCCCAAGTGTATCAGTTTCAGAAACTGCCTCCAATGCATCAGAATCAGAAAACTTCCTCCGATGCATCAGATTCAGGAACCTTCCTTCAATGTATCAGATTCAGTAACATGCCACTTATGCTTCAGATTCAGAAACCAGCCTCCAATGCATGAGATTCAGAAACCTGCCCCAAATGCATCTGAATAAGAAACCTGCCTCCAATGCATCAGGTTAAGAAACGTGCCTCCAAGGCATAAGATTCAGAAACCTGCCCCCAACGTATCAGATTCAGAAACTGCCTCCAATTCATCAGATTCAGAAACTGCCTCCAATGAGTCAGATTCAAAACCTGCCTGCCATGGATCAGATTCAGAAGCTGTCTGCAATGCATCAGATCCAGGAACCTGCCTCCAATGCATCAGTTTCAGAACCCTGCCTGCAAAGCATCAGAATGAGGAACTGCATCCAATGCATCAGGTTCAGAAACCTGCAGCAAATGTATCCGGTTCAGAATACTGCACCAAATGTATCAGATTCAGAAACTGCCTCCAATGCATCAGAATCAGAAACCTGCCTCCAATGCATCCGATTCAGGAACCTTCTTTCAATGTATCAGTTTCAGAAACATGCCTACAATGCATCAAATTCAGAATCCTGCCTCCAATGCATGGGATTCAGAAACCTGCTCCCAAAAAATCAGATTTGGAATGTGCCTCAGTGTGTTAGAATCAGACATCTGCCTACACTGTACCAGGTTCCGATATTCCCTACAATGCATCAGATTCAGAAACCTACCACTAACATATCAGATTCAGAAAGTGTCTCAATGCGTCTGAATCATAAGACACATACCACTGTGTCTGATACAGAAATTGCCTCCAATGTATTAGATTCCAAACCTGCCTCCCAAGGATAAGATTCAGAAACCTGCCTCCAAAAAATCAGAATCAGGAACTGCCTCCAATGAATCAGGTTAAGAAACCTGAATTAAATGTATCAGATTCAGAATACTGCCCCAAACGTATCAGTTTCAGAAACTGCCTCCAATGCATCATAATCAAAAAATTTCCTCCTTTGCATCAGATTCAGGACCCTTGCTTCAATGTATCAGATTCAGTAACATGCCTCCAATGCTTCAGATTCAGAAACCAGCCTCCAATGCATGAGATTCAGAAACCTGCCCCCAATTCATCTGAATCAGAAACCTTCCTCCAATGCATCAGGTTAAGAAACGTGCCTCCAAGGCATAAGATTCAGAAACCTGACCCAACGTATCAGATTCAGAAACTGCCTCCAATTCATCAGATTCAGAAACTGCCACCAAAGTATCAGATTCAAAACCTGCCTCCCAAGGATCAGATTCGGAAAATCTGCCTCCAATGCTTCAGATTCAGAAACTGCCTCCAATGCATGAGATTCAGAAACCTGCCTCCTATTGCATCTGAATCAGAAACCTGCCTCAAATGCATCAGGTTAAGAAACGTTCCTCCAAGGCATAAGATTCAGAAACCTGCCCTCAATGAATCAGATTCAGAAATTGCCTCCAATGTGTCAGATTCAAAACCTGTCTCCCATGGATCAAATTCAGAAAGCTGTCTCCAATGCTTCAGATTCAGGAACCTACCTCCAATGCATGCGATTCAGAAACCTGCTCCCAAAGTATCAGATTCGGAAAGTGCCTCAATGCGTCTGAATCAGACATCTGCCATCACTGTACCTGTTTCCGTTATTCCCTCCAATGCATCACATTCAGAAACCAGCCGCTAACATATCAAATTCAGAAATTGTCTCAATGCATCCGAATCATAAAACACAACCCAATGTGTCAGATACAGAAACTGCAACCAATGTATCAGATTCCAAAACTGTCTCCCAAGGATAAGATTCAGAAACTGACACCAATGCATCAGATTCAGGATTCGGCCTCAAATGCATCAGATTTAGAAACCTGCCTCCAAAGCATCAGAATCAGGAACTGCCTCCAATGCATCATGTTCAGAAACCTGAATCAAATATATCAGATTCAGAATACTGCCCCAAGTGTATCAGTTTCAGAAACTGCCTCCAATGCATCAGAATCAGAAAACTTCCTCCGATGCATCAGATTCAGGAACCTTCCTTCAATGTATCAGATTCAGTAACATGCCACTTATGCTTCAGATTCAGAAACCAGCCTCCAATGCATGAGATTCAGAAACCTGCCCCAAATGCATCTGAATAAGAAACCTGCCTCCAATGCATCAGGTTAAGAAACGTGCCTCCAAGGCATAAGATTCAGAAACCTGCCCCCAACGTATCAGATTCAGAAACTGCCTCCAATTCATCAGATTCAGAAACTGCCTCCAATGAGTCAGATTCAAAACCTGCCTGCCATGGATCAGATTCAGAAGCTGTCTGCAATGCATCAGATCCAGGAACCTGCCTCCAATGCATCAGTTTCAGAACCCTGCCTGCAAAGCATCAGAATGAGGAACTGCATCCAATGCATCAGGTTCAGAAACCTGCAGCAAATGTATCCGGTTCAGAATACTGCACCAAATGTATCAGATTCAGAAACTGCCTCCAATGCATCAGAATCAGAAACCTGCCTCCAATGCATCCGATTCAGGAACCTTCTTTCAATGTATCAGTTTCAGAAACATGCCTACAATGCATCAAATTCAGAATCCTGCCTCCAATGCATGGGATTCAGAAACCTGCTCCCAAAAAATCAGATTTGGAATGTGCCTCAGTGTGTTAGAATCAGACATCTGCCTACACTGTACCAGGTTCCGATATTCCCTACAATGCATCAGATTCAGAAACCTACCACTAACATATCAGATTCAGAAAGTGTCTCAATGCGTCTGAATCATAAGACACATACCACTGTGTCTGATACAGAAATTGCCTCCAATGTATTAGATTCCAAACCTGCCTCCCAAGGATAAGATTCAGAAACCTGCCTCCAAAAAATCAGAATCAGGAACTGCCTCCAATGAATCAGGTTAAGAAACCTGAATTAAATGTATCAGATTCAGAATACTGCCCCAAACGTATCAGTTTCAGAAACTGCCTCCAATGCATCATAATCAAAAAATTTCCTCCTTTGCATCAGATTCAGGACCCTTGCTTCAATGTATCAGATTCAGTAACATGCCTCCAATGCTTCAGATTCAGAAACCAGCCTCCAATGCATGAGATTCAGAAACCTGCCCCCAATTCATCTGAATCAGAAACCTTCCTCCAATGCATCAGGTTAAGAAACGTGCCTCTAAGGCATAAGATTCAGAAACCTGACCCAACGTATCAGATTCAGAAACTGCCTCCAATTCATCAGATTCAGAAACTGCCACCAAAGTATCAGATTCAAAACCTGCCTCCCAAGGATCAGATTCGGAAAATCTGCCTCCAATGCTTCAGATTCAGAAACTGCCTCCAATGCATGAGATTCAGAAACCTGCCTCCTATTGCATCTGAATCAGAAACCTGCCTCAAATGCATCAGGTTAAGAAACGTTCCTCCAAGGCATAAGATTCAGAAACCTGCCCTCAATGAATCAGATTCAGAAATTGCCTCCAATGTGTCAGATTCAAAACCTGTCTCCCATGGATCAAATTCAGAAAGCTGTCTCCAATGCTTCAGATTCAGGAACCTACCTCCAATGCATGCGATTCAGAAACCTGCTCCCAAAGTATCAGATTCGGAAAGTGCCTCAATGCGTCTGAATCAGACATCTGCCATCACTGTACCTGTTTCCGTTATTCCCTCCAATGCATCACATTCAGAAACCAGCCGCTAACATATCAAATTCAGAAATTGTCTCAATGCATCCGAATCATAAAACACAACCCAATGTGTCAGATACAGAAACTGCAACCAATGTATCAGATTCCAAAACTGTCTCCCAAGGATAAGATTCAGAAACTGACACCAATGCATCAGATTCAGGATTCGGCCTCAAATGCATCAGATTTAGAAACCTGCCTCCAAAGCATCAGAATCAGGAACTGCCTCCAATGCATCAGGTTCAGAAACCTTCCTTCAATGTATCAGATTCAGTAACATGCCACCTATGATTCAGATTCAGAAACCAGCCTCCAATGCATGAGATTCAGAAAGCTGCCCCAAATGCATCTGAATAAGAAACCTGCCTCCAATGCATCAGGATAAGAAACGTGCCTCCAAGGCATAAGATTCAGCAACCTGCCCCCAACGTATCAGATTCAGAAACTGCCTCCAATTCATCAGATTCAGAAACTGCCTCCAATGTGTCAGATTCAAAACCTGCCTGCCATGGATCAGATTCAGAAGCTGTCTGCAATGCATCAGATCCAGGAACCTGCCTCCAATGCATCAGTTTCAGAACCCTGCCGCAAATGTATCAGATACAGAATACTGCACCAAATGTATCAGATTCAGAAACTGTCTCCAATGCATCAGAATCAGAAACCTGCCTCCAATGCATCAGATTCAGGACCCTGCCTCCAATGCATCAGATTCAGAAACCTGCCTCCAATGCATCAGATTCAGAAACCTGCCTCCAATGCATCAGATTCAGGAATCTTCCTTCAATGTATTAGATGCAGAAACATGCCTCCAATACATCTAATTCAGAAACCTGCCTCCAATGCATGCGATTCAGAAACCTGCTACCAAAGTATCAGATTCGGAAAGTGCCTCAATGCATCTGAATCAGACATCTGCCTCCACTGTACCAGGTTCAGATCTTCCCTCCAATGCATCACATTCAGAAACCTGCCGCGAACATATCAGATTCAGAAATTGTCTCAATGCATCCGAATCATAAAACACAACCCAATGTGTCAGATACAGAAACTGCATCCAATGTATCAGATTCCAAAACTGTCTCCCAAGGATAAGATTCAGAAACTGACACCAATGCATCAGATTCAGGATTCGGCCTCAAATGCATCAGATTTAGAAACCTGCCTCCAAAGCATCAGAATCAGGAACTGCCTGCAATGCATCAGGTTCAGAAACCTGAATCAAATATATCAGATTCAGAATACTGCCCCAAATGTATGATTGTCAGGAACTGCCTCCAATGCATCAGAATCAGAAAACCTCCTCCAATGCATCAGATTCAGGAACCTTCCTTCAATTTATCAGATTCAGTAACATGCCACCAATGCTTCAGATTCAGAAACCAGCCTCTAATGCATGAGATTCAGAAACCTGCCCCCAATGCATCTGAATCAGAAACCTACCTCCAATGCATCAGGTTAAGAAACGTGCCTCCAATGCATAAGATTCAGAAAACGGCCCCCAACGTATCAGATTCAGAAACTGCCTCCAATTCATCAGATTCAGAAACTGCCTCCATTGAGTAGGATTCAAAACCTGCCAGCCATGGATCAGATTCAGAAAGCTGTCTCCAATGCATCAGATTCAGGAACCTGCCTGCAAAGCATCAGAATGAGGAAATGCCTCCAATGCATCAGAATCAGAAACCTGCCTCCAATGCATCAGATTCAGGAACCATCCTTCAATGTATCAGTTTCAGAAACATGCCTCCAATGCATCAAATTCAGAAACCTGCCTCCAATGCATGGGATTCAGAAACCTGCTCCCAAAGTATCAGATTCGGAATGTGCCTCAATGCGTATGAATCAGACATCTGCCTACACTGTACCAGGGTCCGTTATTCCCTCCAATGCATCAGATTCAGAAACCTGCCACTAACATATCAGATTCAGAAAGTGTCTCAATGCGTCTGAATCATAAGACACATCCCACTGTGTCACATACAGAAATTGCCTCCAAAGTATTAGATTCCAAACCTGCCTCCCAAAGATAAGATTCAGAAACCTGCCTCCAAAGAATCAGAATCAGGAACTGCCTCCAATGCATCAGGTTCAGAAACCTGAATCAAATGTATCAGATTCAGAATACTGCACCAAATGTATCAGTTTCAGAAACTGCCTCCAATGCATCAGAATCAAAAAACTTCCTCCGTTGCATCAGATTCAGAAACCTTCCTTCAATGCATCAGATTTAGTAACATGCCTCCAATGCATCTGAATCAGAAACCTGCCTCCAATGCATCAGGTTAAGAAACGTGCCTCCAAGGCATAAGATTCAGAAACCTGCCCCCAACGTATCAGATTCAGAAACTGCCTCCAATTCATCAGATTCAGAAACTGTCTCCAATGAGTCAGATTCAGAAACCTGCCTGCCATGGATCAGATTCATTAAGCTGACTCCAATGCATCAGATTCAGAAACTGCCTCCAAAGGACCAGATTCAAAACCTGCCTCCCAAGGATCAGATTCAGAAAATCTGCCTCCAATGCTTCAGATTCAGAAACTGCCTCCAATGCATGAGATTCAGAAACCTGCCCCCTAATGCATCTGAATCGGAAACCTGCCTCCAATGCATCAGGATAAGAAACGTTCCTCCAAGGCATAAGATTCAGAAACCTGACCCAACGTATCAGATTCAGAAATTGCCTCCAATGTGTCAGTTTCAAATCCTGCCTCCCAAGGTTCAGATTCAGAAAGCTGTCTCCAATGCTTCAGATTCAGGAACCTGCCTCCAATGCATGCGATTCAGAAACCTGCTCCCAAAGTATCAGATTCGGAAAGTGCCTCAATGCGTCTGAATCAGACATCTGCCTTCACTGTATCAGGTTCAGATATTCCCTCCAATGCATCACATTCAGAAACCTGCCGCTAACATATCAGATTCAGAAAGTGTCTCAATGCGTCTGAATCATAAAACACAACCCAATGTGTCAGATTCAGAAACTGCCTCCAATGCATGAGATTCAGAAACCTGCCCCCTAATGCATCTGAATCAGAAACCTGCCTCCAATGCATCAGGATAAGAAACGTTCCTCCAATGCATAAGATTCAGAAAACTGCCCTCCACGTATCAGATTCAGAAATTGCCTCCAATGTGTCAGATTCAATACCTGCCTCCCATGGATCAGATTCAGAAAGCTGTCTCCAATGCTTCAGATTCAGGAACCTGCCTCCAATGCATGCGATTCAGAAACCTGCTCCCAAAGTATCAGATTCGGAAAGTGCCTCAATTCGTCTGAATCAGACATCTGCCTTCACTGTATCTGGTTCAGATATTCCCTCCAATGCATCACATTCAGAAACCTGCCGCTAACATATCAGATTCAGAAATTGTCTCAATGCGTCTGAATCATAAAACACATCCCACTGTGACAGATACAGAAACTGCATCCAATGTATCAGATTCCAAAACTGTCTCCCAAGGATCAGATTCAGAAACCTGCCACCAATGCATCAGATTCAGGATTCTGCCTTAAATGCATCAGATTTAGGAACCTGCCTCCAAAGCATCAGAATCAGGAACTGCCTCCAATGCATCATGTTCAGAAACCTGAATCAAATATATCAGATTCAGAATACTGCCCCAAGTGTATCAGTTTCAGAAACTGCCTCCAATGCATCAGAATCAGAAAACTTCCTCCGATGCATCAGATTCAGGAACCTTCCTTCAATGTATCAGATTCAGTAACATGCCACTTATGCTTCAGATTCAGAAACCAGCCTCCAATGCATGAGATTCAGAAACCTGCCCCAAATGCATCTGAATAAGAAACCTGCCTCCAATGCATCAGGTTAAGAAACGTGCCTCCAAGGCATAAGATTCAGAAACCTGCCCCCAACGTATCAGATTCAGAAACTGCCTCCAATTCATCAGATTCAGAAACTGCCTCCAATGTGTCAGATTCAAAACCTGCCTGCCATGGATCAGATTCAGAAGCTGTCTGCAATGCATCAGATCCAGGAACCTGCCTCCAATGCATCAGTTTCAGAACCCTGCCTGCAAAGCATCAGAATGAGGAACTGCATCCAATGCATCAGGTTCAGAAACCTGCAGCAAATGTATCCGGTTCAGAATACTGCACCAAATGTATCAGATTCAGAAACTGCCTCCAATGCATCAGAATCAGAAACCTGCCTCCAATGCATCCGATTCAGGAACCTTCTTTCAATGTATCAGTTTCAGAAACATGCCTACAATGCATCAAATTCAGAATCCTGCCTCCAATGCATGGGATTCAGAAACCTGCTCCCAAAGAATCAGATTTGGAATGTGCCTCAATGTGTTAGAATCAGACATCTGCCTACACTGTACCAGGTTCCGATATTCCCTACAATGCATCAGATTCAGAAACCTACCACTAACATATCAGATTCAGAAAGTGTCTCAATGCGTCTGAATCATAAGACACATACCACTGTGTCTGATACAGAAATTGCCTCCAATGTATTAGATTCCAAACCTGCCTCCCAAGGATAAGATTCAGAAACCTGCCTCCAAAAAATCAGAATCAGGAACTGCCTCCAATGAATCAGGTTAAGAAACCTGAATTAAATGTATCAGATTCAGAATACTGCCCCAAACGTATCAGTTTCAGAAACTGCCTCCAATGCATCATAATCAAAAAATTTCCTCCATTGCATCAGATTCAGGACCCTTGCTTCAATGTATCAGATTCAGTAACATGCCTCCAATGCTTCAGATTCAGAAACCAGCCTCCAATGCATGAGATTCAGAAACCTGCCCCCAATTCATCTGAATCAGAAACCTTCCTCCAATGCATCAGGTTAAGAAACGTGCCTCCAAGGCATAAGATTCAGAAACCTGACCCAACGTATCAGATTCAGAAACTGCCTCCAATTCATCAGATTCAGAAACTGCCACCAAAGTATCAGATTCAAAACCTGCCTCCCAAGGATCAGATTCAGAAAATCTGCCTCCAATGCTTCAGATTCAGAAACTGCCTCCAATGCATGAGATTCAGAAACCTGCCTCCTATTGCATCTGAATCAGAAACCTGCCTCAAATGCATCAGGTTAAGAAACGTTCCTCCAAGGCATAAGATTCAGAAACCTGCCCTCAATGAATCAGATTCAGAAATTGCCTCCAATGTGTCAGATTCAAAACCTGTCTCCCATGGATCAAATTTAGAAAGCTGTCTCCAATGCTTCAGATTCAGGAACCTACCTCCAATGCATGCGATTCAGAAACCTGCTCCCAAAGTATCAGATTCGGAAAGTGCCTCAATGCGTCTGAATCAGACATCTGCCATCACTGTACCTGTTTCCGTTATTCCCTCCAATGCATCACATTCAGAAACCAGCCGCTAACATATCAGATTCAGAAATTGTCTCAATGCATCCGAATCATAAAACACAACCCAATGTGTCAGATACAGAAACTGCATCCAATGTATCAGATTCCAAAACTGTCTCCCAAGGAGAAGATTCAGAAACAGACACCAATGCATCAGATTCAGGATTCTGCCTCAAATGCATCAGATTCAGAAGCTGTCTGCAATGCATCAGATCCAGGAACCTGCCTCCAATGCATCAGTTTCAGAACCCTGCAGCAAATGTATCAGATACAGAATACTGCACCAAATGTATCAGATTCAGAAACTGTCTCCAATGCATCAGAATCAGAAACCTGCCTCCAATGCATCAGATTCAGGACCCTGCCTCCAATGCATCAGATTCAGAAACCTGCCTCCAATGCATCAGATTCAGAAACCTGCCTCCAATGCATCAGATTCAGGAATCTTCCTTCAATGTATTAGATGCAGAAACATGCCTCCAATACATCTAATTCAGAAACCTGCCTCCAATGCATGCGATTCAGAAACCTGCTACCAAAGTATCAGATTCGGAAAGTGCCTCAATGCATCTGAATCAGACATCTGCCTCCACTGTACCAGGTTCAGATCTTCCCTCCAATGCATCACATTCAGAAACCTGCCGCGAACATATCAGATCCAGAAATTGTCTCAATGCATCCGAATCATAAAACACAACCCAATGTGTCAGATACAGAAACTGCATCCAATGTATCAGATTCCAAAACTGTCTCCCAAGGATAAGATTCAGAAACTGACACCAATGCATCAGATTCAGGATTCGGCCTCAAATGCATCAGATTTAGAAACCTGCCTCCAAAGCATCAGAATCAGGAACTGCCTGCAATGCATCAGGTTCAGAAACCTGAATCAAATATATCAGATTCAGAATACTGCCCCAAATGTATGATTGTCAGGAACTGCCTCCAATGCATCAGAATCAGAAAACTTCCTCCAATGCATCAGATTCAGGAACCTTCCTTCAATGTATCAGATTCAGTAACATGCCACCAATGCTTCAGACTCAGAAACCAGCCTCTAATGCATGAGATTCAGAAACCTGCCCCCAATGCATCTGAATCAGAAACCTACCTCCAATGCATCAGGTTAAGAAACGTGCCTCCAATGCATAAGATTCAGAAAACGGCCCCCAACGTATCAGATTCAGAAACTGCCTCCAATTCATCAGATTCAGAAACTGCCTCCATTGAGTAGGATTCAAAACCTGCCAGCCATGGATCAGATTCAGAAAGCTGTCTCCAATGCATCAGATTCAGGAACCTGCCTGCAAAGCATCAGAATGAAGAAATGCCTCCAATGCATCAGAATCAGAAACCTGCCTCCAATGCATCAGATTCAGGAACCATCCTTCAATGTATCAGTTTCAGAAACATGCCTCCAATGCATCAAATTCAGAAACCTGCCGCCAATGCATGGGATTCAGAAACCTGCTCCCAAAGTATCAGATTCGGAATGTGCCTCAATGCGTATGAATCAGACATCTGCCTACACTGTACCAGGGTCCATTATTCCCTCCAATGCATCAGATTCAGAAACCTGCCACTAACATATCAGATTCAGAAAGTGTCTCAATGTGTCTGAATCATAAGACACATCCCACTGTGTCAGATACAGAAATTGCCTCCAAAGTATTAGATTCCAAACCTGCCTCCCAAAGATAAGATTCAGAAACCTGCCTCCAAAGAATCAGAATCAGGAACTGCCTCCAATGCATCAGGTTCAGAAAACTGAATCAAATGTATCAGATTCAGAATACTGCACCAAATGTATCAGTTTCAGAAACTGCCTTCAATGCATCAGAATCAAAAAACTTCCTCCGTTGCATCAGATTCAGAAACCTTCCTTCAATGCATCAGATTTAGTAACATGCCTCCAATGCTTCAGATTCAGAAAACAGCCTCCAATGCATCAGGTTAAGAAACGTGCCTCCAAGGCATAAGATTCAGAAACCTGACCCAACGTATCAGATTCAGAAACTGCCTCCAATTCATCAGATTCAGAAACTGCCTCCAATGTGTCAGATTCAAAACCTGCCTGCCATGAATCAGATTCATTAAGCTGACTCCAATGCATCAGATTCAGAAACTGCCTCCAAAGGACCAGATTCAAAACCTGCTTCCCAAGGATCAGATTCAGAAAATCTGCCTCCAATGCTTCAGATTCAGAAACTGCCTCCAATGCATGAGATTCAGAAACCTGCCCCCAAATGCATCTGAATCAGAAACCTGCCTCCAATGCATCAGGATAAGTAACGTTCCTCCAAGGCATAAGATTCAGAAAACTGCCCTCAACGTATCAGATTCAGAAATTGCCTCCAATGTGTCAGATTCAAAACCTGCCTCCCATGGATCAGATTCAGAAAGCTGTCTCCAATGCTTCAGATTATGGAACCTGCCTCCAATGCATGCGATTCAGAAACCTGCTACCAAAGTATCAGATTCGGAAAGTGCCTCAATGCGTTTGAATCAGACATCTTCCTTCACTGTATCTGGTTCAGATATTCCCTCCAATGCATCACATTCAGAAACCTGCCGCTAACATATCAGATTCAGAAAGTGTCTCAATGCGTCTGAATCATAAAACACAACCCAATGTGTCAGATACAGAAACTGCATCCAATGTATCAGATTCCAAAACTGTCTCCAAAGGATAAGATTCAGAAACCTGCCACCAATGCATCAGATTCAGGATTCTGCCTCAAATGCATCAGATTTAGAAACCTGCCTCCAAAGCATCAGAATCAGGAACTGCCTCCAATGCATCAGGTTCAGAAACCTGAATCAAATATATCAGATTCAGAATACTGCCCCAAGTGTAACAGTTTCAGAAACCACCTCCAATGCATCAGAATCAGAAAACTTCCTCCGATGCATCAGATTCAGGAACGTTCCTTCAATGTATCAGATTCAGTAACATGCCACCTATGCTTCAGATTCAGAAACCAGCCTCCAATGCATGAGATTCAGAAACCTGCCCCCAATTCATCTGAATCAGAAACCTTCCTCCAATGCATCAGGTTAAGAAACGTGCCTCCAAGGCATAAGATTCAGAAACCTGACCCAACGTATCAGATTCAGAAACTGCCTCCTATTCATCAGATTCAGAAACTGCCTCCAATATGTCAGATTCAAAACTGCCTGCCATGGATCAGATTCAGAGGCTGTCTGCAATGCATCAGATCCAGGAACCTGCCTCCAATGCATCAGATTCAGAACCCTGCCTGCAAAGCATCAGAATGAGGAACTGCATCCAATGCATCAGGTTCAGAATCCTGCAGCAAAAATATCAGATACAGAATACTGCACCAAATGTATCAGATTCAGAAACTGCCTCCAATGCATCAGAATCAGAAAACTGCCTCCAATGCATCCGATTCAGGAACCTGCCTCCAATGCATCAGATTCAGAAACCTGCCACCAATGCATCTGATTCAGGAATCTTCCTTCAATGTATTAGATGCAGAAACATTCCTCCAATACATCTAATTCAGAAACCTGCCTCCAATGCATGCGATTCAGAAACCTGCTCCCAAAGTATCAGATTCGGAAAGTGCCTCAATGCGTCTGAATCAGACATCTGTCTCCACTGTACCAGGTTCCGATATTCCCTCCAATGCATCACATTCAGAAACCTGCCGCGAACATATCAGATTCAGAAAGTGTCTCAATGCGTCTGAATCATAAAACGCATCCCACTGCGTCAGATACAGAAATTGCATCCAATGTATCAGATTCCAAAACTGCGTCCCAAGGGTAAGATTCAGAAACCTGCCTCCAAAACATCAGATTCAGGATTCTGCCTCAAATGCATCAGATTTAGAAACCTGCCTCCAAAGCATCAGAATCAGGAACTGCCTGCAATGCATCAGGTTCAGAAACCTGAATCAAATACATCAGATTCAGAATACTGCCCCAAAAGTATCATTTCAGAAACTGCCTCCAATGCATCAGAATCAGAAAACTTCCTCCGATGCATCAGATTCAGGAACCTTCCTTCAATTTATCAGATTCAGTAACATGCCACCTATGCTTTAGATTCAGCAACCAGCGTCCAATGCATGAGATTCAGAAACCTGCCCCCAATGCATCTGAATCAGAAACCTGCCTCCAATGAATCAGGTTAAGAAACGTGCCTCCAAGGCATAAGATTCAGAAAACTGCCCACAACGTATCAGATTCAGAAACTGCCTCCAATTCATCAGATTCAGAAACTGCCTCCATTGTGTCAGATTCAAAACCTGCCTGCCATGGATCAGATTCAGAAAGCTGTCCCCAATGCATCAGTTTCAGGAACCTGCCTGCAAAGCATCAGAATGAGGAACTGCCTCCAATGCATCAGAATCAGAAACCTGCCACCAATGCATCAGATTCAGGAACCATGCTTCAATGTATCAGTTTCAGAAACATGCCTCCAATGCATCAAATTCAGAAACCTGCCTCCAATGCATGGGATTCAGAAACCTGCTCCCAAAGTATCAGATTCGGAATGCGCCTCAATGCGTATGAATCAGACATCTGCCTACACTGTACCAGGTTCCGATATTCCCTCCAAAGCATCAGATTCAGAAACCTGCCGCTAACATATCAGATTCAGAAAGTGTCTCAATGCGTCTGAATCATAAAACACATCCCACTGTGTCAGATACAGAAATTGCCTCCAATGTATTAGATTCCAAACCTGCCTCCCAAGGATAAGATTCAAAAACCTGCCTCCAAAGAATCAGAATCAGGAACTGCCTCCAATGCATTAGGTTCAGAAACCTGAATCAAATGTATCAGATTCAGATTACTGCCCCAAATGTATCAGTTTCAGAAACTGCCTCAAATGCATCAGAATCAAAACACTTCCTCTATTGCATCAGATTCAGAAACCTTCCTTCAATGTATCAGATTCAGTAACATGCCTCCAATGCTTGAGACTCAGAAACCAGCCTCCAATGCATCAGGTTAAGAAACGTGCCTCCAAGGCATAAGATTCAGAAACCTGACCCAACGTATCAGATTCAGAAACTGCCTCCAATTCATCAGATACAGAAAGTGCTTCCAATGTGTCAGATTCAAAACCTGGCTGCCATGGATCAGATTCATTAAGCTGACTCCAATGCATCAGATTCAGAAACTGCCTCCAAAGTATCAGATTCAAAACCTGCCTCCCAAGGATCAGATTCAGAAACCTTCCTCCAATGCTTCAGATTCAGAAACAAGCCTCCAATGGATGGGATTCAGAAACCTGCCTCCAATGCATCTGAAACAGAAACCTGCCTCCAATGCATCAGGTTAAGAAACGTTCCTCCAAGGCATAAGATTCAGAAACCTGCCCTCAACGTATCAGATTCAGAAACTGCCTCCAGTGTGTCAGATTGAAAACCTGCCTTCCATGGATCAGATTCAGAAAGCTGTCTCCAATGCTTCAGATTCAGGAACCTGCCTCCAATGCATGCAATTCAGAAACCTGCTCCCAAAGTATCAGATTCGGAAAGTGCCTCAATGCGTCTGAATCAGACATCTGCCTTAACTGTACCTGGTTCCGATATTCCCTCCAATGCATCACATTCAGAAACCTGCCACTAACATATCAAATTCAGAAAGTGTCTCAATGCGTCTGAATCATAAAACACAACCCACTGTGTCAGATACAGAAACAGAATCCAATGTATCAGATTCAAAACTGACTCCCAAGGATAAAATTCAGAAACCTGCCACCAATTCATCAGATTCAGGATTCTGCCTCCAATGCATCAGATTTAGAAACCTGCCTCCAAAGCATCAGAATCAGGAACTGCCTCCAATGCATCAGGTTCAGAAACCTGAATCAAATATATCAGATTCAGAATACTGCCGCAAGTGTATCAGTTTCAGAAACTGCCTCCAATGCATCAGAATCAGAAAACTTCCTCCGATGCATCAGATTCAGGAACCTTCCTTCAATGTATCAGATTCAGTAATATGCCACCTTTGCTTCAGATTCAGAAACCAGCCTCCAATGCATGAGATTCAGAAACCTGCCCCCAATGCATCTGAATCAGAAACCTGCCTCCAATGAATCAGGTTAAGAAACGTGCCTCCAATGCATCAGAATCAGAAACCTGCCACCAATGCATCAGATTCAGGAACCATGCTTCAATGTATCAGTTTCAGAAACATGCCTCCAATGCATCAAATTCAGAAACCTGCCTCCAATGCATGGGATTCAGAAACCTGCTCCCAAAGTATCAGATTCGGAATGCGCCTCAATGCGTATGAATCAGACATCTGCCTACACTGTACCAGGTTCCGATATTCCCTCCAATGCATCAGATTCAGAAACGTGCCACTAACATATCAGATTCAGAAAGTTTCTCAATGCATCTGAATCATAAGACACATCCCACTGTGTCAGATACAGAAATTGCCTCCAATGTATTAGATTCCAAACCTGCCTCCCAAGGATAATATTCAGAAACCTGCCTCCAAAGAATCAGAATCAGGAACTGCCTGCAATGCATTATGTTCAGAAACCTGAATCAAATGTATCAGATTCAGAATACTGCCCCAAATGTATCAGTTTCAGAAACTGTCTCCAATGCATCAGAATCAAAAAACTTCCTCCGTTGCATCAGATTCGGAAACCTTCCTTCAATGTATCAGATTCAGTAACATGCCTACAATGCTTCAGATTCAGAAACCAGCCTCCAATGCATCAGGTCAAGAAACGTGCCTCCAAGGCATAAGATTCAGAAACCTGACCCAACGTATCAGATTCAGAAACTGCCTCCAATTCATCAGATTCAGAAATTGCCTCCAATGTGTCAGATTCAAAACCTGCCTGCCATGGATCAGATTCATTAAGCTGACTCCAATGCATCAGATTCAGAAACTGCCTCCAAAGTATCAGATTCAAAACCTGCCTCCCAAGGATCAGATTCAGAAACCTGCCTCCAATGCTTCAGATTCAGAAACAAGCCTCCAATGGATGAGATTCAGAAACCTGCCCCCAATGCATCTGAAACAGAAACCTGCCTCCAATGCATCAGATTAAGAAAAGTTCCTCCAAGGCATAAGATTCAGAAACCTGCCCTCAACGTATCAGATTCAGAAACTGCCTCCAGTGTGTCAGATTGAAAACCTGCCTTCCATGGATCAGATTCAGAAAGCTGCCTCCAATGCTTCAGATTATGGAACCTGCTCCCAAAGTATCAGATTCGGAAAGTGCCTCAATGCGTCTGAATCAGACATCTGCCTTCACTGTACCTGGTTCCGATATTCCCTCCAATGCATCACATTCAGAAATCTGCCGCTAACATATCAGATTCAGAAAGTGTCTCAATGCGTCTGAATCATAAAACACAACCCAATGTGTCAGAAACAGAAACAGAATCCAATGTATAAGATTCCAAAACTGTCTCCCAAGGATAAGATTCAGAAACCTGCCACCAATGCATCAGATTCAGGATTCTGCCTCAAATGCATCAGATTTAGAAACCTGCCTCCAAAGCATCAGAATCAGGAACTGCCTCCAATGCATCAGGTTCAGAAACCTGAATCAAATGTATCAGATTCAGAATACTGCCCCAAGTGTATCAGTTTCAGAAACTGCCTCCAATGCATCAGAATCAGAAAGCTTCCTCCATTGCATCAGATTCAGGAACCTTCCTTCAATGTATCAGATTCAGTAACATGCCACCTTTGCTTCAGATTCAGAAACCAGCCTCCAATGCATGAGATTCAGAAACCTGCCCCAAATGCATCTGAATCAGAATCCTGCCTCCAATGCATCAGGTTAAGAAACGTGCCTCCAAGGCATAAGATTCAGAAACCTGACCAAACGTATCAGATTCAGAAACTGTCTCCAATTCATCAGATTCAGAAACTGCCTCGAATGTGTCAGATTCAAAACCTGCCTGACATGGATCAGATTCAGTAAGCTGACTCCAATTGATCAGATTCAGGAACCTGCCTCCAATGCATCAGATTCAGAAACCTGCCTCCGATGCATCAGATTCAGGAAACTTCCTTCAATGTATCAGATTCAGAAACCTACCTCTAAAGCATCAGAATCAGACACCTGCCCACAATGCATCTGAATCAGTAACCTGCATCCAAAGCCTCAGGTTAAGAAACGTGCCTCCAAGGCATAAGATTCAGAAACCTGCCCACAACGTATCAGATTCAGAAACTGCCTCCAATTCATCAGATTCAGAAACTAGCTCCAATGTATCAGATTAAAAACCTGCCTCCAATGGATCAGATTTAGAAAGCTGCCTCCAATGCATCAGATTCAGGCTCCAGCTTTCAATGCATAAAATTAAGGAACCTGCCCCCAATGCATCTGAATCAGAAACCAGCCTCCAATGCATAAGATTCAGAAACCCGCCCAAATGCATCTGAATCAGAAACCTGCCTCCAAAGCATCAGGTTAAGAAACATGCCTCCAAGGCATAATATTCAGAAACCTGCCCCCAACGTATCAGATTCAGAAGATGGCTCTAATGCATCAGATTCAGGAACCTGCCTCCAATGCATCAGTTTCAGAACCCTGCCTGCAAAGCATCAGAAAGAGGAACTGCATCCAATGCATCAGGTTCAGAAACCTGCAGCAAATGTATCAGATTCAGAATACTGCACCAAATGTATCAGATTCAGAAACTCCCTCCAATGCATCAGAATCAGAAACCTGCCTCCAATGCATCAGATTCAGGAATCTTCCTTCAATGTATCAGTTTCAGAAACATGCCTCCAATGCATCAAATTCAGACACCTGTCTCCAATGCATGGGATTCAGAAACCTGCCCCCAAAGTATCAGAATCGGAATGTGCCTCAATTCATATGAATCAGACATCTGTCTACACTGTACCTGGTTCCGATATTCCCACCAATGCATCAGATTCAGGAACCTGCCGCTAACATATCAGATTCAGAAAGTGTCTCAATGCATCTGAATCATAAAACACATCCCACTGTGTCAGATACAGAAATTGCCTCCAATGTATTAGATTCCAAACCTGCCTCCCAAGGATAAGATTCAGAAACCTGCCTCCTAAGAATCAGAATCAGGAACTGCCTCCAATGCATCAGGTTCAGAAACCTGAATCAAATGTATCAGATTCAGAATACTGCCCCAAATGTATCAGTTTCAGATACTGCCTCCAATGCATCAGAATCAAAAAACTTCCTCCGATGCATCAGATTCAGGAACCTTCCTTCAATGTATCAGATTAAGTAACATGCCCCCAATGCTTCAGATTCAGAAACCAGCCTCCAATGCATCAGGTTAAGAAACGTGCCTCCAAGGCATAAGATTCAGAAACCTGACCCAACGTATCAGATTCAGAAACTGCCTCCAATTCATCAGATTCAGAAACTGCCTCCAATGTGTCAGATTCAAAACCTGCCTGCCATGGATCAGATTCATTAAGCTGACTCCAATGCATCAGATTCAGAAACTGCCTCCAAAGTATCAGATTCAAAACCTGCCTCCCAAGGATCAGATTCAGAAACCTGCCTCCAATGCATCAGATTCAGAAACCTGCCTCCGATGCATCAGATTCAGGAAACTTCCTTCAATGTATCAGATTCAGAAACTGCCTCCAATGAATCAGATTCAGAAACCTACCTCTAAAGCATCAGAATCAGACACCTGCCCACAATGCATCTGAATCAGTAACCTGCCTCCAAAGCCTCAGGTTAAGATACGTGCCTCCAAGGCATAAGATTCAGAAACCTGCCCACAACGTATCAGATTCAGAAACTGCCTTCAATTCATCAGATTCAGAAACTGGCTCCAAAGTATCAGATTAAAAACCTGCCTCCAATGGATCAGATTTAGAAAGCTGCCTCCAATGCATCAGATTCAGGCTCCATCTTTCAATGCATAAAATTAAGGAACCTGCCCCCAATGAATCTGAATCAGAAACCAGCCTCCAATGCATGAGATTCAGAAACCCGCCCAAATGCATCTGAATCAGGAACCTGCCTCCAATGCATCAGGTTAAGAAACATGCCTCCAAGGCATAAGATTCAGAAACCTGCCCGCAAAGTATCAGATTCAGAAGATGTCTCCAATGCATCAGATTCAGGAACCTGCCTCCAGTGCATCAGTTTCAGAACCCTGCCTGCAAAGCATCAGAAAGAGGAACTGCATCCAATGCATCAGGTTCAGAAACCTGCAGCAAATGTATCAGATTCAGAATACTGCACCAAATGTATCAGATTCAGAAACTGACTCCAATGCATCAGAATCAGAAACCTGCCTCCAATGCATCAGATTCAGGAATCTTCCTTTAATGTATCAATTTCAGAAACATGCCTCCAATGCATCAAATTCAGAAACCTGTCTCCAATGCATGGGATTCAGAAACCTGCTCCCAAAGTATCAGATTCGGAATGTGCCTCAATTCATATGAATCAGACATCTGTCTACACTGTACCAGGTTCCGATATTACCTCCAATGCATCAGATTCAGGAACCTGCCGCTAACATATCAGATTCAGAAAGTGTCTCAATGCATCTGAATCATAAAACACATCCCACTGTGTCAGATACAGAAATTGCCTCCAATGTATTAGATTCCAAACCTGCCTCCCAAGGATAAGATTCAGAAACCTGCCTCCTAAGAATCAGAATCAGGAACTGCCTCCAATGCATCAGGTTCAGAAACCTGAATCAAATGTATCAGATCCAGATTACTGCCCCAAATGTATCAGTTTCAGAAACTGCCTCCAATGCATCAGAATCAAAAAACTTCCTCCGATGCATCAGATTCAGGAACCTTCCTTCAATGTATCAGATTCAGTAACATGCCTCCAATGCTTCAGATTCAGAAGCCAGCCTCCAAAGCATGAGATTCAGAAACCTGCCCCCAATTCATCTGAATCAGAAACCTGCCTCCAATGCATCAGGTTAAGTAACGTGCCTCCAAGGCATAAGATTCAGAAACCTGACCCAACGTATCAGATTCAGAAACTGCCTCCCATTCATCAGATTCAGAAACTGCCTCCAATGTGTCAGATTCAAAACCTGCCTGCCATGGATCAGATTCAGTAAGCTGATTCCAATTCATCAGATTCAGGAACCTGCCTCCAATGCATCAGTTTCAGAAACCTGCCTCCAATGCATCAGATTCAGGAATCTTCCTTCAATGTATCAGATTCAGAAACTGCCTCCAATGAATCAGATTAAGAAACCTACCTCTAATGCATCAGAATCAGGCTCGTGCACACAATGCATCTGAATCAGTAACCTGCCTCCAATGCCTCAGGTTAAGAAAAGTGCCTCCAAGGCATAAGATTCAGAAACCTGCCCCCAACGTATCAGATTCAGAAACTGCCTCCAATTCATCAGATTCAGAAACTGCCTCCAATGTGTCAGATTCAAAACCTGCCTCCAATTGATCAGATTTAGAAAGCTGCCTCCAGTGCATCAGATTCAGGCTCCAGCTTTCAATGCATAAAATTAAGGAACCTGCCCCCAATGCATCTGAAACTGAAACCTGCCTCAAATGCATGAGGTTAAGAAATGTGATCCAAGACAAAAGATAAGGAAAACTGCATCCAACGTATAAGATTCGGAAACCTGCCTCCAATGCATGGGATTCAAAAATCTGCTCCCAAAGTATCAGATTCAGAAAGTGCCTCAATGCGCCTGAATCAGACATCTGCCTCCACTGTACTAGGTTCTGATATTCCCTGACATGCATCAGATTCAGAAACCTGCCACTAACGTATCAGATTCAGAAAGTGTCTCAATGCGTCTGAGTCAGAAACCACATCCTCCTGTGTCAGATACAGGAATTGCCTCCAATGTAACAGATTACAAACCTGCCTCCCAAGGATAAGATTCAGAAACCTGCCTCCAATGCATCAGATTCAGGATTCTGCCTCCAATGCATCAGATTCAGAAACCTGCCTCTAAAGCATCAGAATCAGGAACTGCCTCCAATGCATCAGATTCAGAAACGTGCCTCCAATGCATCAGATTCAGGAACCTTCCTCCAATGTATCAGATTCAGAAACTGCCTCCAAAGAATCAGAATCAGAAACCTACCTCTAATGCATCAGAATCAGACACCTGCACACAATGCAGCTGAAACAGTAACCTGCCTCCAAAACATCAGGTTAAGAAACATGCCTCCAAGGCATAAGATTCAGAAACCTGCCCACAACGTATCAGATTCAGAAACTGCCTCCAATTTATCAGATTCAGAAATTGCCTCCAATGTATCAGATTCAAAACCTGCCTCCAATGGATCAGATTTAGAAAGCTGCCTCCAATGCATCAGATTCAGGCTCCAGCTTTCAATGCATAAAATTCTGGAACCAGCCCCCAAAGCATCTGAATCAGAAACCTGCCTCCACAGCATGAGGTTAAGAAACGTGAGTCCAAGGCAAAAGATTCAGAAACCTGCATCCAACGTATAAGATTCAGAAACCTGCCTCCAATGCATGGGATTCAGAAACCTGCTCCCAAAGTATTAGATTCAGAAAGTGCCTCAATGCGTCTGAATCAGACATCTGCCTCCACTGTACTAGCTTCCAATATTCCCTCCAATCCATCAGATTCAGAAACCTGCCGCTAAAGTATCAGATTCAGAAAGTGCCTCAATGCGTCTGAATCAGAAACCACATCCCACTGTGTCAGATACAGAAATTGCCTCCAATGTATCAGAATCCAAACCTGCCTCCCAAGGATAAGATTCAGAAACCTGCCTCCAATGCATCAGATTCAGGATCCTGTCTCCAATGCATCAGATTCAGAAACCTGCCTCCAAAGCATCAAAATCAGTAACTGCCTCAAATGCATCAGGTTCAGATACCTGCATCAAATGTGTCAGATTCAGAATACTGCACCAAATGTATCAGATTCAGAAACTGCATCCAATGCATCAGAATCAGAAACCTGCCTCCAATGCATCAGATTCAGAAACCTGCCTCCAATGAATCAGATTCAGAAACCTACCTCTAATGCATCAGAATCAGACACCTGCCCCCAATGCATCTGAATCAGTAAACTGCCTCCAATGCATCAGGTTAAGAAACGGGCCTCCAAGGCATAAAATTCAGAAATCTGCCCACAACGTATCAGATTCAGAAACTGCCTCCAATTCATCAGATTGAGAAACTGCCTCCAATGAATCAGATTTAAAACCTAGCTCCAATGGATCAGATTTAGAAAGCTGCCTCCAATGCATCAGATTCAGGCTCTTGCTTTCAATGCATAAAATTCAGGAACCTGCCCCAATGCATCTGAATCAGAAACCTGCCTCCAATGCATGAGGTTAAGAAAAGTGCAACCAAGGCAAAAGATTCAGAAACCTGCATCCAACGTATGAGACGCAGAAACTGCCTCCAATTCATCAGATTCAAAACCTGCCTCCCTTGGATCAGATTCAGAAAGCTGCCTCCAATGCATCAGATTCAGAAAGCTGCCTCCAATTCATCAGTCTGAGAAACCTGCCTCCAAAGCATCAGGATCAGGAACTGCCTCCAATTCATCAGGTTCAGAAAACTGAATCAAATGTATCAGATTCAGAACACTGCACCAAATGTGTCAGATTCAGAAACTGCCTCCAAGGCATCAGCTTCAGAAACCTGCATCAAATGTATCAGATTCGGAATACTGCAAAAAACGTATCAGATTCACAAACTGCCTCCAATGCATCAGAATCAGAAACCTGCCTCCAATGCATCAGATAAGGAACGTTCCTTCAATGTACCATATTCAGAAACTGCCTCCAATGAATCAGATTCAGAAACGTACTTCTAATGCATCAGAATCAGACACCTGATCCCAATGCATCTGAATCCGTAACCTGCCTCCAATACAGCAGGATAAGTAATGTGTTTCCAAGGCATAGAATTCAGAAAACTGCCCACAACGTATCAGATTCAGAAACTGCCTCCAATTCATCAGATTCTGAAACTGCCTCCAATGTATCAGATTCAAAACCTGCCTCCAATGCATCTGATTCAGAAGGCTGCCTCCAATGCATCAGAATCAGGATCTGGCTCCAATGCATCAGGTTCAGATTCCTGCATCAAATGTATCAGATTCAGAGTGCTGCCCCCAACGTATCAAATTCAGAAACAGTCTCCAATGCATCAGGATCAGAAACCTGCCCCAAATGCTTCAGATTCAGGAACCTTCCACCAATGTATCAGATTCAGAAACTGCCCCCACTTCGTCAGATTCTGAAACTGCCTCCAATGTATCAGATTCAAAACCTGCCTCCCAAGGATCAGATTCAGAAACCTGCCTCCAATGCTTCAGATTCAGAAACCAGCCTCCAATGCATGAGGTTCAGAAACCTGCCCCCAAAGCATCTGAAACAGAAACCTGCCTCCAATGCATCAGGTTACGAAACGTTCCTCCAAGGCATAAGATTCAGAAACCTGCCCACAACGTATCAGATTCAGAAACTGCCCCCAATTCATCAGATTCAGAAACTGCCTCCAATGTGTCAGATTCAAAACCTGCCTCCCATGGATCAGATTCAGAAAGCTGTCTCCAAAGCATCAGATTCAGGAACCTGCCTCCAATGCATGGGATTCAGAAACCTGCTCCCAATGTATCAGATTCGGAAAGTGCCTCAATGCGTCTGAATCAGACATCAGCCTCCACTGTACCAGGTTCCAATATTCCCTCCAATGCATCAGATTCAGGAACCTGCCGCTAACATATCAGATTCAGAAAGTGTCTCAATGCATCTGAATCATAAAACACATCCCACTGTGTCAGAATCAGAAACTGCATCCAATGTATCAGATTCCAAAACTACCTCCCAAGGATAAGATTCAGAAACCTGCCCCAACTGCATCAGATTCAGGATTCTGCCTCAAATGCATCAGATTTAGAAACCTGGTTCCAAAGCATCAGAATCAGGAACTGCCTCCAATGCATCAGGTTCAGAAACCTGAATCAAATATATCAGATTCAGAATACTGCCCTAAATGTATCAGTTTCAGAAACTGCCTCCAATGCATCAGAATCAGAAAACTTCCTCAGATGCATCAGATTCAGGAACCTTCCTAAAATGTATCAGACACAGTAACATGCCACCAATGCTTCAGATTCAGAAACCAGCCTCAAATGCATGAGATTTAGAAACCTGCCCCCAGTGCATCTGAATCAGAAACCTGCCTCCAATGCATCAGGTTAAGAAACGTGCCTCCAAGGCATTAGATTCAGAAACCTGCCCCCAACGTATCAGATTCAGAAACTGCCTCCAATTCATCAGATTCAGAAACTGCCTCCATTGAGTAGGATTCAAAACCTGCCTGCCATGGATCAGATTCAGAAAGCTGTCTCCAATGCATCAGTTTCAGGAACCTGCCTCCGATGCATCAGTTTCAGAAAACTTCCTGAAAAGCATCAGAATGAGGAACTGCATCCAATGCATCAGGTTCAGAAAACTGCATAAAATGTATCAGATTCAGAATACAGCACCAAATGTATCAGATTCAGAAACTACCTCAAATGCATCAGAATCAGAAACCTGCCTCCAATGCATCAGATTCAGAAACCTGCCTCCAATGCATGAGATTCAGAAACCTGCTCCCAAAGTATCAGATTCAGAAAGTGGCTCAATGCGTCTGAATCAGACATCTGCCTCCACTGTACCAGGTTCCGATAGTCCCTCCAATGCATCAGATTCAGAAACCTGCCGCTAACATATCAGATTCAGAAAGTGTCTCAATGCGTCTGAATCATAAAACACATCCCACTGTCTCATTTACAGAAACTGCCTCCAATGTATTAGATTCCAAACCTGCCTCCCAAGGATAAGATTCAGAAACCTGCCTCCAATGCATCAGAATCAGGAACTGCCTCCAATGCATCAGGTTCAGAAACCTGAATCAAATGTATCAGGTTCAGAATACTGCCCCAAATCTATCAGTTTCAGAAACTGCCTCCAATGCATCAGAATCAAAAAGCTTCCTCCAATTCATCAGATTCAGGAACCTTCCTTCAATGTATCAGATTCAGTAACATGCCTCCAATGCTTCGGATTCAGAAACCAGTCTCCAATGCATGAGATTCAGAAACCTGCCCCCAATGAATCTGAATCAGAAACCTGCCTCCAATGCATCCGGTTAAGAAACGTGCCTCCAAGGCATAAGATTCAGAAACCTGCCCCCAACGTATCAGATTCAGAAACTGCCTCCAATTCATCAGATTCAGAAACTGCCTCCAATGTGTCAGATTCAAAACCTGCCTCCCATGTATCAGATTCAGAAAGCTGTCTCCAATGCATCAGTTTCAGGAACCTGCCTCCGATGCAACAGTTTCAGAAAACTTCCTGAAAAGCATCAGAATGAGGAGCTGCATCCAATGCATCAGGTTCAGAAAACTGCATAAAATGTATCAGATTCAGAATACTGCACCAAATGTATCAGATTCAGAAACTGCCTCCAATGCATCAGAACCAGAAACCTGCCTCCAATGTATCAGTTTAGGGAACCTTCCTTCAAAGTATCAGATTCAGAAACATGCCTCCAAAGAATCAAATTCAGAAACCTGCCTCCAATGCATGAGATTCAGAAACCTGCCCCCAATGCATCTGAATCAGAAACCTGCCTCCAATGCATCAGGTTAAGAAACGTGCCTCCAAGGCATAAGATTCAGAAACCTGCCCACAACGTATCAGATTCAGAAACTGCCTCCAATTCATCAGATTCAGAAACTGCCTCCAGTGTGTCAGATTCAAAACCTGCCTGCCTTGGATCAGATTCAGAAATCTGATTCCAATGCATCATATTCAGGAACCTGCCTCCAATGCATCAGATTCAGAAACCTCCCTCCAATGCGTCAGTTTCTGGAATATTTCTTCAATGTATCGGATGCAGAAAATGCCTCCAATGAATCAGATTCAGAAACCTACCTCTACTGCATCAGAATCAGAAAACTGCCCCCAATGCATCTGAATCAGTAACCTGCCTCCAATGCCTCAGGTTAAGAAACGTGCCTCCAAGGCATAAGATTCAGAAACCTGCCCACAATGTATCAGATTCAAAACCTGCGTCCCATGGATCAGATTCAGAAAGCTGTCTCCGATGCATCAGATTCAGGAACCTGCCTCCAATGCATCAGATTCAGAAACCTGCCTCCAAAGCATCAGAATCAAGAACTGTATCCAATGCATCAGGTTCAGAAACCTGCATCAAATGTATCAGAGTCAGAATACTGCACCAAATGTATCAGATTCAGAAACTGACTCCAATGCATCAGAATCAGAAACCTGCATCCATGCATCAGATTCAGGAACCTTCCTTCAATGTATCAGATTCAGAAACATTCCTCAAATGCATCAGATTCAGAAACCAGCCTCCAATGCATGAGATTCAGAAACCTGCCCCAATGCATCTGAAACAGAAACCTCCCTCCAATGCATCAGGTTAAGAAACGTGACTACAAGGCATAAGATTCAGAAACCTGCCCCCAATGTATCAGATTCAGAAACTGCCTCCTATTGTTCCGATTCAGAAACTGCCTCCAATGTGTCAGATTCAAAACCTGCCTGCCTTGGATCAGATTCAGAAAGGTGATTCCAATGCATCATATTCAGGAACCTGCCTCCTATACATCAGATTCAGAAACCTCCCTCCAATGCGTCAGATTCAGGAATCTTCCTTCAATGTATCAGATTCAGAAAATGCCTCCAATGAATCAGATTCAGAAACCTACCTCTACTGCATCAGAATCAAACACCTGCCCGCAATGCATCTGAATCAGTAAATGACTCCAATGCCTAAGGTTAAGAAACGTGCCTCCAAGGCATAAGATTCAGAAACCTGCCCACAACGTATCAGATTCAGAAACTACCTCCAATGCATCAGAATCAGAAACCTGCCTCCAATGCATCAGATTCAGGAAACTTGCTTCAAAGTATCAGATTCAGAAACATGCCTTCAATGCATCAAATTCAGAAACCTACCTCCAATGCATGAGATTCAGAAACCTGCTCCCAATGTATCAGATTCGGAAAGTGCCTCAATGCGTCTGAATCAGACATCAGCCTCCACTGTACCAGGTTCCAATATTCCCTCCAATGCATCAGATTCAGGAACCTGCCGCTAACATATCAGATTCAGAAAGTGTCTCAATGCATCTGAATCATAAAACACATCCCACTGTGTCAGAATCAAAAACTGCATCCAATGTATCAGATTCCAAAACTGCCTCCCAAGGATAAGATTCAGAAACCTGCCCCAACTGAATCAGATTCAGGATTCTGCCTCAAATGCATCAGATTTAGAAACCTGCCTCCAAAGCATTAGAATCAGGAACTGCCTCCAATGCATCAGGTTCAGAAACCTGAATCATATATATCAGATTCAGAATACTGCCCCAAATGTACCAGTTTCAGAAACTGCCTCCAATGCATCAGAATCAGAAAGCTTCCTCCGATGCATCAGATTCAGGAACCTTCCTTCAATGTATCAGACACAGTAACATGCCACCAATGCTTCAGATTCAGAAACCAGCCTCAAATGCATGAGATTTAGAAACCTGCCCCCAGTGCATCTGAATCAGAAACCTGCCTCCAATGCATCAGGTTAAGAAACGTGCCTACAAGGCATAAGATTCAGGAACCTGCCCCCAACGAATCAGATTCAGAAACTGCCTCCAATTAATCAGATTCAGAAACTGCCTCCAGTGTGTCAGATTCAAAACCTGCCTGCCATGGATCAGGTTCAGAAAGCTGTCTCCAATGCATCAGTTTCAGGAACCTGCCTCCGATGCATCAATTTCAGAAAACTTCCTGAAAAGCATCAGAATGAGGAACTGCATCCAATGCATCAGGTTCAGAAAACTGCATAAAATGTATCAGATTCAGAATACTGCACCAAATGTATCAGATTCAGAAACTACCTCCAATGCATCAGAATCAGAAACCTGCCTCCAATGCATCAGATTCAGGAACCTTCCTTCAAAGTATCAGATTCAGAAACATGCCTCCAATGCATCAAATTCAGAAACCTGCCTCCAATGCATGAGATTCAGAAACCTGCTCCCAAAGTATCAGATTCAGAAAGTGGCTCAATGCGTCTGAATCAGACATCTGCCTCCACTGTACCAGGTTCCGATAGTCCCTCCAATGCATCAGATTCAGAAACCTGCCGCTAACATATCAGATTCAGAAAGTGTCTCAATGCGTCTGAATCATAAAACACATCCCACTGTCTCATTTACAGAAACTGCCTCCAATGTATTAGATTCCAAACCTGCCTCCCAAGGATAAGATTCAGAAACCTGCCTCCAATGCATCAGATTCAGGAACTGCCTCCAATGCATCAGGTTCAGAAACCTGAATCAAATGTATCAGGTTCAGAATACTGCCCCAAATCTATCAGTTTCAGAAACTGCCTCCAATGCATCAGAATCAAAAAGCTTCCTCCAATTCATCAGATTCAGGAACCTTCCTTCAATGTATCAGATTCAGTAACATGCCTCCAATGCTTCGGATTCAG
Source organism: Carcharodon carcharias (assembly GCF_017639515.1). NCBI lineage: Eukaryota > Metazoa > Chordata > Chondrichthyes > Lamniformes > Lamnidae > Carcharodon > Carcharodon carcharias. Next base: position 155,505,602 of record NC_054471.1, read on the forward strand.
AAACCAGTCTCCAATGCATGAGATTCAGAAACCTGCCCCCAATGAATCTGAATCAGAAACCTGCCTCCAATGCATCCGGTTAAGAAACGTGCCTCCAAGGCATAAGATTCAGAAACCTGCCCCCAACGTATCAGATTCAGAAACTGCCTCCAATTCATCATATTCAGAAACTGCCTCCAATGTGTCAGATTCAAAACCTGCCTCCCATGTATCAGATTCAGAAAGCTGTCTCCAATGCATCAGTTTCAGGAACCTGCCTCCGATGCAACAGTTTCAGAAAACTTCCTGAAAAGCATCAGAATGAGGAGCTGCATCCAATGCATCAGGTTCAGAATACTGCATAAAATGTATCAGATTCAGAATACTGCACCAAATGTATCAGATTCAGAAACTGCCTCCAATGCATCAGAACCAGAAACCTGCCTCCAATGTATCAGTTTAGGGAACCTTCCTTCAAAGTATCAGATTCAGAAACATGCCTCCAAAGAATCAAATTCAGAAACCTGCCTCCAATGCATGAGATTCAGAAACCTGCCCCCAATGCATCTGAATCAGAAACCTGCCTCCAATGCATCAGGTTAAGAAACGTGCCTCCAAGGCATAAGATTCAGAAACCTGCCCACAACGTATCAGATTCAGAAACTGCCTCCAATTCATCAGATTCAGAAACTGCCTCCAGTGTGTCAGATTCAAAACCTGCCTGCCTTGGAACAGATTCAGAAATCTGATTCCAATGCATCATATTCAGGAACCTGCCTCCAATGCATCAGATTCAGAAACCTCCCTCCAATGCGTCAGTTTCTGGAATATTCCTTCAATGTATCGGATGCAGAAAATGCCTCCAATGAATCAGATTCAGAAACCTACCTCTACTGCATCAGAATCAGAAAACTGCCCCCAATGCATCTGAATCAGTAACCTGCCTCCAATGCCTCAGGTTAAGAAACGTGCCTCCAAGGCATAAGATTCAGAAACCTGCCCACAATGTATCAGATTCAAAACCTGCGTCCCATGGATCAGATTCAGAAAGCTGTCTCCGATGCATCAGATTCAGGAACCTGCCTCCAATGCATCAGATTCAGAAACCTGCCTCCAAAGCATCAGAATCAAGAACTGTATCCAATGCATCAGGTTCAGAAACCTGCATCAAATGTATCAGATTCAGAATACTGCACCAAATGTATCAGATTCAGAAACTGACTCCAATGCATCAGAATCAGAAACCTGCATCCATGCATCAGATTCAGGAACCTTCCTTCAATGTATCAGATTCAGAAACATTCCTCAAATGCATCAGATTCAGAAACCAGCCTCCAATGCATGAGATTCAGAAACCTGCCCCAATGCATCTGAAACAGAAACCTCCCTCCAATGCATCAGGTTAAGAAACGTGACTACAAGGCATAAGATTCAGAAACCTGCCCCCAACGTATCAGATTCAGAAACTGCCTCCAATTCATCAGATTCAGAAACTGCCTCCAATGTGTCAGATTCAAAACCTGCCTGCCATGGATCAGATTCAGAAAGCTGTCTCCAATGCATCAGTTTCAGGAACCTGCCTCTGATGCATCAGTTTCAGAAAACTTCCTGAAAAGCATCAGAATGAGGAACTGCATCCAATGCATCAGGTTCAGAAAACTGCATAAAATGTATCAGATTCAGAAACTGCCTCCAATGCATCAGAATCAGAAACCTGCCGCCAATGCATCAGATTCAGGAACCTTCCTTCAAAGTATCAGATTCAGAAAAATGCCTCCAATGCATCAAATTCAGAAACCTGCCTTCAATGCATGAGATTCAGAAACCTGCTCCCAAAGTATCAGATTCGGAAAGTGCCTCATTGCGTCTTAATCAGACATCTGCCTCCACTGTACCAGGTTCCGATATTCCCTCCAATGCATCAGATTCAGAAACCTGCCTCTAACATATCAGATTCTGAAAGTGTCTCAATGCGTCTGAATCATAAAACACATCCCACTGTGTCAGATACAGAAACTGCCTCCAATGTATTAGATTCCAAACCTGCCTCCCAAGGATAAGATTCAGAAACCTGCCTCCAATGCATCAGAATCAGGAACTGCCTCCAATGCATCAGGTTCAGAAACCTGAATCAACTTTATCAGGTTCAGAATACTGCCCCAAATATATCAGTTTCAGAAACTGCCTCCAATGCATCAGAATCAAAAAACTTCCGCCAATTCATCAGATTCAGAAACTGCCTCCAATGTATCAGAATCAAATCCTGCCTCCAATTGATCAGATTTAGAAAGCTGCCTCCAATGCATCAGATTCTGGCTCCTGCTTTCAATGCATAAAATTCTGGAACCTGCCCCCATTGCATCTGAATCATAAACCTGCCTCAATGCATGAGGTTAAGAAAGATGATTCCAAGGCAAAAGATTCAGAACCCCGCATCCAACGTATAAGATTCAGAAACCTGCCTCCAATGCATGGGATTCAAAACCCTGCTCCCAAAGTATCAGATTCAGAAAGTGCCGCAATTCATCTGAATCAGACATATGCCTCCACTGTACTTGGTTCCGATATTCACTCCAATGCATCTAATTCAGAAACCTGCCGCTAACGTTTCAGATTCAGAAAGTGTCTCAATGCGTCTGAATCAGAAACCACATCCCACTGTGTCAAATACAGAAATTGCCTCCAATGCATCAGATTCAGGATCCTGCCTCCAATGCATCAGATTCAGAAACCTGCTGCCAAAGCATCAGAATCAGTAACTGCCTCCAATGCATCAGGTTCAGAAACCTGCATCCAATGCATCAGATTCAGGATCCTGCCTCCAATGCATCAGATTCAGAAACCTGCTGCCAATGCATCGGAATCAGTAACTGTCTCCAATGAATCAGATTCAGAAACCTACCTCTAATGCATCAGAATCAGACACCTGCCCCCAATGCATCTGAATCAGTAACCTGCCTACAACGCATCAGGTAAAGAAACGTGCCTCCAAGGCGTAAGATTCAGAAACCTACCCACAACGTATCAGATTCAGATACTGCCTCCAATTCATCAGATTCAGAAATTGCATCCAATGTATCAGATTCCAAAACAGCCTCCCAAGGGTAAGATTCAGAAACCTGCCTCCAATGCTTCAGATTCAGGATTCTGCCTCAAATGCATCAGATTTAGAAACCTGCCTCCAAAGCATCAGAATCAGGAACTGCGTCCAATGCATCAGGTTCAGAAACCTGAATCAAATATATCAGATTCAGAATACTGCCCCAAATGTATGATTTTCAGAAACTGCCTCCAATGCAACAGAATCAGAAAACTTCCTCCGATGCATCAGATTCAGGAACCTTCCTTCAATGTATCAGATTCAGTAACATGCCACCTATGCTTCAGATACTGAAACCAGCCTCCAATGCATGAGATTCAGCAACCTGCCACCAATGCATCTGAATCAGAAAGCTGCCTCCAATTCATCAGGTTAAGAAACGTGCCTCCAAGGCATAAGATTCAGAAACCTACCCACAACGTATCAGATTCAGATACTGCCTCCAATTCATCAGATTCAGAAACTGCCTCCAATGTATCAGATTCAAAACCTGCCTCCAATGGATCAGATTTAGAAAGCTGCCTCCAATGCATCAGATTCAGGCTCCTGCTTTCAATGCATAAAATTCAGGAACCTGCCCCCAATGCATCTGAATCAGAAACCTGCCTCCAATGCCTAAGGTTAAGAAACGTGCGTCCAAGGCAAAAGATTCAGAAACCTGCATCCAACGTATCAGATTCAGAAACTGCCTCCAATTCAGCAGATTCAGAATCTGCCTCCAATGTATCAGATTCAAAACCTGCCTCCCATGGATCAGATTCAGAAAGCTGCCTCCAATGCATCAGACTCCGAAACCTGCCTCGAAAGCATCAGAATCAGGAACTGTCTCGAATGCCTCAGGTTCGGAAACCTGCATCAAATGTATCAGATTCAGAGTACTGCACCAAATTTATCAGATTCAGAAACTGCCTCCATTGCAACAGGTTTAGAAACCTGCATCAAATGTATCAGATTCAGAATACTGAAGCAAATGTATCAGATTCACAAACTGCCTCCAATGCATCAAAATCAGAAACCTGCCTCCAATGGATCAGATTCAGGAACCTTCCTTCAATGTATCATATTCAGTAACTGACGCCAATGTACCAGATTCAGAAACCTACCTCTAATGCATCAGAATCAGACACCTGCCCCCTATACATCTGAATCAGTAACCTGTCTCAAATGCATCAGGTTAAGAAACGTGACTCCAAGGCATAAGATTCAGAAAACTGCCCACAACGTATTAGATGCAGAAACAGCCTTCAATTTATCAGATTCAAAACCTGCCTCCCAAGGATTAGATTCAGAAACCTGACTCCAATGCATCAGATTCAGGATCCTGCCTCCAATGCATCAGACTCAGAAACCTGCCTCCAAAGCGTCAGAATCAGGAACTGCCTCCAATGAATCAGATTCAGAATACCTGCCTCCAACGCATCAGCTTCAGGAAACTTCCTTCAATGTATCATATTCAGAAACGGCCTCCAATGAATCAGATTCAGAAACCTACCTCTAATGAATCAGAATCAGAAACCTTCCCCCAATGCATCTGAATCACTAACCTGCCTCCAATGCATCAGGTTAAGAAACGTGACTCCAAGGCATAAGATTCAGAAAACTGCCCACAACGTATCAGATTCAGAAACTGCCCCAAATTCATCAGATTCAGAAACTGCCTCCAATGTATCAGATTCAAAACCTGCCTCCAATGCATCAGATTCAGAAAGCTGCCTCCAATGCATCAGACTCAGGAAGCTGCCTCCAATGCAACAGATTCAGAAACCTGCCTCCAAAGCATCAGAATCAGGACCTGGCTCCAATGCATCAGGTTCAGAAACCTGCATCCAGTGTATCAGGTTCAGAATACTGCCCCCGAAGTATCAAATTCAGAAACAGATTCCAATGCATCAGAATCAGAAACCTGCCTCCAATGCTTCAGATTCAGGAACCTTCCTCCAATGTATCATATTCAGAAACTGCCCCCAATTCATCAGATTCATAAACTGCCTCCAATGTATCAGATTCAAAAGCTGCCTCCCAAGGATCAGATTCAGAAACCTGCCTCCAATGCTTCAAAGTCAGAAACCAGCCTCCAATGCATGAGATTCAGAAACCTGCCCCCAATGCATCTGAATCAGAAACCTGCCTCCAATGCATCAGGTTAAGAACCGTGCCTCCAAGGCTTAAGATTCAGAAACCTGCCCCGAACGTACAAGATTCAGAAACTACCTCCAATACATCAGCATCAGAAACTGCCTCCAATGTATCAGATTCAAAACCAGCCTCCCATGGATCAGATTCAGAAAGCTGTCTCCAATGCATCAGATTCAGGAACCTGACTCCAAGGCATCAGATTCAGAAACCTGCCTCCAAATGATCAGAACCAGAAACCTGCATCCAATGCATCAGATTCAGGAACCGTCCTTCAATGTATCAGATTCAGAAACATATGCCTGCAATGCATCACATTCAGAAACCTGCCTCCAATGCATGGGATTCAGAAACCTGCTCCCAAAGTATCAGATTCGGAAAATGCCTCAATGCATCTGAATCAGATATCTGCCTCCACTGTGCTAGGTTCAGATATTCCCTCCAATGGATCAGATTCAGCAACCTGCCGCTAATGTATCAGATTCAGAAAGTGTCTCAATGTGTCTGATTCAGAAACCACATCCCACTGTGTCAGTAACAGAAACTGCCTCCAGTGTATCAGATTCCAAACCTGTCTCTCAAGGATAAGATTCAGAAACCTGCCTCCAATGCATCAGATTCAAGTTCCTGCCTACAGTGCATCAGATTCAGAAAACTGCCTCCAGAGCATCAGAATCAGTAACTGCCTCCAATGCATCAGGTTCAGAAACCTGAAACAAATGTATCAGATTCAGAATACTGCACCAAATGTGTCATTTTCAGAAACGGCCTCCAATGCATCAGAATCAGAAAAAATCCTCCGAAGCATCAGATTCAGGAAACTTCCATCAATGTATCAGATTCAGTAACATGCCTCCAATGCTTCAGATTCAGAAACCAGCCTCCAATGCATTAGATTCAGAAACCTGCCTCCAAAGCATCAGAATCAGGAACTGCCTCCAATGCATCACATTCAGAAACCTGCATCCAATGCATCAGATTCAGGAACCTTCCTTCAATATATCAGATTTAGAAACAAGCCTCCAATGCATCACATTCAGAAACCTTCCTCCAATGCATGGGATTCAGAAACCTGCTCCCAAATTACCAGATTCAAAAAGTGCCTCAATGCATCAGAATCAGATTTCTGCCTCCAATGTGCTAGGTTGCGATATGCCCTCCATTGGATCAGATTCAGAAACCTGCCGCTAATGTACCAGATTCTGAAAGTGTCTCAATGTGTCTGAATCAGAAACCACATCCCACTGTGTCAGTTACAGAAACTGCCTCCAATGTATCAGATTCCAACCCTGCCTCCCAAGGATAAGATTCAGAAACCTGCCTCCAATGCATCAGATTCAGGATCCTGCCTCCCAAGGATAAGATTCATAAATCTGCCTCCAAAGCATCAGATTCAGGAACTGCCTCCAATGCATCAGGTTCAGAAACCTGAATCAAATGTATCAGATTCAGAATACTGTCCCAAATGTATCAGTTTCAGAAGCTGCCTCCAATGCATCAGAATCAGAAAAGCTCCTATGAAGCATCAGATTCAGGAACCTTTCTTCAATGTATCATATTCAGAAACGGCCTCCAATGAATCAGATTCAGAAACCGACCTCTAATGCATCAGAATCAGACACCTGCCCCCAAATTCATCTGAAGCAGTAACCTGCCTCCAATGCATCAGGTTCAGAAGCGTGACTCCAAGGCATAAGATTCAGAAACCTGCCCCCAACGTATCAGATTCAGAAACTGCCTCCAATTCATCAGATTCAGAAACTGCCTCCAATGTATCAGATTCAAAACCTGCCTCCAATGCATCAGATTCAGAAAGCAGTCTCCAATGCATCAGACTCAAGAAGCTGCCTCCAATGCAACAGATTCAGAAACCTGCCTCCAAAGCATCAGAATCAGGACCTGTCTCCAATGCATCAGGTTCAGAAACCTGCATCAATTGTATCAGATTCAGAATACTGCCCCCAATGTATCAAATTCAGAATCAGGTTCCAATGCATCAGAATCAGAAACCTGCCTCCAATGCTTCAGATTCCGGAACCTTCCTCCAATGTATCATATTCAGAAACTGCCCCCAATTCATCAGATTCAGAAACTGCCTCCAATGTATGAGATTCAAAAGCTGCCTCCCAAGGATCAGATTCACAAAACTGCCTCCAATGCTTCAAATTCAGAAACCAGCCTCCAATGCATGAGATTCAGAAACCTGCCCCCAATGCATCTGAATCAGAAACCTTCCTCGATTGCATCAGGTTAGGAAACGTGCCTCCAAGGCTTAAGGTTCTGAAACCTGCCCCCAATGTACCTGATTCAGAAGCTGCCTCCAATACATCAGATTCAGATACTGCCTCCAATGTATCAGATTCAAAACCAGCCTCCCATGGATCAGATTCATAAAGCTGTCTCCAATGCATCAGATTCAGGAACCTGCCTCCAAGGCATCAGATGCAGAAACCTGCCTCCAAAGAATCAGAAACAGAAACCTGCATCCAATGCATCAGATTCAGGAACCGTCCTTCAATGTATCAGATTCAGAAACATGCCTCCAATGCATCACATTCAGAAACCAGCCTCCAATGCATGGGATTCAGAAACCTGCTCCCAAATTACCAGATTCAGAAAGTGCCTCAATGCATCTGAATCAGACAACTGCCTCCACTGTGCTAGGTTCAGATATTCCCTCCAATGGATCAGATTCAGCAACCTGCCGCTAATGTATCAGATTCAGAAAGTGTCTCAATGTGTCTGAATCAGAAACCACATCCCACTGTGTCAGTAACAGAAACTGCCTCCAATGTATCAGATTCCAACCCTGCCTCCCAAGGATAAGATTCAGAAACCTGCCTCCAATGCATCAGATTCAGGATCCTGCCTCCCAAGGATAAGATTCATAAACCTGCCTCCAAAGCATCAGATTCAGGAACTGCCTCCAATGCATCAGGTTCAGAAACCTGAATCAAATGTATCAGATTCAGAATACTGTCCCAAATGTATCAGTTTCAGAAGCTGCCTCCAATGCATCAGAATCAGAAAAGCTCCTATGAAGCATCAGATTCAGGAACCTTTCTTCAATGTATCATATTCAGAAACGGCCTCCAATGAATCAGATTCAGAAACCGACCTCTAATGCATCAGAATCAGACACCTGCCCCCAAATTCATCTGAAGCAGTAACCTGCCTCCAATGCATCAGGTTCAGAAGCGTGACTCCAAGGCATAAGATTCAGAAACCTGCCCCCAACGTATCAGATTCAGAAACTGCCTCCAATTCATCAGATTCAGAAACTGCCTCCAATGTATCAGATTCAAAACCTGCCTCCAATGCATCAGATTCAGAAAGCAGTCTCCAATGCATCAGACTCAGGAAGCTGCCTCCAATGCAACAGATTCAGAAACCTGCCTCCAAAGCATCAGAATCAGGACCTGTCTCCAATGCATCAGGTTCAGAAACCTGAATCAATTGTATCTGATTCAGAATACTGCCCCCAGTGTATCAAATTCAGAATCAGTTTCCAATGCATCAGAATCAGAAACCTGCCTCCAATGCTTCTGATTCAGGAACCTTCCTCCAATGTATCATATTCAGAAACTGCCCCCAATTCATCAGATTCAGAAACTGCCTCCAATGTATGAGATTCAAAAGCTGCCTCCCAAGGATCAGATTCACAAAACTGCCTCCAATGCTTCAAATTCAGAAACCAGCCTCCAATGCATGAGATTCAGAAACCTGCCCCCAATGCATCTGAATCAGAAACCTTCCTCGTTTGCATCAGGTTAGGAAACGTGCCTCCAAGGCTTAAGGTTCTGAAACCTGCCCCCAATGTACCTGATTCAGAAGCTGCCTCCAATACATCAGATTCAGATACTGCCTCCAATGTATCAGATTCAAAACCAGCCTCCCATGGATCAGATTCATAAAGCTGTCTCCAATGCATCAGATTCAGGAACCTGCCTCCAAGGCATCAGATGCAGAAACCAGCCTCCAAAGAATCAGAAACAGAAACCTGCATCCAATGCATCAGATTCAGGAACCGTCCTTCAATGTATCAGATTCAGAAACATGCCTCCAATGCATCACATTCAGAAACCAGCCACCAATGCATGGGATTCAGAAACCTGCTCCCAAAGTATCAGATTCAGAAAGTGCCTCAATGCATCTGAATCAGACAACTGCCTCCACTGTGCTAGGTTCAGATATTCCCTCGAATGGATCAGATTCAGCAACCTGCCGCTAATGTATCAGATTCAGAAAGTGTCTCAATGTGTCTGAATCAGAAACCACATCCCACTGTGTCAGTAACAGAAACTGCCTCCAATGTATCAGATTCCAACCCTGCTTCCCAAGGATAAGATTCAGAAACCTGCCTCCAATGCATCAGATTCAGGTTCCTGCCTCCAGTGCATCAGATTCAGAAAACTGCCTCCAAAGCATCAGAATCAGTAACTGCCTCCAATGCATCAGGTTCAGAAACCTGAAACAAATGTATCAGATTCAGAATACTGCACCAAATGTATCAGTTACAGAAACGGCCTCCAATGCATCAGAATCAGAAAACCTCCTCCGAAGCATCAGATTCAGGAAACTTCCTTCAATGTATCAGATTCAGTAACATGCCACCAATGCATCTGAATCAGATACCTGCCTCCAATGCATCAGGTTAAGAAATGTGCCTCCAAGGCATAAAATTCAGAAACCTGCCCCAACGTATCAGATTCATAAACTGCCTCCAATTCTTCAGATTCAGAAACTGCCTCCAATGTGTCAGATTCAAAAACTGCCTCCCATTTAACTGATTCAGAAAACTGTCTCTAATGCATCAGGTTCAGGAACCAGCCGCCAATGTATCAGATTCCGAAAACTGCCTCCAAAGCATCAGAATCAGGAACGGTATCCAATGATTCAGAATCAGGAACCTGCCTCCAAAGCATCAGAATCAGAAACCTGCATCAAATGTATCAGATTCAGGAACTGCCTCCAATGCATCAGAATCAGAATCCTGCCTCCACTGCATGGGATTCAGAAACCTGCTCCCAAAGTATCAGATTCAGAAAGAGCCTCAATGCGCCTGAATCAGAAATCTGCCTCCACTGTACCAGGTTCCAATATTCCCTCCAATGCATCAGATTGAGAAAGCTGCCACTAACATATCAGATTCAGAAAGTGTCTCAATGCGTCTGATTCAGAAACCACATCCCACTGTGTCATATAATAGAAACTGCCTCCAAAGCATCAGATTTAAAAACCTACCTTCAATGCATCAGAAACAGACACCTGCCACAAGGCATCTGAATCAGAAACCTGCCTCCAAAGCATCAGGTTAAGAAACGTGTCTCCAATGCATCAGATTCAGAAAACTGCCCCCAAAGTATCAGATTCAGAAACTGCCTCCAATTCATAAGTTTCAGAAACTGCCTCTGATGTATCAGATTCAAAAACTGCCTCCCATGGATCAGATTCAGAAAGCTGCCTTCAATGCATCAAATTCAGGAACCTGCCTCCAATGCAACAGAAACAGAAAGTGCCTACAAAGCATCAGAATCAGGGACTGCCTCCAATGCATCAGGTTCAGAAACCAGCATCAAATGTATCAGATTCAGAACAGTGCCCCCTATTTATCATAGTCAGAAACTGCCTCCAATGCACCTGAATCAGAAACCTGCCTCCAATACATCAGATTCAGAAACCTGCCTCCAATACATCAGATACAGAAACCTGCATCCAAAGTATCAGATTGAGAAACTGCCTCCAATTCATAAGATTCAGAAACTGTCTCCAATGAATCAGATTCAGAAACCTACCTCTAATGCATCAGAATCAGACACCTGCCCCCAATGCAACTGAATCAGTAACCTGCCTCCAATGCCTCAGGTAAAGAAACGGGCCTACAAGGCACAAGATTCAGAAACCTGCCCCCAACGAAACAGATTCAGAAACTGCCTCCAATTCATCAGATTCAGAAACTACCTCCAATGTGTCAGATTCAAAACCTGCCTGCCATGGATCAGATTCAGAAAGCTGTCTCCAATGCATCAGTTTCAGGAACCTGCCTCCGATGCATCAGTTTCAGAAAACTTCCTGAAAAGCATCAGAATGAGGAACTGCATCCAATGCATCAGGTTCAGAAAACTGCATAAAATGTATCAGATTCAGAATACTGCACCAAATGTATCAGATTCAGAAACTGCCTCCAATGCATCAGAATCAGAAACCTGCCTCCAATGTGTCAGATTCAGGAACCTTTTTCAAAGTATCAGATTCAGAAACATGCCTCTAATGCATCAAATTCAGAAACCTGCCTCCAATGCATGAGATTCAAAAACCTGCTCCCAAAGTATCAGATTCGGAAAATGCCTCAATGCGTCTGAATCAGACATCAGCCTCCACTGTACCAGGTTCCGATAGTCCCTCCAATGCATCAGATTCAGAAACCTGCCGCTAACATATCACATTCAGAAAGTGTCTCAATGCGTCTGAATCATGAAACACATCACACTGTGTCAGATACAGAAACTGCCTCCAATGTATTAGATTCCAAACCTGCCTCCCAAGGATAAGATTCAGAAACCTGCCGCCAATGCATCAGAATCAGGAACTGCCTCCAATGCATCAGGTTCAGAAACCTGAATCAAATGTATCATGTTCAGAATACTGCCTCAAATGTATCAGTTTCAGAAACTGCCTCCAATGCATCAGAATCAAAAAACTTCCACCAATACATCAGATTCAGGAACCTACCTTCAATGTATCAGATTCAGTAACATGCCACCAATGCTTCAGATTCAGAAACATGCCTCTAATGCATGAGATTCAGAAACCTGCTCATAAATTATCAGATTTGGAAAGTGCCTCAATGCGTCTGAATCAGACAGCTGCCTCCACTGTACCAGGTTCGGATAATCCCTCCAATACATCACATTCAGAAACCTGCCTCTAACATATCAGATTCAGAAAGTGTCTCAATGCGTCTGAATCATAAAACACATACCATTGTGTCAGATACAGAAACTGCATCCAAAGTATCAGATTCCAAACCTGCCTCCCAAGGATAAGATTCAGAAACCTGCCTCCAATGCATCAGAATCAGGAACTGCCTCCAATGCATCAGGTTAAGAAACCTGAATCAAATGTATCATGTTCAGAATACTGCCCCAAATGTATGAGTTTCAGAAACTGCCTGCAATGCATCAGAATCAAAAAACTTCCTCCAATTCATCAGATTCAGGAACCTTCATTCAATGTAAAAGATTCAGTAACATGCCTCCAATGCTTCAGACTCAGAAACCAGCCTCCAATGCATGAGATTCAGAAACCTGCCCCCAATGCATCTGAATCAGAAACCTGCCTCCAATGCATCAGGTTAGGAAACGTGCCTCCAAGGCATAAGATTCAGAAACTGCCTCCAATTCATCAGATTCAGAAACTGCCTCCAATGTGCCAGATTCAAAACCTGCCTGCCTTGGATCAGATTAAGAAAGCTGATTCCAATGCATCATATTCAGGAACCTGCCTCCAATGCATCAGATTCAGAAACCTCCCTCCAATGCATCAGATTCAGGAATCTTCCTTCAATGTATCAGATTCAGAAACTGCCTCCAATGAATCAGATTCAGGATTCTGCCTCCAATGCATAAGATTAAGAAACCTGCCTCAAAAGCATCAGAATCAGGAAGTGCCTCCAATGCATCAGGTTCAGCAACCTGAATCAAATATATCAGATTCAGAATACTGCCCCAAATGTATCAGTTTCAGAAACTGCCTCCAATGCATCAGAATCAGAAAACTTCCTCCGATGCATCAGATTCAGGAACCTTCCTTTAATGTATCAGATTCAGTAACAGTCCACCAATGCTTCAGATTCAGAAACCAGCCAACAATGCATGAGATTCAGAAACCTGCCCCAATGCATCTGAATCAGAAACCTCCCTCCAATGCATCAGGTTAAGAAACGTGACTACAAGGCATATGATTCAGAAACCTGCCCCCAATGTTTCAGATTCAGAAACTGCCTCCAATTTATCAGATTCAGAAACTGCCTCCAATGTGTCAGATTCAAAACCTGCCTGCCATGGATCAGATTCAGAAAGCTGTCTCCAGTGCATCAGTTTCAGGAAACTGCTTCAGATGCATCAGTTTCAGAAAACTACCTGAAAAGCATCAGAATGAGGAACTGCATCCAATTCATCAGGTTCAGAAAACTGCATAAAATGTATCAGATTCAGAAACTGCCTCCAATGCATCAGAATCAGAAACCTGCCTCAAATGCATCAGATTCAGGAACCTTCCTTCAAAGTATCAGATTCAGAAACATGCCTCCAATGCATCAAATTCAGGAACCTGCTTCCAATGCATGAGATGCAGATACCTGCTCCCAAAGTATCAGATTCGAAAAGTGCCTCAATGCTTCTGAATCAGACATTTTCCTCCACTGTACCAGCTTCCGATATTCCCTCCAAAGCATCAGATTCAGAAACCTGCCGCTAACATATCAGATTCAGAAAGTGTCTCAATGCGTCTGAATCATAAAACACATCCCACTGTGTCAGATACAGAAACTGCCTCCAATGTATTAGATTCCAAACCTGCCTCCCAAGGATAAGATTCAGAAACCTGCCTCCAATGCATCAGAATCAGGAACTGCCTCCAATGCATCAGGTTCAGAAACCTGAATCAAATGTATCATGTTCAGAATACTGACCCAAATGTATCAGTTTCAGAAACTGCCTCCAATGCATCAGAATCAAAAAACTTCCTCCAATTCATCAAATTCAGGAACCTTCCTTCAATGTATAAGATTCAGTAACATGCCTCCAATGCATGAACTGACTCCAATGTGTCAGGTTCAAAACCTGCCTCCCATCGATCAAATTCAAAAAGCTGTCTCCAATGCATCAGATACAGGAACCTGCCTTCAATGCATGGGATTAAGAAACCTCCTCCCAACGTATCAGATTCGGAAAGTGCCTCAATGCGTCTGAATCAGACATCTGCCTCAACTGTACCAGGTTCCGCTATTCCCTCCAATGCATAAGATTCAGAAACCTGTCTCTAACATATCAGATTCAGAAAGTGTCTCAATGCGTCTGAATAATAAAACACATACCATTGTGTCAGATACAGAAACTGCATCCAATGTATCAGATTCCAAAACTGCCTCCCAAGGATAGGATTCAGAAACCTGCCCCCAATGCATCAGATTCAGGATTCTGCCTCCAATGCATCAGATTTAGAAAGCTGCCTCCAAAGCATTAGAATCAGGAACTGCCTCCAATGCATCAGGTTCAGAAACCTGAATCAAATATGTCAGATTCAGAATACTGTCCCAAATGTATGAGTTTCAGAAACTCCCTCCAATGCAACAGAATCAGAAAACTTTCTCCGATGCATCAGATTCAGGAACCTTCCTTCAATGTATCAGATTCAGTAACATGCCTCCAATGCTTCAGATTCAGAAACCTGCCTCCAATGCATGAGATTCAGAAACCTGCCCCCAATGCATCTGAATCAGAAACCTGCCTCCAATGCATCAGGTTAAGAAACGTGCCTCCAAGGCATAAGATTCAGAAACCTGCCCCCAACGTATCAGATTCAGAAACTGCCTCCTATTCATCAGATTCAGAAACTGCCTCCAATGTGTCAGATTCAAAACCTGCCTGCCTTGGATCAGATTCAGAAAGCTGATTCCAATGCATTATATTCAGGAACCTGCCTCCAATGCATCAGATTCAGAAACCTCCCTCCAATGCATCAGATTCAGGAATCTTCCTTCAAAGTATCAGATTCAGAAACTGCCTCCAATGAATCAGATTCAGAAACCTCCCTCTACTGCAACAGATTCAGACACCAACACCCAATGCATCTGAATCAGTAAATGCCTCCAATGCCTAAGGTTAAGAAACGTGCCTCCAAGGCATAAGATTCAAAACCTGCCTCCCATGGATCAGATTCAGAAGGCTGTCTCCAATGCATCAGATTCAGGAACCTGCCTTCAATGCATGGGATTCAGAAACCTGCTCCCAACGTATCAGATTTGGAAAGTGCCTCAATGCATCTGAATCAGACATCTGCCTCCACTGTACCAGCTTCCGATATTCCCTCCAATGCATCAGATTCAGAAACCTGCCGCTAACATATCAGATTCAGAAAGTGTCTCAATGTGTCTTAATCAAAAAACACTTCCCACTGTGTCAGATTCAGAAACTGCCTCCAATGCATCAGATTCAGAAACCTCCCTCCAATGCGTCAAATTCAGGAATCTTCTTTCAATGTATCAGATTCAGAAACTGCCTCCAATGAATCAGATTCAGAAATCTACCTCTACTGCATCAGAATCAGACAACTGCACCCAATGCATCTGAATCAGTAAATGCCTCCAATGCCAAAGGTTAAGAAACGTGCCTCCAAGGCATAAGATTCAGAAACCTGCCCACAACGTATCAGATTCAGAAACTGCCTCCAATTCATCAGATTCAGAAACTGACTCCAATGTGTCAGATTCAAAACCTGCCTCCCATGGATCAGATTCAGAAAGCTGTCTCCAATGCATCAGATTCAGGAACCTCCCTTCAATGCATGGGATTCAGAATCCTGCTCCCAACGTATCAGATTCGGAAAGTGCCTCAATGCGTCTGAATCAGACATCTGCCTCCACTGTACCAGCTTCCGATATTCCCTCCAATGCATCAGATTCAGAAACCTGCCGCTAACATATCAGATTCAGAAAGTGTCTCAATGCGTCTGAATCAAAAAACACTTCCCACTGTGTCAGATACAGAAACTGCCTCCAATGTATTAGATTCCAAACCTGCCTCCCAAGGATAAGATTCAGAAACCTGCCTCCAATGCATCAGAATCAGGAACTGCCTCCAATGCATCAGGTTCAGAAACCTGAATCAAATGTATCATGTTCAGAATACTGTCCCAAATGTATCAGTTTCAGAAACTGCCTCCAATGCATCAGAATCAAAAATCTTCCTCCAATTCATCAGATTCAGGAACCTTCCTTCAATGTATCAGATTCAGTAACATGCCTGCAATGCTTCAGACTCAGAAACCAGCCTCCAATGCATGAGATTCAGAAACCTGCCCCCAATGCATCAGGTTAAGTAAAGTGCCTCCAAGGCATAAGATTCAGAAACCTGCCCCCAACGTATCAGATTCAGAAACTGCCTCCAATTCATCAGATTCAGAAACTGCCTCCAATGTGTCAGATTCAAAACCTGCCTGCCTTGGATCAGATTCAGAAAGCTGATTCCAATGCATCATATTCAGGAACCTGCCTCCAATGCATCAGATTCAGAAACCTCCCTCCAATGCGTCAAATTCAGGAATCTTCCTTCAATGTATCAGATTCAGAAACTGCCTCCAATGAATCAGATTCAGAAACCTACCTCTACTGCAACAGAATCAGACACCTGCACCCAATGCATCTGAATCAGTAAATGCCTCCAATGCCTAAGGTTAAGAAACGTGCCTCCAAGGCATAAGATTCAGAAACCTTCCCACAACGTATCAGATTCAGAAACTGCCTCCAATTCATCAGATTCAGAAACTGACTTCAATGTGTCAGATTCAAAACCTGCCTCCCATGGATCAGATTCAGAAAGCTGTCTCCAATGCATCAGTTTCAGGAACCTTGCTTTCAATACATGGGATTCAGAAACCTGCTCCCAACGTATCAGATTCGGAAAGTGCCTCAATGCATCTGAATTAGACATCTGCCTCCACTGTACCAGCTTCCGATATTCCTTCCAATGCATCAGATTCAGAAACTTGCCGCTAACATATCAGATTCAGAAAGTGTCTCAATGCGTCTGAATCAAAAAACACTTCCCACTGTGTCAGATACAGAAACTGCCTCCAATGTATTAGATTCCAAACCAGCCTCCCAAGGATAAGATTCAGAAACCTGCCTCCAATGCATCAGATTCAGGAACTGCCTCCAATGCATCAGGTTCAGAAACCTGAATCAAATGTATCATGTTCAGAATACTGTCCCAAATATATCAGTTTCAGAAACTGCCTCAAAAGCATCAGAATCAAAAAACTTCCACCAATTCATCAGATTCAGGATCCTTCCTTCAATGTATCAGATTCAGTAACATGCCTGCAATGCTTCAGACTCAGAAACCAGCCTCCAATGCATGAGATTCAGAAACCTGCCCCCAATGCATCTGAATCAGAAACCTGCCTCCAATGCATCAGGTTAAGTAAAGTGCCTCCAAGGCATAAGATTCAGAAACCTGCCCCCAACGTATCAGATTCAGAAACTGCCTCCAATTCATCAGATTCAGAAACTGCCTCCAATGTGTCAGATTCAAAACCCGCCTGACTTGGATCAGATTCAGAAAGCTGATTCCATTGCATTATATTCAGGAACCTGCCTCCAATGCATCAGATTCAGGAATCTTCCTTCAAAGTATCAGATTTAAAAACTGCCTCCAATGAATCAGATTCAGAAACCTCCCTCTACTGCAACAGATTCAGACACCAGCACCCAATGCATCTGAATCAGTAAATGCCTCCGATGCCTAAGGTTAAGAAACGTGCCTCCAAGGCATAAGATTCAGAAACCTTCCCACAACGTATCAGATTCAGAAACTGCCTCCAATTCATCAGATTCAGAAACTGACTTCAATGTGTCAGATTCAAAACCTGCCTCCCATGGATCAGATTCAGAAAGCTGTCTCCAATGCATCAGTTTCAGGAACCTGCTTTCAATACATGGGATTCAGAAACCTGCTCCCAACGTATCAGATTCGGAAAGTACCTCAATGCATCTGAATTAGACATCTGCCTCCACTGTACCAGCTTCCGATATTCCTTCCAATGCATCAGATTCAGAAACTTGCCGCTAACATATCAGATTCAGAAAGTCTCTCAATGCGTCTGAATCAAAAAACACTTCCCACTGTGTCAGATACAGAAACTGCCTCCAATGTATTAGATTCCAAACAGCCTCCCAAGGATAAGATTCAGAAACCTGCCTCCAATGCATCAGATTCAGGAACTGCCTCCAATGCATCAGGTTCAGAAACCTGAATCAAATGTATCATGTTCAGAATACTGTCCCAAATATATCAGTTTCAGAAACTGCCTCAAAAGCATCAGAATCAAAAAACTTCCACCAATTCATCAGATTCAGGATCCTTCCTTCAATGTATCAGATTCAGTAACATGCCTGCAATGCTTCAGACTCAGAAACCAGCCTCCAATGCATGAGATTCAGAAACCTGCCCCCAATGCATCTGAATCAGAAACCTGCCTCCAATGCATCAGGTTAAGTAAAGTGCCTCCAAGGCATAAGATTCAGAAACCTGCCCCCAACGTATCAGATTCAGAAACTGCCTCCAATTCATCAGATTCAGAAACTGCCTCCAATGTGTCAGATTCAAAACCCGCCTGACTTGGATCAGATTCAGAAAGCTGATTCCATTGCATTATATTCAGGAACCTGCCTCCAATGCATCAGATTCAGGAATCTTCCTTCAAAGTATCAGATTTAAAAACTGCCTCCAATGAATCAGATTCAGAAACCTCCCTCTACTGCAACAGATTCAGACACCAGCACCCAATGCATCTGAATCAGTAAATGCCTCCGATGCCTAAGGTTAAGAAACGTGCCTCCAAGGCATAAGATTCAGAAACCTGCCCACAACGTATCAGATTCAGAAACTGCCTCCAATTCATCAGATTCAGAAAATGACTCCAATGTGTCAGATTCAAAACCTGCCTCCCATGGATCAGATTCAGAAAGCTGTCTCCAATGCATCAGATTCAGGAACCTGCCTTCAATGCATGGGATTCAGAAACTTGCTCCCAACGTATCAGATTCGGAAAGTACCTCAATGCGTCTGAATCAGACATCTACCTCCACTGTACCAGCTTCCGATATTCCCTCCAATGCATCAGATTCAGAAACCTGCCTCTAACATATCAGATTCAGAAAGTGTCTCAATGCGTCTGAATCAAAAAACACTTCCCACTGTGTCAGATACAGAAACTGCCTCCAATGTATTAGATTCCAAACCTGCCTCCCAAGGATAAGAAAAGAAACCTGCCTCCAATGCATCAGAATCAGGAACCGCCTCCAATGCATCAGGTTCAGAAACCTGAATCAAATGTTTCATGTTCAGAATACTGTCCCACATGTATCAGTTTCAGAAACTGCCTGCAATGCATCAGAATCAAAAAACTTCCTCCAATGCATCTGAATCAGAAACCTGCCTCCAATGCATCAGGTTAAGTAACGTGCCTCCAAGGCATAAGATTCAGATACCTGCCCCCAACGTATCAGATTCAGAAACTGCATCCAATTCATCAGATTCAGAAACTGCCTCCAATGTGTCAGATTCAAAACCTGCCTGCCTTGGATCAGATTCAGAAAGCTGATTCCAATGCATCATATTCAGGAACCTGCCTCCAATGCATCAGATTCAGAAACCTCCCTCCAATGCGTCAAATTCAGGAATCTTCCTTCAATGTATCAGAATCAGAAACTGCCTCCAATGAATCAGATTCAGAAACCTACCTCTACTGCATCAGAATCAGACAACTGCACCCAATGCATCTAAATCAGTAAATGCCTCCAATGCCTAAGGTTAAGAAACGTGCCTCCAAGGCATAAGATTCAGAAACCTGCCCACAACGTATCAGATTCAAAAACTGCCTCCAATTCATCAGATTCAGAAACTGACTCCAATGTGTCAGGTTCAAAACCTGCCTCCCATGGATCAAATTCAGAAAGCTGTCTCCAATGCATCAGATTCAGGAACCTGCCTTCAATGCATGGGATTCAGAAACCTCCTCCCAACGTAACAGATTCGGAAAGTGCCTCAATGTGTCTGAATCAGACATCTGCCTCTACTGTACCAGGTTCTGATTTTCCCTCCAATGCATCAGATTCAGAAACCTGCCTCTAACATATCAGATTCAGAAAGTGTCTCAATGCGTCTGAATAATAAAACACATACCATTGTGTCAGATACAGAAACTGCATCCAATGTATCAGATTCCAAAACTGCCTCCCAAGTATAAGATTCAGAAACCTGCCCCCAATGCATCAGATTCAGGATTCTGCCTCCAATGCATCAGATTTAGAAAGCTGCCTCCAAAGCATTAGAATCAGGAACTGCCTCCAATGCATCAGGTTCAGAAACCTGAATCAAATATATCAGATTCAGAATACTGTCCCAAATGTATCAGTTTCAGAAACTCCCTCCAATGCATCAGAATCAGAAAACTTTCTCCGATGCATCAGATTCAGGAACCTTCCTTCAATGTATCAGATTCAGTAACATGCCTCCAATGCTTCAGATTCAGAAACCAGCCTCCAATACATGAGATTCAGAAACCTCCCCCCAATGCATTTGAATCAGAAAACTGCCTCCAATGCATCAGGTTAAGAAACGTGCATCCAAGGCATAAGATTCAGAAACCTGCCCCCAACGTATCAGATTCAGAAACTGCCTCCTATTCATCAGATTCAGAAACTGCCTCCAATGTGTCAGATTCAAACCCTGCCTGCCTTGGATCAGATTCAGAAAGCTGATTCCAATGCATTATATTCAGGAACCTGCCTCCAATGCATCAGATTCAGAAACCTCCCTCCAATGCATCAGATTCAGGAATCTTCCTTCGATGTATCAGATTCAGAAACTGCCTCCAATGAATCAGATTCAGAAACCTACCTCTACTTCAACAGAATCAGACACCTGCACCCAAAGCATCTGAATCAGTAAATGCCTCCAATGCCTAAGGTTAAGAAACATGCCTCCAAGGCATAAGATTCAGAAACCTGCCCACAACGTATCAGATTCAGAAACTGCCTCCAATTCATCAGATTCAGAAACTGACTCCAATGTGTCAGATTCAAAACCTGCCTCCCATGCATCAGATTCACAAAGCTGTCTCCAATGCATCAGTTTCAGGAACCTGCCTTCAATGCATGGGATTCAGAAACCTGCTCACAACGTAACAGATTCGGAAAGTGCCTCAATGCATCTGAATCAGACATCTGCCTCCACTGTACCAGCTTCCGATATTCCCTCCAATGCATCAGATTCAGAAACCTGCCGCTAAAATATCAGATTCAGAAAGTGTCTCAATGCGTCTGAATCAAAAAAACACTTCCCACTGTGTCAGATACAGAAACTGCCTCCAATGTATTAGATTCCAAACCTGCCTCCCGAGGATAAGATTCAGAAACCTGCCTCCAATGCATCAGATTCAGAAACCTCCCTCCAATGCGTCAAATTCAGGAATCTTCCTTCAATGTATCAGATTCAGAAACTGCCTCCAATGAATCAGATTCAGAAATCTACCTCTACTGCATCAGAATCAGACAACTGCACCCAATGAATCTGAATCAGTAAATGCCTCCAATGCCAAAGCTTAAGAAACGTGCCTCCAAGGCATAAGATTCAGAAACCTGCCCACAACGTATCAGATTCAGAAACTGCCTCCAATTCATCAGATTCAGAAACTGACTCCAATGTGTCAGATTCAAAACCTGCCTCCCATGGATCAGATTCAGAAAGCTGTCTCCAATGCATCAGATTCAGGAACCTCCCTTCAATGCATGGGATTCAGAATCCTGCTCCCAACGTATCAGATTCGGAAAGTGCCTCAATGCGTCTGAATCAGACATCTGCCTCCACTGTACCAGCATGCGATATTCCCTCCAATGCATCAGATTCAGAAACCTGCCGCTAACATATCAGATTCAGAAAGTGTCTCAATGCGTCTGAATCAAAAAACACTTCCCACTGTGTCAGATACAGAAACTGCCTCCAATGTATTAGATTCCAAACCTGCCTCCCAAGGATAAGATTCAGAAACCTGCCTCCAATGCATCAGAATCAGGAACTGCCTCCAATGCATCAGGTTCAGAAACCTAAATCAAATGTATCATGTTCAGAATACTGTCCCAAATGTATCAGTTT
The DNA here is from genome assembly GCF_017639515.1 of Carcharodon carcharias. NCBI lineage: Eukaryota > Metazoa > Chordata > Chondrichthyes > Lamniformes > Lamnidae > Carcharodon > Carcharodon carcharias. Next base: position 155,527,751 of record NC_054471.1, read on the forward strand.
CAGAAAGTGCCTCCAATGCATCAGAATCAAAAATCTTCCTCCAATTCATCAGATTCAGGAACCTTCCTTCAATGTATCAGATTCAGTAACATGCCTGCAATGCTTCAGACTCAGAAACCAGCCTCCAATGCATGAGATTCAGAAACCTGCCCCCAATGCATCAGGTTAAGTAAAGTGCCTCCAAGGCATAAGATTCAGAAACCTGCCCCCAACGTAACAGATTCAGAAACTGCCTCCAATTCATCAGATTCAGAAACTGCCTCCAATGTGTCAGATTCAAAACCTGCCTGCCTTAGATCAGATTCAGAAAGCTGATTCCAATGCATCATATTCAGGAACCTGCCTCCAATGCATCAGATTCAGAAACCTCCCTCCAATGCGTCAAATTCAGGAATCTTCCTTCAATGTATCAGATTCAGAAACTGCCTCCAATGAATCAGATTCAGAAACCTACCTCTACTGCATCAGAATCAGACAACTGCACCCAATGCATCTGAATCAGTAAATGCCTCCAATGCCTAAGGTTAAGAAACGTGCCTCCAAGGCATAAGATTCAGAAACCTGCCCACAACGTATCAGATTCAGAAACTGCCTCCAATTCATCAGATTCAGAAACTGACTCCAATGTGTCAGATTCAAAACCTGCCTCCCATGGATCAGATTCAGAAACCTCTCTCCAATGCAGCAGATTCAGGAACCTGCCTTCAATGCATGGGATTCAGAAACTTGCTCCCAACGTATCAGATTCGGAAAGTACCTCAATGCGTCTGAATCAGACATCTGCCTCCACTGTACCAGCTTCCGATATTCCCTTCAATGCATCAGATTCAGAAACCTGCCTCTAACATATCAGATTCAGAAAGTGTCTCAATGCGTCTGAATCAAAAAACACTTCCCACTGTGTCAGATACAGAAACTGCCTCCAATGTATTAGATTCCAAACCTGCCTCCCAAGGATAAGAAAAGAAACCTGCCTCCAATGCATCAGAATCAGGAACCGCCTCCAATGCATCAGGTTCAGAAACCTGAATCAAATGTATCATGTTCAGAATACTGTCCCAAATGTATCAGTTTCAGAAACTGCCTCCAATGCATCAGAATCAAAAAACTTCCTCCAATTCATCAGATTCAGGAACCTTCCTTCAATGTAAAAGATTCAGTAACATGCCTCCAATGCTTCAGACTCAGAAACCAGCCTCCAATGCATGAGATTCAGAAACCTGCCCCCAATGCATCTGAATCAGAAACCTGCCTCCAATGCATCAGGTTAAGTAACGTGCCTCCAAGGCATAAGATTCAGATACCTGCCCCCAACGTATCAGATTCAGAAACTGCCTCCAATTCATCAGATTCAGAAACTGCCTCCAATGTGTCAGATTCAAAACCTGCCTGACTTGGATCAGATTCAGAAAGCTGATTCCAATGCATCATATTCAGGAAACTGCCTCCAATGCATCAGATTCAGAAACCTCCCTCCAATGCGTCAAATTCAGGAATCTTCCTTCAATGTATCAGATTCAGAAACGGCCTCCAATGAATCAGATTCAGAAACCTACCTCTACTGCATCAGAATCAGACAACTGCACCCAATGCATCTGAATCAGTAAATGCCTCCAATGCCTAAGGTTAGGAAACGTGCCTCCAAGGCATAAGATTCAGAAACCTTCCCACAACGTATCAGATTCAGAAACTGCCTCCAATTCATCAGATTCAGAAACTGACTTCAATGTGTCAGATTCAAAACCTGCCTCCCATGGATCAGATTCAGAAAGCTGTCTCCAATGCATCAGTTTCAGGAACCTTGCTTTCAATACATGGGATTCAGAAACCTGCTCCCAACGTATCAGATTCGGAAAGTGCCTCAATGCATCTGAATTAGACATCTGCCTCCACTGTACCAGCTTCCGATATTCCTTCCAATGCATCAGATTCAGAAACTTGCCGCTAACATATCAGATTCAGAAAGTGTCTCAATGCGTCTGAATCAAAAAACACTTCCCACTGTGTCAGATACAGAAACTGCCTCCAATGTATTAGATTCCAAACCAGCCTCCCAAGGATAAGATTCAGAAACCTGCCTCCAATGCATCAGATTCAGGAACTGCCTCCAATGCATCAGGTTCAGAAACCTGAATCAAATGTATCATGTTCAGAATACTGTCCCAAATATATCAGTTTCAGAAACTGCCTCAAAAGCATCAGAATCAAAAAACTTCCACCAATTCATCAGATTCAGGATCCTTCCTTCAATGTATCAGATTCAGTAACATGCCTGCAATGCTTCAGACTCAGAAACCAGCCTCCAATGCATGAGATTCAGAAACCTGCCCCCAATGCATCTGAATCAGAAACCTGCCTCCAATGCATCAGGTTAAGTAAAGTGCCTCCAAGGCATAAGATTCAGAAACCTGCCCCCAACGTATCAGATTCAGAAACTGCCTCCAATTCATCAGATTCAGAAACTGCCTCCAATGTGTCAGATTCAAAACCCGCCTGACTTGGATCAGATTCAGAAAGCTGATTCCATTGCATTATATTCAGGAACCTGCCTCCAATGCATCAGATTCAGGAATCTTCCTTCAAAGTATCAGATTTAAAAACTGCCTCCAATGAATCAGATTCAGAAACCTCCCTCTACTGCAACAGATTCAGACACCAGCACCCAATGCATCTGAATCAGTAAATGCCTCCGATGCCTAAGGTTAAGAAACGTGCCTCCAAGGCATAAGATTCAGAAACCTTCCCACAACGTATCAGATTCAGAAACTGCCTCCAATTCATCAGATTCAGAAACTGACTTCAATGTGTCAGATTCAAAACCTGCCTCCCATGGATCAGATTCAGAAAGCTGTCTCCAATGCATCAGTTTCAGGAACCTGCTTTCAATACATGGGATTCAGAAACCTGCTCCCAACGTATCAGATTCGGAAAGTACCTCAATGCATCTGAATTAGACATCTGCCTCCACTGTACCAGCTTCCGATATTCCTTCCAATGCATCAGATTCAGAAACTTGCCGCTAACATATCAGATTCAGAAAGTCTCTCAATGCGTCTGAATCAAAAAAACACTTCCCACTGTGTCAGATACAGAAACTGCCTCCAATGTATTAGATTCCAAACAGCCTCCCAAGGATAAGATTCAGAAACCTGCCTCCAATGCATCAGATTCAGGAACTGCCTCCAATGCATCAGGTTCAGAAACCTGAATCAAATGTATCATGTTCAGAATACTGTCCCAAATATATCAGTTTCAGAAACTGCCTCAAAAGCATCAGAATCAAAAAACTTCCACCAATTCATCAGATTCAGGATCCTTCCTTCAATGTATCAGATTCAGTAACATGCCTGCAATGCTTCAGACTCAGAAACCAGCCTCCAATGCATGAGATTCAGAAACCTGCCCCCAATGCATCTGAATCAGAAACCTGCCTCCAATGCATCAGGTTAAGTAAAGTGCCTCCAAGGCATAAGATTCAGAAACCTGCCCCCAACGTATCAGATTCAGAAACTGCCTCCAATTCATCAGATTCAGAAACTGCCTCCAATGTGTCAGATTCAAAACCCGCCTGACTTGGATCAGATTCAGAAAGCTGATTCCATTGCATTATATTCAGGAACCTGCCTCCAATGCATCAGATTCAGGAATCTTCCTTCAAAGTATCAGATTTAAAAACTGCCTCCAATGAATCAGATTCAGAAACCTCCCTCTACTGCAACAGATTCAGACACCAGCACCCAATGCATCTGAATCAGTAAATGCCTCCGATGCCTAAGGTTAAGAAACGTGCCTCCAAGGCATAAGATTCAGAAACCTGCCCACAACGTATCAGATTCAGAAACTGCCTCCAATTCATCAGATTCAGAAAATGACTCCAATGTGTCAGATTCAAAACCTGCCTCCCATGGATCAGATTCAGAAAGCTGTCTCCAATGCATCAGATTCAGGAACCTGCCTTCAATGCATGGGATTCAGAAACTTGCTCCCAACGTATCAGATTCGGAAAGTACCTCAATGCGTCTGAATCAGACATCTACCTCCACTGTACCAGCTTCCGATATTCCCTCCAATGCATCAGATTCAGAAACCTGCCTCTAACATATCAGATTCAGAAAGTGTCTCAATGCGTCTGAATCAAAAAACACTTCCCACTGTGTCAGATACAGAAACTGCCTCCAATGTATTAGATTCCAAACCTGCCTCCCAAGGATAAGAAAAGAAACCTGCCTCCAATGCATCAGAATCAGGAACCGCCTCCAATGCATCAGGTTCAGAAACCTGAATCAAATGTTTCATGTTCAGAATACTGTCCCACATGTATCAGTTTCAGAAACTGCCTGCAATGCATCAGAATCAAAAACTTCCTCCAATGCATCTGAATCAGAAACCTGCCTCCAATGCATCAGGTTAAGTAACGTGCCTCCAAGGCATAAGATTCAGATACCTGCCCCCAACGTATCAGATTCAGAAACTGCATCCAATTCATCAGATTCAGAAACTGCCTCCAATGTGTCAGATTCAAAACCTGCCTGCCTTGGATCAGATTCAGAAAGCTGATTCCAATGCATCATATTCAGGAACCTGCCTCCAATGCATCAGATTCAGAAACCTCCCTCCAATGCGTCAAATTCAGGAATCTTCCTTCAATGTATCAGAATCAGAAACTGCCTCCAATGAATCAGATTCAGAAACCTACCTCTACTGCATCAGAATCAGACAACTGCACCCAATGCATCTAAATCAGTAAATGCCTCCAATGCCTAAGGTTAAGAAACGTGCCTCCAAGGCATAAGATTCAGAAACCTGCCCACAACGTATCAGATTCAAAAACTGCCTCCAATTCATCAGATTCAGAAACTGACTCCAATGTGTCAGGTTCAAAACCTGCCTCCCATGGATCAAATTCAGAAAGCTGTCTCCAATGCATCAGATTCAGGAACCTGCCTTCAATGCATGGGATTCAGAAACCTCCTCCCAACGTAACAGATTCGGAAAGTGCCTCAATGTGTCTGAATCAGACATCTGCCTCTACTGTACCAGGTTCTGATTTTCCCTCCAATGCATCAGATTCAGAAACCTGCCTCTAACATATCAGATTCAGAAAGTGTCTCAATGCGTCTGAATAATAAAACACATACCATTGTGTCAGATACAGAAACTGCATCCAATGTATCAGATTCCAAAACTGCCTCCCAAGTATAAGATTCAGAAACCTGCCCCCAATGCATCAGATTCAGGATTCTGCCTCCAATGCATCAGATTTAGAAAGCTGCCTCCAAAGCATTAGAATCAGGAACTGCCTCCAATGCATCAGGTTCAGAAACCTGAATCAAATATATCAGATTCAGAATACTGTCCCAAATGTATCAGTTTCAGAAACTCCCTCCAATGCATCAGAATCAGAAAACTTTCTCCGATGCATCAGATTCAGGAACCTTCCTTCAATGTATCAGATTCAGTAACATGCCTCCAATGCTTCAGATTCAGAAACCAGCCTCCAATACATGAGATTCAGAAACCTCCCCCCAATGCATTTGAATCAGAAAACTGCCTCCAATGCATCAGGTTAAGAAACGTGCATCCAAGGCATAAGATTCAGAAACCTGCCCCCAACGTATCAGATTCAGAAACTGCCTCCTATTCATCAGATTCAGAAACTGCCTCCAATGTGTCAGATTCAAAACCTGCCTGCCTTGGATCAGATTCAGAAAGCTGATTCCAATGCATTATATTCAGGAACCTGCCTCCAATGCATCAGATTCAGAAACCTCCCTCCAATGCATCAGATTCAGGAATCTTCCTTCGATGTATCAGATTCAGAAACTGCCTCCAATGAATCAGATTCAGAAACCTACCTCTACTTCAACAGAATCAGACACCTGCACCCAAAGCATCTGAATCAGTAAATGCCTCCAATGCCTAAGGTTAAGAAACATGCCTCCAAGGCATAAGATTCAGAAACCTGCCCACAACGTATCAGATTCAGAAACTGCCTCCAATTCATCAGATTCAGAAACTGACTC